>NC_090272.1:122138271-122450057 GCF_040414725.1 Anabrus simplex | reverse complement strand
CTCTTCATAACCCACTGCTGTCCCAAGCTGCCATTACAAGTTCGCAGCAATGGCTGAGACTGATCGTGAATGTCTGGTTTTTGTAAACACTGGCCAGTATTTACATGTTTTATTGTGCGATCCTGTGTATTATATACCCAAGCTTGGTTGCCTCCCATTCCGTGACATCTTACAAGTTTGACAGGATCATCTGGCATCGAGGCATCAAGGCAATTGTCATCAGAAATAATCTGCTGTCGTTTTGTGTAAGAAAACACCTGGTTGCCACCAAGTCCATGGCAGTAACTCATACCAACATTTTCTCCTTCTTTTCGGCCTAGAGTATCTAAGCAATTCTGTGTTTCTGCATTCCTCACATCTCCAAGATAATAATAGTCCAATGGCATCTGAGATTCAGGATAAATATTCTCTAGATACCATCGGAAATTCTTGCATTTTAGCCTTTCTCTTAGAGCTTTTCTTTCAGATACATCGCCAAAATCAACATTTCTTGCTCCTGGATTCATTGCATAATAAAAATCTCTCCATTCATCCATCCAAACTTCTGCCACACGGGCAGCATTATGCAATATAATTTTCGACACACCGCCTGGGAATGTGTAAGGAAACTTGTCACGAAATACATGGCCAACATGGGAACAGGGAATTATTTCCAAAACACCTCCACATTGCCACACCCGAAAAGGCATCTCCAAATTGTCACCACCCCAAATATCCATTCCTTCGTCATATGCCCCAAGTTCATAGAAATAATCCCTATCGATGGAAAGCAAGCCTCCAGCCATGGTTGGGGTTCGTAAAGGTGAGGTTCGATCACCACCTCTGCGATCCATCTCTCTCTGAGGAACTCTATACCATCTGAAGTTCAGTTTCCAATTAAAACCTCCCCATGTTTGGTCAGATGGAGTGACATATTCAAACGTATCATCAGAAATGACGTCTATAACAGGACACACCACTGTTTTCCTGTCTTCAGCTATTCTAGATAGGAGCGGTTCTAACCATCCCTCTGTGCATTCACAGTGGGCATCAAGGAATGTAATCACCTGTCCTTGGACATGCTTGGCACCCAAGAGCTTTGCCCTTATAAGTCCTGAACGTTTCTCTGTTCGGAATACATGCACCGGGATTGGGAGGTTCGCCACATAATCTTCTAAACGTTTCCCCAAATAATCTCTCTCACTGGCATCGTCTACAAGAATAATCTCCTTCAATAATGGATGAGGAGATCGGTTGATAGCACTCCAGATGGTTCGCATTAATGTAGACCAGGCTTCATTATGAAAAACTATTACAATGGAGGTTGTCGGCAGTAATGCTGGATACTGCTTGCTCTTACATCCTTCCAGGCGCACATCAGCCAATGATCGGTTAAAAGAGATCATATCACTCGCTAGAAGATTGAACTGATTTAACTTGAACTTTTCCTTCATGATGGCTGTCTGATCTGCAGGTATGAGGACTGCTTTCCCTCTCTCACCAGGCTGACCATACTGTTCTGGCACTGAAGGGGCAGGACGCCAACGTCGTAGCTGTGACACAGGATACTTGCCTGACTGATGTTTATCGTTTCCATGCTCAGACAATTGCTCGTTCAGGATTCCACGCCCTCTACTGTTCCCACCCCCTGCACCATCATCGTCCACATCATTACCTTGCTCCTGATCTTGCAGTCTTTCTACATGCCGCCCTTCATTTTTGTTTACAACACCACATCCCCAACCAGATCCTCCCACACAGGCAGAGTAAAATGTTAACAAAACCACAAACACTAAAAACCACACTAAAGATGTCACAATAACTTTGCAAGTGTGTATCCGAACCTTAGTCCGAAACATGATGCAGTGCACGGTATATAGGGTACTCTTCTAAAGTCAAACTATCAGCACATTATGCTACGAACATGTGCCATAAATTGATGCATCCATTTTAAATTATATGTAGACTTCACGTTCTGCTTACAAACTTGCAGAAGATGTTCACAATCTTTAGGTAGCCATTCATCAAACCATCCAAAAAATTGAAAACTGTTTGTCACTTTTATAGGAAAGGTATGAGATCTCTTTTACACATTCCATGGCTAATGTCAATGACCAGCGTTAACAATATATTTCAAAAAAACGAAGAAAATGAACAGAACTACAACAAAACACAATGACGTGTTCCAACTCCCAAGGCAATGCTTGACATGCAGGGCCTTGGCACTTTTACAAGAAGTGTATAAAACCACATTTAACCGGCGCGCTTCAATTCCCCTAATGTCATCTAATTTGCTTTGTTTGAACGTGACTAAGTTTCATAAACAATTATTACCATTTGTCACAACATGAACCGAACACCGACACGCACTCACACCTGTTTTCATCCCGATCCAGGTCTGGTTTGCTATTCGTATGGTGAATTGAAACATTTGGATATTCTTCTTCTTCTGGAAATGTATGGACTCTGGTCGTGTCGCCCAGTCACAAACACATAATTTTTAAACAATAGGCACATTAAAAACAGTCCACTTGGTCGAAAACCATTGTAAGTGAATATCGATACTTCAGACTTTTCGGGGGCAGTAACATATCCACATCAATGAGTCAGATAACGTTATCCCATCCAAGAGATACATGTATATATACAACATACAAGTGGAATTTGTGTTGGACCCGCCATTTTAATATTTGGCCAAGAAATATTTGCCAAGGAGTAATCGTAAGATATAAAACTCCGTTGAATATCTTAGAGTTCATAATTACCCGTGACAATTAACGACATCTATCAGCCATAAAGCTTAGCGGTAAGGATACGAGATCTTTTCCAACTGAAAGTACCCGAGACCAAGGAATATCCAACTAACTGGTATATTACTTGCTCATCTATTATCTGGGGGAGTGGACATTGGATTGTGGATTGAGAGTGACATTGAACTTTTCTTTGCAGATAGTAATAAGTCGCCATTTTGACGTCTTGACAATGACAAGCAGCAAGGAGAATACAGAGTCAGGAGCGGAGCAGGTAACGACTGAGATGCAGTGTGACATCTGTAGGAAACCAGTGGGAGATGAAGACCACGCCATTGAATGTGAGAGTTGCAACAGATGGCAGCACCAGGAATGTACCGGCATGATCAGGGGTGAATATGATATGAAGAAAAGAAAGAACTTCAAGCTGACTTGGTTATGCAGTAAGTGCAAACCCCACGCGCTAAAATGGAATGACGACAGAGACCGGAAAATAAACGAAATAGATCAGAAGTTGAATTTCCTCATAAAGTATCTGACTGATCGCATCCCGATGATAATCAAGGAAACGGTGGAAGAAATAAAGAAGGAATTAGCAGATATCAGAACAACCGGACAACATACCAGAATCACCTCAGTAGGTATAGGAGACATAATAACTCCGGATACCAACAAAAGGATGATCAAGGAAACTGTGGAAGAAACAAAGAAAGAATTAGGCCTAGCAGACATTAGACCAACCGTCGCCGGACAACGTACCAGATCCCCTACAGTAGGTATAGGTGACATAACTCCGGATACCAACAAAACGAAACATAGGGGAAGAAATCCCGAACAACATAGCGAGGAACCAACAGGCCCGACCGGCCCAACCAATTCCACGAAGAGCTTCAGAGAGGTGGCTAGTCAAAAAACATCACTGGAAGGAAATCCAACCAGCACCACAACTCGAAGCAAAGGTATACCCCAATGGGGGAAAGGAATCGTCCATACGGGAGAACATACCCGATCATAGAGACAGAACAGATCCAAAACGGAAGGATCACGAAATATTACCCGATATGCATACTGTTGGACGACAAGGTACAGACAGCGATGAAGAGCACCTTCAGTGGAGAATAGTAGATAAAAAGAAATACAAGAAAAAACAATTTATCAATGGAAACAGGACACCTGAAAACAATCAACTAAGAGCAGGAGATAAATCAGCTTGGTTATATGTCGGCCGAATACACGAAACGGTCAAAGATGCAGACCTTGTAGCGCACTTAAAAGATAATGGTATTGCCGGGAGGATTGAATGTGCTCAGCTAAAAGCAGTCGGTAACAATAAGTCATTCAGAGTAGGAATACCGTTCGAACTGAGAGAGTTAGTAGATCAACCACACTTCTTTCCGAAAGGTGTCTTAGTAAGGCGATTTCTTTTTCGAGGACACCAAAGAGAAAGCATACGGCTATAGGAAAGAAACAAATAACACATTGAAAGTAATGACATGGAACGCTGAAGGTGCAGTAAATGCATTCGATAGGTTACCAAACGATGATTTAGCGGACTTTGATTTGATCATTTTAACAGAAACTTTTCTAACTAGAGAGTGGAATATTCCTACTTTTTATACGATGCATGTTTTTGCCACTCAAGGACAAACGGGTAGACCAGTGGGAGGAATCTCATGCCTTCTCAAACTCAAAATGGCCCCCTTTAAATTGCTGTACGAAGTACCGGAGATGATAATAGTAAAAACAAAACTATGCACAGTGATAGGCGTATACTTCCCACCACGATACAAGGCAGAAGACAATGTGGATTAGTGCTGGGCTTCATAGAATACAACCACATGATCTAGTAATACTCACGGGAGACCTGAATTGCAGGATAGATATTCGCAACTCTAAAACAGAGGTACTTCTGGAATACCTCAAGACAGAAGGGTTTAAGCCTTATTAACGAACCAAGTGAAAAGACATATGTGCCATAATGGAAGTAGCACAATAGATTTGTTATTTTCCAATATGAAGGACCACGAAATGATTTCCCGGACAATTCTACGCACAGCAACCAGGAAGCACTTACCAGTGGCAACAACACTGATGCTGCGAGAGAGAACCAGAGCCGTCACTAAAACTACGGAAGTATCAAGGAAAATCAACATGCGGGTAATATCAGAGTCTAATGCACTAATAGATATGGTGTCCCTACATGTCCAAGATGGTGATATTGATAGTGCAGTATCGAAATTACAAAACATTATCCTAAATTCCGCTATAAAATATAGTCAAACCGAGAAAAGAGCAAAACCATGGTTCAACGGGTCCTGTTACCAGGCTAGATATGAAAAAATTAAACTCCTCCAAACTGCTGCAGACACGCTAGAAGAAGCACTAATAATGTACGCCTGGAAAAGAAGGGAATACAAAAGAAGGGAATACAAAAAGCTAATAAGGGAAACTAAAGCGAAATACTATGAAGAGACAGCACTAAGACAGATAGAAGAGGCAGAAAACAACCCTTACATGGTTATCAAGCCGAAACGACCAACATTCCCTCGGAATATTCCCATGAGCACGTGGACGGCTCATTATACACAGGTTTTGACATTTAAGGACACGAGACCACGCATAATCAACGATAGCACCGAAATTGATGGACCAATAGATCTGTTCAGCGCACAGGAGATACAGGAGGTACTCTTAAATTTGAAAAATAACAAAGCACACGGGCCAGACATGATCTATAATGAACATTTGAAGAGTTTGGCTCCTATTCTCTTTGAACCCCTTACTAGCCTATTCAACGAATGTGTTAAACAGGGAAGAATACCAGATCTATGGCGGACTTCAACGATAAAGACCCTTTATAAAAGGAAGGGAGACTTAAGTGACCCTAATTCATATCGAGGAGTAGCACTAGAGTGCACATTACTGAAGATATTGACTAAACTGTTAACGCAAAGGCTGAATGCTTTAATAGATCAGTATCTCCCAGAAGAGCAATTTGGATTTAGGAAAAACCGGTCCACAATACAAGCTATAGAATGCCTTCAGAATGATATTCATGAAGCCTTTAGATTAAAGAAGGGAAAGCTACATGTTATATTCGTGGATTATTCGAAAGCCTTTGATACAATTAGTCGAACACAAGTCATATCAAAGATTGAGGATCTCATAGGAAAAAATAATCCATTATTGCAATTAGTAAAAAACATCCTGGCAAAGAATGAGGTGCAAATAGACGATTCGATCACAATATCCGATCCAATAGACCAGACTACAGATGTACTACAAGGTGATCCTATAAGCCCTCTCCTTTTTAACGTCGCAACACATGATGTCATTCAGGCATCGAAGACAGAAAGCACGAACATTTATATGTACGCAGATGACATGGTTTTAGTGTCCAGATCAATACCTGCTCTGCAGTTGGCATTTGATCGACTATTAGAGTGGGCTAAAACAAATGACCTTCATGTTAACAGAAGTAAAACCATGACTATGACCTTTAGGAAAGGAGGCAGAAATGCAGCAAGTGATGTGATATATTTGGATGGAGAACCATTAACCAGTGTGAATAAATTTAAATACCTCGGAATAACACTGCATATACAAGGAACCAATTTCACAGCGCATATCAAACAAAGATTAACAGCAGCAGTGGTAGCTATTAATGACATCAAATATTTGTATAAAATATCCCTTCAGACAGCGTAGAAGTTATTCAGAGTGAAAATAGCACCTGTAATAACCTACGGCATCCCCAGTATCTGGCAGTATTTGTCGGTAAGAAAAAGGATGTGGAGAAGATAAAAGCAACATTTTTAAAGAGAGCCTTATGTTTATCGAAATTCACCTCTTCGAGACTGGTGTATGAGCCAACTAGGGAAATTATGTTTTTGGAGGAAATACGGGACAAATTCTCTCTCCCATCAACTCCAGCGTACCAAAGTTTATTTCGCGAACATCAGAGAAAAAAAATCGGAAATCTGGTTGGATTTCTACAGTACGGAAGCCAACTACGAGTTACGGCATGTATCAACAAGGCTTGCTGTGCATGGTTTTCACTTCAAACTATGCTCCACGACGAAGTATCACTCGCCAAATGAGGGATGCATGTGTGCTTTGTGCGGGAAGCAGTGTGATCGCTATCACGTACTAAGGTGTGAAGGAAGGAAGATTTCTCTAATTAAGTTCTGCATTGAATGATTTTGTTTATTCTTTGTGTATGGCAATTAGCTGCAATAAATATATTATTATTAATCCCAAAGAGTTGCTACGTGTGCTTGAACGTGACTTCCGTGACTTTCGAGAATCGATTTCAGCGGAAATATCCGATTTGAAGAGAAATATAAGTAAAATTGAACAGCGTCTTGAGATACAAGAAGCATTGTCAGATGAAGCGGCCCAATACAACAGATGCAAATGTCTCCTGTTGCATGGTGTTAATAAGACTGCTGATGAAGATGTGTACAGCAAGGCCTTGGATACCATCAGATTGACCTGAATATTGAGTGCACTGATCGATGTCACAGATTAGGGCGAAAACAGAGATCGACTGCTGATGTGGTGACATCAGGAAACAGGCCAATTTTCATAAAATTTCTTAGATATCAGCAACGAGATAGAGTGTGGCGCGCTAAAAGGCACCAAAGTTCTTATTACTGAATCTCTTTTATATCAATTACTTACATACCGCACTCTTATCGTTAAAACACCACATACTCCACTTGAGGGTAGACAGACTTCGACCGGTTTACCACAGGGGGACGTTTTAAGCGGTGTTCTATTTGCTTTTTATATGCGTGAATTAGAACAGATAATTTCACCATACGCTAGAGTTTTGTCTTACGCTGATGACTTTACTATATATATCTCCCATGAGAGCATCCCTGAATGCAGGAGGATCTTAGCTAGTGTAATGCGTGACGTAATTAAGTGGTTGGATACCCATGGTCTAACTCTATCAATTCCTAAATGCACAGCAATGCTTTTTACGCACAAGAGATCGTATGACCACTCCCCCTTAATACTTGATGAATTTCTAGTTCCGTTCTCACTTCAACACACATACCTCGGTATCATAATTGATCATAAGCTCTCGTGGAAACATCATATTAACCCTATACTGCATGAATTATTTTTCGTTTTCGTTTGGTGAAGAAAATTTCAAGCTTTAATGTTCAACATACGCTCAGTGTATTACATGTGCCAGCAATTCTTAACTGGGGCTAATAGCTTAACACTCATATGTGATGTGGATTGCCATAGTTGAATATATATACGATTTTTCACGATTCACTCACACCCCCCTTTCCACTAGATCTACTCTCCATATTATTCTGACAGTTAAGCAACATTGGGAGTGGTCACCCACTGGATGGGTGACCATCATCCCCTCTCCACTTCTACCGGCCCTGTGCCACTATGAATAACTATTCACTCCCTTTTACGGGAAATTATTAATCCCCTGGACACCACATAGTGGTCCAGGACTTCTTTTTCTTCTCACCCATACGGGTGCAGGTCATATCCTGACCAGTTCAGACCTCATTCTTCAGGATACCACCATCCCCATCACAGTTCTGTACCTAACACCATATGTCGAAAGCAGCACTCAAGACCTTCGGGTCGAAGGGCTAAAATGGCACAAAGGATCCGGGCTCCGCCCGTATATCCTCTGTGACGCGTGGTCTGTCTGTCTGTACGCTAAGCTTTTAACATTCAAAGACCGAACATTACTACCTACTGGCCATGGATACGTACTGCAAGGCGCAAGTACAACTTGCAGAACCGTAGGTCGGTAATGTCTTTGAGGTTGAGCCAGAGGTACTCCTGAAGCCTGTGGTAATGTGATGGGGAGGGCCCACGTAAAATAAACGGTGGTTGGTTCGCGTGGATGTTGACGGGGTGGAAGGAGTACCTTTGGTTGCAGGGCTGTTTTGTCTTATGTTATGTAAAAAAAACAAGGCATCACTGGGATATGTGTTTAATTGATTGTACAGTTGAAGGTGTGCCGTAAAACTACCTCTGTGTACAATATTTATCCATTTATACAGGTGAAAAGTTATTTGTTGCCTAAAGGCAACAGTATGCAGTAGAGGGTTAATGCAATTCGGCAAAAAACGGACGGGTATATCCAAATCCTTAAAACAGTGACACGTAGAAGTTGGGGAGCAGATCCATTAGTAGCTTTATCGCTTTATCGTGCTAAAATTCGCTCTGTATTAGATTATTGTGCATTTTTTAAGATACGGCCGCACCTTCCATAGTTTCACATCTCAATACCATACAATACAAAGCGCTTCGAATATGTATAGGTGCATTAAAAACTACTCCTACAAATGCCTTACTTGTAGAAACAGGTGAATATCCTTTGTGGATTCGTAGAAAGTCTTTAGCAGGTAAATACCTTCTAAAGAAATTTGCTTTGGCTCGGTCACCATTAATTCCAAAATTACAGCTTCTACATGAATATTATACGAAACCTCCCCCAAGAGGAGAACGAACCCCTGCTATCTATCAGGCATACAAACTGTTGTGCACGCACAGCGATAAATTTCTACGTTTGCCAAAACTTCCTATGTATTCTATCCCTTATAATAGCCTACTTTTCCAACCTAAGATCATAATATCCTCTACAACTCACCTTTCTCCTTTAGAACACAATGTTCTTCATAGTCCTTCCGAATCCAAAAAAATTAAAATTTCCTTATCTGAGAACGAAATCAGTATATATACTGATGGTTCTAAGTCCGAATAAGGCGTAGGAGCAGCATTCTTTATTCCCAATTTCAATATAATTGAAACTTTCCATTTACCAAATAATGTTTCTATATTTTCTGCAGAGTTATTTGCAATTAGACAAGCACTTATTCACGTTCAGCAACAGCATTATAAACGAACAACTATATATACGGATGCTCAAAGTATACTTCACGCATTAACCTCTACCAAACTCTCTTATAATTGGTATTTATACAATGTGAAATATTTATTGTATCAACTCGAACAATCAGGCGTGTACATAATAGTAGTGTGGATCCCAGGGCATTCCGGTATTTTTGGAAACGAGCGAGCTGATTCTGCAGCTAAGGCAGCTAGTACTCAAAATAAAGCACCAATTCTTGTAGCCCTTCCTCCCCTTGACTTCCTTCCTGTACTTTATGATGTAGCATACAGTTCGTGGCAAGAGAATTGGCAATATTCCACTCATACAAAAGGCAATTTTTTTTATCAAATTCAGCCGCATGTTCCTCATAAACCTTGGTTTTTTTTATGGATCATACACTCGTAGGCATATCACAAATATCATACGTCTTCGTTTCAACCACGCACTTACACCACAATACAAGTACCATTTCCACCTTTCTAACCTCTCTACCTGCGTGTGTGGCCACCCACATGGTGACAGTAATCACATTTTATTTCAGTGTCCACAATTTGATTCTCCCCGTCGTCAATTTATGCAACGCCTTCTAAATTTATCCATTCCCCTTCCTACAAGTGTTTCCTGTTTATTGTCAACCCTCACTCCCACTTTAATTGATACATTAAATAAATTTATTGATGAGTCCAAATTGCATTTATAAAAGGTGAGCTATTCCCTCCTTCATATAGTAAAAATATGCTTCTTGTTTCCACTGTAAAATTTATTCCAACCTCTACAGATAAATACAAGCGAATCATAGCAAAGCGTGTGATTTTTTTTCAATAATTGGTCCCATAACATATTATCTATCTCACATTCAAAATAAAACGCATATAACAAAATTTCATATCCAAGACACTTGAGTTTATACCATAAATATAGTGACTGGACGAAATTCACAGAGTCCAACCCACACCAAGAAGAAGAAGAAGAAGAAGAAGAAGAAGAAGAATCTCTGACAGCTACAAGGAAGGAGATGTTCCGAAAGGCATGTGATATATTTGGAATGCGTAACACCTATACGCAAAATGGCACAATTATCGTCCTCACAGCCGATGGAATGAAGATGCACTTAAACACTCCTGCAGAATTAAATTCTTTGATTAGACGGTTAGGCGAAATTAGCACTAGGAAATAATTATGATTGTGTTCTTGTTATTGGTATGGTATAGTAGGCCTATTCTATGTTTTAGGTTAGTTATGGTTAGTAAGTGTGCGTGTTTGTGTGAATCAGCTGGAAGTTATATTTTATGCTATGTCGAGGTAAGCCGGTATCTGTTTATTCTCAACTTCTGCCTGAGGATTTAAGTATAACAATGTCATTCACTTCTATTGCGAGCATAGACTTGGACACAGACACCACCCCTCCTTTCTCTTTGGCACAGATTTCTAGTTTTACTCCTCTTACCTCTCTCTCTTCCCAGATTCTCTCTTCAGATCTATCTGTTTGTAGTATTTTAGAAATGGAAGTGAAAGCATTTCCACGCGCTTTGTTGTGTGCTCATGTTAACAGCCAATCTGTTGTAGCTCACCATGATGAACTGAAAGCTATATTTGAAAACAGTTTATTTCATATAATTGCTGTAAGTGAGAGTTGGCTATGTAGTTCAATTCCTTCCAGTATGGTTGAAATACAAGGGTATCGTATTCATCGATTTGATAGGATGAGCAGGCGTGGAGGTGGTGTTACATTGTTTTGTAAGCTTATAATCTCAGGAGTATAGTGGTAAAAACTACCACTACTACAAATCCCGTTTCTGAATTGATGTTTGTTGAAATTATTATAGGTACTGTTAAAGTAATCATTGGGGTTGTATATAGGCCTCCAAATGCAGAGGGCATTGGTGAGTTACAGGACGATTTAATGAGACTTTTACCATCTTATGAACACGTGATTATACTAGGCGACTTTAACACAAATTTGTTAACTCGGACTAGTGAAACAATACGTTTTCGAAATATTTTTCTCTCCTGTGACATGACAATATTGCCCTCGGAACCAACTAACCACGTTCATACTTCCACCGTCTCTTCTGATACACTAATTGATCTCATGATAACCAATAATCCACACAAGGTTCTTAAACACGGTCAGATACCCGTTCCTGAAATATCAACTCATGACCTTATATACTTAGCGTATTCGCTAAGAGTTCCTAAATATAGGTCGAAATACGTGACTTTTAGAGACTTTAAAAATATATATTTCAATCACCTAAAAGAAGATGCATGCAAATGTCCTTGGGGTGACATAATACTAATGAATGACATAGATGAAAAACTGGAAAATATTAATTCTCATATTCATGGACTTTACAATAAGCATGCTCCTAAGCGCTGTGTGAAAGTAACACGACCGCCCTTGTTCGTGGCTGACAATTGAAATTAAATATTTAATGGCTCAGCGTGATTCGTTATATAGACGTTACAAACGAAATTTATCAGCTGACACATTTGAACAATACCGTGTACTGCGAAATCGAATTAAACAAATTATCCGTAATAAGAAATTTGATTACTTCCGGCATCTATCCAATAATATAAACGCTGGTAGTACTTGGCGACAACTTCGTTCATTAGGTATTGGAAGGCCTCCTGTGAACCATACTAAACCAGAAATACCGCTTGACGAGATTAATAGACACTTTTCAACAGACGTTTTTACTCCTGAACACGATATAGTGCAGGCCACCATCAAGTCTATAATAAGACAACAATCATCTGATCGCCCATGTTTCGAATTTCGAACTATTTCAGAGTCTGAAGTGAGACGAGTACTGATTTCAATTAAATCTCATGCAACAGGGGCTGATGAAATCCCTATTTTCTTTATTATTAGCATTATGGATATAATATTGCCGGTTATTACTGACTTATTTAATGTATGCCTCTCCCGTAGTTATTTTCCGACAAAGTGGAAAGATGCACAAATTGTCCCAGTTCCAAAAAGGTCGCCAGCTAATGTAGCATCCGACTTTCGTCCTGTATGCATTCTTTCAGCACTGTCTATAGCTCTAGAAAAATTGATCTATAGCCAACTTGAACAATATCTGGAAAAATATTCTCTGCGTGACCCCTTCCAATCTGGTTTCAAGGAAGGACATAGCACAGGGACGGCACTACTAAGAATTGCAGACGACATTAGACGAGCTATAGATGAGCGGAAAGCGACTATACTTATTTTACTTGACTTCAGTAGTGCGTTTGACACAGTCAATATTGACATCATATTAGCGAAACTACAAAGATTTAATCTGAGTCCCTCTGCTATTCAGCGCTTTGCTTCGTACCTCACCAATCGGCGACAACGTGTTGTCATAAACGGCATCACCACAGACTGGAAGACGAAGCAAACAGGTGTCCCACAGGGATCCGTTCTTGGACCTCTTCTGTTTACTCTATATATCAATGATATATCTTCTCAGTTCAGTAACTGTAAGTATCATTTATATGCAGATGATCTACAAATATATTATCACTGTAAAGCTACTGATATTGAGTTTGGAATTCATCAGATGAATTCCATCGTAAATCTGATTAGCTCCTATTCTAATAAGAACTGTTTATTAATTAATCCTAAAAAGACACGAGCTATTATAATAGGGCAACAAAGGCAGTTAAATTTCATTAATAAGAAGTTATTGCCTTCACTTTTGCTTTATGGTGTAGCTATACCATGTCAGAAGTCGGTAAAAAATCTTGGAATTATCATTAGTAACACACTAGATTGGAGTGAGCACATAACAAGCATCTGTAGGAAAATTCACTTGTCATTTCACCCTCTCAAAACTCGCCAATCACTTCTTCCACTAAGCTTGAATATTAAACTTATCCAGACCCTCATATTTCCCATACTTAATTATTGTGATATTGTAATCATAGATGCCACCATGGAACAGACACTACAATTACAGAGGGCAATGAACTCATGCATTAGGTTTATATTTTTAATTAAATTTTCAACTCATATCTCCCCCAATTATGAACTTCTCTCCTGGTTAAAAATCGCTAAACTACGGCATCTTCACGTTGCTACTCTCGTATTTCGTCTGCTGAATGAATCTAAACCCCGGTATTTATCCTCAAAGTTTAATTTACTCTCCTCCTCTCATGAACACAACACACGATCGACTACTACACTCTCAATTTCTGTGCATCACTCATCTTCATTTAACCGCTCCTTTCAAGTGTCTGGTGCAAGTCTATGGCATTCCCTTCCAGTTAGTGTTAGGAATTGCACTTCCTTAGCTTCTTTCAAGCGGTCTTGCCGAGATTACCTATTAAATGTAAAACCAGCTTGTATGAATGGCAGTATGAATGGAAGAATGAATGAGGTTAGGATTTATATTTTTGTTATATTATTTCATTATTCTGTTTTATGAAGTTTATTAGATATGTGGTTAAGTGTAAGAGAGGGCCGTGGGCCTTAACTTCTCCACAAATGAAGGAAATAAATAAATAAATAAATAAATAAATAAATAAATAAATAAATAAATAAATAAATAAATAAATAAATAAATAAATAAATAAATAAATAAATAAATAAATAAATAAATAAATAAATAAATAAATAAATAAATAAATAAATAAATAAATAAATAAATAAATAAATAAATAAATACCACGAAATTAACTGCTCACTCGTTTCTTTTTCCGCTACTCACTGTTATACAACGCTTATACAAGGGTCCTGGTCTGTATAAGCAATTCAATGAATAACTATAACAGATGTATACACAGGAGGCTTATACACGGTTTATTAGTAACGAATTTCACATAAACGGTGTATAAACCTTGTATAAAAGTTATACACCGTATATTAGTAAGACGGTATAGCGATGGCCCTTGTAATGTAATTTCGTGTTGTTTACTTCCAGAGAGAATTCTGAATCTCTGTCCCTTTCTTCTACCCCCGCGCTGTCCATAAGAATGTGAAGATGCACGGTGACACACATCCTGTAGATATGTAATCACGTGCCGTTTGTTGTATCACCGTCTGGCCAGCGCACTCTCGTTATGGCAGCGCGCCAAGCCTTGCTACAGCCACACTCTAGTGCAACGCTCCACTCATGCGACGTTCGGCAGATATTCAAATCCAAGCCACTCAAAAGAAATTCAACGAACAAATGAAATATGAGCAACAGTGGAAAGTTAGTTTTTTACAAGTTGCTTTACGTCGCACCAACACATAGATCTTATGATGACGATGGGAAAGGAAGCGGCCGTGGCCTTCATGAAGGCTCAGCCCCAGCATTTGCTTGGTGTGAAAATGGGAAACTACGGAAAAACCATCTTCAGGGCTGCCGACAGTGGAGTTCGAACCCACTATCTCCTGAATGCAAGTTCACAGCTACGCGCCCCTAACCGCACGGCCAACTCGCTTGGTACAATGGAGAGAATCTGTAACGAACTAATAAGGAAATAATATACATTTAGTTCTTCTTCCGGGTTGAACCGTGTTGTTTTCTGCACATTCCGTAAAGTTTTTCGATGTTTCGAATTCATTGACTATTCTTTGTCAAGGCGACTGAAATACTCCTACTCGATCCGAGGTAATCAGCCTCCCAGGCGCTAATCGACTACGTATATATACAGCGATTCCAAATTCCTATTACACACGTTTCTGGGTTGTAGAGGGGATCTTATGCAAGTCCGAAAGTGCAATACCTCCGTGCAGAGAGGAAAACGGGATCGAATTAAGTTGTTCAATCTCCCCATTCGCCTGTGTGGGAGGTAATCCAAGTGGACAATGGGCAACCTGAGTACGTCGTCTGGCTCCTAGGATAAATGGTCAACATAGCGAACTTCGGTTCATAGAGTCCTAGATTAGAATGCCGGATGGCCCGGGAATTTTAGCCTCTATAACATAGTGTTAGGTCAAGATTAATTTTGGGCGAATTTCCCAGCGAGTACGTTATACATTACAGTATATTAAGCTATGTGTAAGGCAGTATTTTCAGAACATTTCGTGTTAATTTCTATGCTATTGCTAGTCGTATCCTATTTTGTTTTTTGTTTCGATGTACCTATACTCTGATTTAATTCAGGGTTCCCACTAGTAACCTAAATCTATTATCCCTGTATTTTCCCTGTGTTTTCCGTGGGATATTCCCGTTTTCCCTGCATTACATTTAGTGGGACATGGCACATAAGACTGACGCTTGAGCATGTTTATCATTCTCTGGAATCATCATCTTGAAACATATTTTGCACGAACACTTACAATGGTATAAATAACTTTAAATAAATGTTTTTCGTCTTTTTTTACGATTTGCTTTACATCGCACCGACACAGATAGGTCTTATGTCGACGATAGGAAAGGAAAGGGCTGGGAGTGAGAAGAAAGTGGCCATGGCCTTAATTCAGGTACAACCCCAGCCTTTGCCTGGCGTGATAATGGGAAACCTCGGAAAACCAACTTCAGGGCTGCCGATAGTGGGGTTCGAACCCACTATCTCCCGGATGCAAGCTCACAGTTGTGCACCCCTAACCGCACGGCCAACTCGCCCGGTCAAATAAATGTATCATAAGACAAACAAGCTAGAAGTTATCATAAAGTGCCAATCTGTGAAGTGGCTTATCAGTAATCCCATCACACACAGCCACCAAAAGAAACATTACAACCAACAAAAATGAATTACATTGCTCACAGCAAGCTAATCAAACACTCTTCAAACTAACACCTGTTGTTCATCCGGGACCTTATTCTTGAAATTTGCGTGAGTGAGCTTGCCAGTTTCTATAGTGTTCAGAAACTCAGGAAAATGTTCCCAGTTTCTTTAGTAAATGGAAGTGTCGTTCGAATACGTATGCTGCTCAACTAGTGTGCATAGAAACAAGCATCACTGACACATTACATTATTTGTAGAATTCTTCTCTGAGATAATTTCGCTTTTCAATAATAATAATAATAATAATAATAATAATAATAATAATAATAATAATAATAATAATAATAATAATAATAATAATAATAATAATAACTTAATACTGAGGCAAAATCCGTAGTAATTACGGGCAGTCCATAATAGCACCTCTACGTTATGTAAATTACATGGGTAGCTTCTAAAACATTGAGCTTTCTTTTTTTTTTTTTTTTTTTTTTACAAGTTGCTTTACGTGGCACCGACACAGATAGGTCTTATGGCGACAATGGGATATGAAAATGCTAGGAGTGGGAAGGAAGCGGCCGAGACCTTAATTAACTTACAGCCCCAGCAGTTGCCCGTGGTGAAAAGAGGAAACCACGGAAAATCATCTTCACGGCTGCCGACAGTGGGGTTCGAACCCCACTATCTCCCGAATGCAAGCTTACAGCTGCGCGCCCCTAAGCACACGGCCAACTCGCTCCGTTTGGGAGTTTTAAAAAGAACATTAAGAAGATAAAGTTATTGCCTTTTAAATGGATAATACACACATCAAAAAAGTTTTTGCACCACCTGTATTTTTTTTTTTTTTTTTTTCGTGTTGGATAATCGCTCTAAAAGTTGTTGCTTGACAGACAGACATCTGAACGATTTGTACCGCTACTTGTTACTAATCACACACGGTACCTGTTAGTGGACGTGGAGGTAAAAATGAAATGGCGTATGGCTTATAGCGCCGGAAATGTCCGAGGACAAGTTCGGCTCCCGAGATACAGGTCTTTTGAGTTGACTCCCGTAGGCGACCTGCGAGTCGTGATGAGGATGACATTATGATGAAGACGACACATATGTTACACCCAGCCCCCATGACAGCGACATTAATCAATTATTGCTAAAATTCACGACCCTCCCGGGAATCGAACCCGGGACCCCTGTGACCAAAGGCCAGCACGCCAACCATTTAGCCATGGTGCTGGACCACGTGGAGGTAATACACGCAGTATCAAAACAGTCCAGTAGAGTGTGCTGTTACTTACCCCCTGTGGGTGGGGCAGTAGAATAACACCCACGGTATCCTCTGCCTGTCGTAAGAGGCGACTAAAAGGTGCCCCAGGGGCTCTGAACTTTGGAGCGTGTGTTGGCGACCACGGGGTCCTCAGCTGAGTCCTGGCATTGCTTCCACTTACTTGTGCCAGGCTCCTCACTTTCACCTATCCTATCCGACCTCCCTTGGTCAACTCTTGTTGTTTTCTGACCCCGACGCTATTAGGTTTGCGAGGGCTAGGGAGTCTCATTTTCACGCCCTTCGTGGTCGTTGTCCTCCTTTGGCCGATATCTTCATTTTTCGAAGTGTCGGATCCCTTCCATTTCTTCCCTCTGATTAGTGTTATATAGAGGATGGTTGCCTAGTTGTACTTCCTCTTAAAACAATAATCACCACCACCACCACCTGTGCTGTTACTGCCACTTATAGACACAACATGACAGAGCACATTTGTGTTTTGTGCAGTATACAGACATGCCTCGACAAGTAATTACCGCTTTTGATACATGCACAGTGACATTTCATCAGCAAGGCGTGTGAGGAATTGCCAGCCTGGTTGGTGTGCACTATATCAATATTGTCAGGACATACAGCCACTATTGTGTGACATAAAATATTGAATATCATCCTAGCAGTGGTTGTGCGGGGTCAACCACAGGAACTGGCTCGCAGGAACCCGGGAGACATTGCAACAGAACTGCGTAATGCCTTACGGCAGGCAACTGGTAGGGCTGTGTCTACACAATCAGAAATAGTCTCCGTAAGGACCACCTTGGCGAGCACTTGCATATACATCTCAACACCGTGGCGCCAGGTTGCAGATGGGCAAGAGAGCACTTGGACTATGGCTGTGGGTCCTCTTCACGGATGAGTGCTAAGTATGTCTGACGCTGGATAATTGCTGGAGGAGGGTTTGGAGAAAGTGAGGTAGTGCCAGACGAGTTCTGTACGCAATCCAACATGACCATCAGGGAAGCAGATCTATCATGTTTTGGGGGGGCATTATGTATGTATCTCATATGCCATTCATCGTCGTAGATGGCAATACGACTGGTACATAATACCGAAACAGAATCCTTGGGCCCATTGCTCAACCATATTGACAACATTTTGGCAACAGATTCATTCTGCAAGACGACAACGCGCGCCCACACAACTCCAATCTTGTGAATCTCTTTCTCCGGAAGGCCCACATACATTGGCTGGACTGGCCTGTGGTGTCTCCGGACATGAATTTCACTGAACGTGCCTGAGATATGCTGAAACAGGCAGTGCGACGACGAGCGAATCCACCTCTCACCTGGCCGGAGGGCTGCTGTCAAAGAGTGGGTCAGGATCGACCAGGACAGCATGCAACGACGGGTGATGCTTCACTTCACGGGATGGGGTAACGCCATACGGAGGCAGAATCAGATTACCATGTTCGATAGGTGGATACATGTTGCCAAAGAATAGTGTGTGTTGCGCCTGTTGTTACTTTTTCCTTACACCAATCAGGTTATGCTTGACATAAAGTGTGTGTTTGTATCCCATACATTCCCTGAGGTCATCAGCAACCTAGAAACCCGGAACTCCAGGTGATGCAAAAGGTTTTCCGAGGTGTGTATTATTATAGTTTAAGTTTTGGTTTAATGAGAACAAAGCAATTACAAATTAATGGGGGGAAGTTACTGTCTACTAGCGTCTACATGTCAGCCTCGTTCGATGATTCGGTTCGGGTCCAGTCTTAGATCGACAGCTTAATTCTGATGTGACAAGTCATTTCCGTGTGTTTTCCCTCTTCTTCCAGAAAATGCGTACCCTGTTATTCTTCTTCTGTGATCATGCATTTTTTTCCTCTGATTAAACTTCTCGTTTCAATGTCACTTCTTGTAACAGTTGGTTTTCATGTAACTGCTTTTTGTATTTTTGTTGTTGTGCAATTTATATTTAAATTTTATTTAAGGAAAACACTTCTGTATGGAGGCGATACGTTTGTCATTCTGTTATTTTCCTGAAAGAAAGACTTTCTGACGAAGTCCTTCTGAATCCTTGAAATATGAAATAGCAAGGGAATGTCATGGATGCACCAACTGAAGGCAGTATAAGTTGTAAGCGGAATTTTAAAATTGAATAATAGTAATAATAATAATAATAATAATAATAATAATAATAATAATAATAATAATAATAATAATAATAATCTTCTCCTTTAGCGTTTATCCCGCCTGGTGGCAGGGTCCGCAGTGTGGATTCGTTATCTCCATTTAAATCGGTCTCAGGTCATCTATGGATGTAGTCTTACAATTTTTAGGCCTTATGCGTTGCGCATCGCTGTCTTGGTCGTCCCTTGGACCTCTTTTCAGCGACTTCCAATGTATTCGCTGACTTTGCCCATGTATTGTCTTCTGTACGCAACACATGCCCAAACCAGCGCAGACGGTTTTCCTGGATTTTCTTCTGAATCGGTGCAATGTCAAAACGTTTCCTAATATTGTCGTTTGAAATAAGATCCAGTCTAGTGATGCCAGCTGTCCACCTAAGCATCTTCGTCTCCATGACACTTAGTCGAAGTTCTACCTCCTTTGTAGCTGGCCAACACTCGGTGCCGCAGAGAGCGACAGGAAGGATAACAGTCCGGTAGATCTTAGATTTCAGATGGTCCTTCATCTGACGGTCGCAGGAGACGCCCGTTGCCATTCGTCACTTCAGCCAGCCTGCGCGTATCCTTGTGTTGACCTCGTCAGTAAATCGGCCATCGTCAGAGATTGTGGCGCCAAGATATATAAATTTCTCTACTCGTGGTAGATCTTCACCGTCAACGTGGATGGTTCCAACTTCTCGAGGATCTAATGTCATGTATTCTGTCTTCTTTTTGTTGAGGCGCAGGCCGTATTGCGCTAGTCGGTTGTTCCACTCTCCTGTTTGGCGTTGGAAATCAAGCTTCTCAACAGCCAACATGAAATCATCAGCATAGGGACGTGTCCATGGTGTTGGCTTGTGCAGGTCTGATGTAAAAGTGTTCATCACAAGAATGAACAGCTGTGGTGATAAGGCAGAGCCTTGATGGACTCCTACAGTGATGCGGAAAGCAATAATATTTGCTTTACGTCCCACTAACTACTTTTACGGTTTTTAGAGACGCCGAGGTGCAGGAATTTAGTCTTACAGGAGTTATTTTACGTGCCAATAAATCTACCGACACGAGGCTGACGTATTTGAGCACCTTCAAATACCACCGAACTTCGCCAGGATCGAACCTGCCAAGCTGGGGTCAGAAGGCCAGCGCCTCAACTGTCTGAAACAATCGGTCCGGCGGACTTCAAGTTTTATGTTTTAACCGAACCAGAGGGACGTGACTTAAAACCCCACATCCATTGGCAAGCATTCGAGCTACGGCTGTCTTGCAGAACAGTCAGTGTCATTGCCTCTCTGATATCACGCCCTTGGTGGTTAAATATATATATTTATTAATATCTTTTTTACAATTCTGCTTCACGTGGCACCGACAAAGATAGGTCTTACGGCAACGATGGGATAGAAAAGGGCTAGGAGTAAGAAGGAAGCAGGCGTGGCATTAATTAAGGTACAGCCCCAGCATTTCCATGGTGTGAAAATGGGAAACCACGGAAAACCATCTTCAGGGCTGCTGAGAGTGGGGTTCGAACCCACTGTCTCCCGGATGCAAGCTCACAGCTGCGCGCTCCTAACTTCATGGCCAACTCGCATGGTATGGTGGTTATAAAAGCAAAGTTTAGAAATAGGTAATTTTCATGTCTCTTTTCCTTGAAATTCTCTTGTATCTGGCGCCTCATATAATAATAATAATAATAATAATAATAATAATAATAATAATAATAATAATAATAATAATAATAATAATACACTCACTCGGACGTCTTCAAAGGTGAAATTCAGATCTGAGATTTCTGAAGCCTTTCAAATCCAAACAGGAGTTCAACTGTGCCCTCGAGAGGGTCATCCGGTTATGGAGACACATGTTCTCCAATCTAAAGGAATTCCTAATGGAGTTCAAACAGGACGAACTCGTAATGGTATCCATATTGATTGCCTTGCTTTTGCAGATGACCTCGTTCTCCTTACTTCGTTTCTTGAGCTAGCTACTCAACAAATCAATTACTTGCATGAATGCGTAGTTAAGATTGGCCTCAGCATCATCTACACCAAAACCCACTTCATTTCTAACATCATAAATGCTCCACATCTTCTGGCTGCCCACGGTCGAATCTTGAAAACGGAAAGATTGAAATATCTTGGTGAACGGGTTGAATCCAACAATTCTGAGAAGTTCGCCGTCTTAACACGTATCAACAAGTTTGGAACAGCCTTCAGACTCTCTGAAAACATATGTAACGTAAAGTCTCTCTCTCAAAATGCAAAAATAAGACATTATCAAACTGTAATTAGACCTGAAGCATTATATGCAGAAGAATATTTAACACTTCGAACACATAATCTGCTTAAGAAAACTGGCAATTAAGGAAAGGAGGATTATCCGAAAAATTATTGGTTCCAACCTCAAATATGGTGTTCACAGACTTCGGAGCAACTTCGAAATATAGGCCCACACCGAAAAGATATCAAATATTACCCGGAAAAGTAGGATAACTTTTTACGCTCACATCTTACAGTTTGGCAGCTGAAAGAATCTGTAAACGTTTGTTATCCTACTTCACAAGTCTCAAAACGTTTTCTCCTTGGTTGGTGGAGATCGTTAAGTATCTTTTAAAGTATGGAATCACAGAAACAGACATTCAACTCCGAGAACCACTCAAACACAAAGTTAGACAGCTTCATCAAGAATAAGTCCCAACTCGACTGAAGCATGTCCATTCTGATACATGGAAGAAAGCACACTCCGAAAAGATGAAAACCTGGTGGGCGTGCAAGAATAGATCTCGCGGTCCTTAGTGGCCCTAACGATGAATAATAATAATAATAATAATAATAATAATAATAATAATAATACTTGTACCGGGAGGTACACCTCAACTCCGCTCATTCAAAAGAAGCGCCTTAAGGAACGCCATCTCTCTAACAAAACGCGAAACAGCTGCGGCATGAAGTTGGGACATTGACCAGAAGATGTCACCAGTGAGTGAATTATTGCGAAATGTGTTATTTTTAAGTTGCCTAAACTGACTGGACTTACTTGTTTTGCTTTGGTTTTCGTCAAGAAGTACAACCTTTTCTCCATATATGTCATTACAAAAAACTGAAGTAATGCACTCTGGTGCAAGGTAAAAGAATGAATGATTTAAAGAAGTTTTGTGTTGTTATGTTTTCTCAACTAAATTAACTTTCATTTATTTTGTTATTTCAAGGTTTGCTACACTTCTGTCTCATTCCGCCAGTTTCTGAATCTGGCCAATCATTAATTTTCTGTAATTATTTTTCAGCCAATCACTGGCTTCTTGTAAGTTTTTGGTTTACCCAATGAAATTCAGAGGGTGTGTTCGGATTTAGTCCAGAACCCTCTCGAACCGTCCCGTTGTGTATATAAGCTGCGGCTTTTCAGGCTACCTTGTCTTTGGACCACCGAAATTCTGAGAGAGTGTGTTAAGACAGGAGGCGGGGTGCCTCACTCTTCGCCAGGCAGTTCATCAGCCAAGGTAATGGCCACCAGTCATATCTCCCTGTAGCTACCTCCGCAAACTTACACGAGGGGAAGGTTCGAATTTCTAACTATGTAACCTTTTTCTAAAATGTAAACTTTATTTCGCCTAATGTAAAATTTCATAAAAATCTTAAACTGTAAATCGGGGATAGAGAGTGCGTTACCCTCTCGAGTTCCTCTTCAACTTAGTTCGAGGTAACTACGATTTTGTAACTGTTTCTCTTTTGTGTAAAGCGTTTAATTAACCTTCATTCTAGTCACCTCAGTAGCTTGGGATTAGTCTCTGTTTCATCGGGCCGAGAGCCCCATTTAGAGTTTTATATTTAATTTTCTAGGAGCGCAAGTTTTTTTTTTTTGTTTTTTGCTAGGGGCTTTACGTCGCACCGACACAGATAGGTCTTATCGCGACGATAGGAGCGCAAGTGTACGCATCCATAAATTTTGTGTGCGGGCCAGTAATTTAACCTGTTTTTCTTTTTCCACGAAGGCCCAGTAGTCTGGGTACTAGTTACCCCTGTGTACAAATTGTAAAAATTGTAAGTAGGACCTAGAGAGGCCGGAAATTTGTAAGATTTTTTATGTAACGTTGCCTTGAGTAGGCTGTAAGAAATTAGGAGCGCAGTCTCCTTCGTTCAAGTTGGAGAGCATGTAAGCTCTTTTCTGATAATGCTGTAATATTGAGGGGTGCCTTTGGAAGGCCGTATTTGTAACCTTTGGAGCAAGGTGCTCTTGTTTTGGGAGATTTCTCCTTATCTATGTAAACACTAATTGGCGATATTGTAAAGTTGGAAATTAGGGGCTTGAAGCCGAAATTTGTTAAATTCTCTAATCTTGGGTTTTCCAATTCTTGTTTCAAGATTGCTATTTGTACCTGTCTCCTTGTTATTTTACTCAGTGAAAAATTTGTTAAGTGTGTGATTTAAAAGAAATATAACTTTCATTTTTAAAGTTTTAAGTTAATCTTTAATATCGTAGATAGACCCATTCCACCCAGCACCTTCTTTCACCTCTTTCTGCTCCACGGAAACTCCGGAATAATAATAATAATAATAATAATAATAATAATAATAATAATAATAATAATAATAATAATAATAATAATAATAATAATAATAATAAAATAATAATAATAATAATAATAATAATAATAATAATAATAATAATAATATCTTCCGATGGGTCGGAATTGATATTTAGATGGTCAAATTGCCGATTTTCAAAACGAAAATAGAATTTAAAATTTATGGGGTCTCCCTTGTCATCATATTCTTTTGGGATTTGGACATTTTTGTTATGCGAATGTAAGGCGTCAAATGTTCTATCTTTAGACATCTTAATCACCTTCGCATATCTTTGGTTTAATAGTTATTCATCGCACACTAAACCATGTACCTCAAAATCATCACTTTTTAAAAGCTCCCCCCACCTAAAACAAACACAATCATGAAGCAACAGCCCCGAAGGGCCATGGACTACCAAGCTGCCACTGCTCCGTCCGAAAGTCTGCAGATTACGAGGTGTCGTGTGGTCGGGACGACGAATTCTCCCGGCCGTTATTCTTAGCTTTCTAGATATCACCGCTATCTCGTCGATAAATTGTAGTGTAATCACCTAGGTCGAGTGGCCCCCCTTCTCCCCTCACCACAACCTACCAAATGTATTTAAATGAGGTTCACAAAGTGTCGTTTTCTCTCACGTCCCACACTTTCAATCAAATGGTGTATCAACTATTCAGATCGGATCTTCAGTTCCGGAGCCGTAAACCTGAACGTGAGCACAAGATTTAATTACACTAAGGTTCGAGTGCATGTAGCCTAATATTGCTGATACTGACATGTAAATAAAAATTATGGTGGTTTTCCTAGACAAAAGTGACGCCCGCCACCACTTTTCTGTACATTGGGCCTTACAGGAAATATCTGCCATCCACGAGGTAAGATAGTGTTTCTCGAACAATGACACCGAACTTACTTATCTCTGATAACAGGAAGACAGACTGACGACACATGGTGCCAGACAAAGAGCGAGCTGGTCACGTCCTATCTCCTACCATAACGATGAACGATGTGAACTCATTCACGAACTTTGAGCCCTTACTTCGCTTGTTAATGCACAAGTTTCTTCTCTGTAGTTTACCGGCATCCTTTATGATTTACACCCATCAATAAAATTACAAAAGAAGAATGTACGGACATTTTGTCTTTCAGGCGTGAGATAGTAGAATGATGTTTGATCACCCACAACTGGTTCAGATCTGCCCTTTACCCACTAAAAGGTCTAAGTTTAGGTTAACTAGACGGGAATACTGCCTAGCAAACCTGTATTGGTCATCAGATTGATCCGACCTCCCTTAGTGAACAACTCTTTTTAATGAACTTGACTACGCGAGTTCGCCGTGCGGTTAGGGGTTCAACGGCAACTTTACTTCAATGCACAGTTTTGGGACTTATGTTTTCGACTGCCGAGTACTGTGCTCCTGTTTGGCTGAATAGCCCTCACACCATCCTCATAGATACGCAGCTCAACACCACAATGCGTATCATCACCGGCACAATAAGGTATACACCCACATATTGTCCACCTATCCTCAGCCATATCTCCCCACCAGATCTTCGAAGTAAAAACACTCTCTTCATGGAGTCCAAGAAAGTAATGAATAATCCCCAATTACCAATACATGAAGACATCGCTAATGTCCATCTGAATTGTCTAAGGTCTCGAAATCCACCAATAAGAGCTGCAATAGAATTGAAGAATACAAACTTCAATATAACTAGAGAATGGTAGGGAAGACAAGATACTAGGCCTGAGTCATCTCTGCCACAAATTAGTTCGTGGTTGACAGTTGTATTTGGGCTTGCTCGTAGAACCTGGTGTAGGCCTACTGTTATGAGGATATGATCGGTCCATGGTAACTGCGCAGATTTCCACTATAAATGGAAAATAATTTCTACACCTAATTGCGATTGTGGTGCCTCTAAGTAGACCATCCAAAATACAGTATTATCACCGAGTGTCCAAAAAGAAAATACAGTGGCGACATCAGTGATATTACTCATGTGTTTCCAGAGACAGTTAGTTACATAAACAACCTGGACATAAAGTTTGTTTTCCAAAATCATGTACGTATGTATTGTATCTGTAAATCCATACGCTAAATAAAATTCGGTTCCCCATGCAAATGCTGGGGCTGTACCTTAATTAAGGTCGGTTGCTCTACCAATTGAGCTATGGTGGCCTAGGCCATCTTTGTTCAGTTGGAAAGGATCTAAGCTACAGTTCTGGCACAACTGCCATCCCACTGGTGTCCGGTTGGCCATTTTTCTTCTGTACTTAACATCTCTTCAACACGTACTAAATGTACGTAACACGACCTAATAGGTTGAAAGTCGGTTTCGATTAGAAAATCACTATTGTATGCTCTTGGCGCTGAAAACATTCTGTACAGACTTTATAAAATAAAATGTAATATAATTTTGCACAGAATTATACAGATTTCACTACTCCTTTTATTGTTAAGTAAATTACCTAATGAGACCTCGATCAACAGTGTAAGAACGGTCGTTCTCCTAATTTAAGGTTATTTGTTTCGATAGCCCTTTTTGATGATGATGATGATGATGATGATGATGATGATGCTTGTTGTTTAAAGGGACTTGACATCTAGGTCATCGTCCCCACTTTTTTTTTTTTACCACACGAGTTGCACGTGCGGGTAGGGTCACGTAGATGTGAGCTTCTATTCGAGAGATGGTGGGTTAGAATCCCACAGTCGACAGCCATGAAAATGGTTTTCCGTGATTTCCCATTTTCACAACAGGCAAATATTGGGGCTGTACTTTAACTAAGGCCACGGCCGCTACCTTCCCAATCCCAGGTCTTATGCTGACGACGGGATAGGCCTAGGAGCGGGAAGGAAGCGTCCGTGGCCTTAAGGTACATCCCCAGTATTTGCCTGGTGTGAAAATGGGAAACCACGGAAAACCATCTTCAGGGCTGCCGACGGTTGGATTAAAACCCACAATCTCCCGAATGCAAGCTCACAAATACGCGACCCTAACCGCACGGCCAACTTGCCCGGGCCTCCCAAAATAAAGCAACAAGCTCAGTTTCGCAATGAGCTTGTTCTCTGCTCCCGTCTAGTCACCACTTGCTGTACCATGGTGTGCGCCAATGCATTCTGACGAGTTATGTAACTGAGCGACCAGACATCAAGGTCACTTCTTTTGTGCTCCAGTCTTTGACTGCTTTAAGATTCTTCCAACACATCGCCCAAAATATAAGATACCAATCCCTGAGGATATGCTCTTCCTTTTTTTACAGCCGTTGTGGTGGTCTACCTTAGAGGCCAGCAAAGGAGACAAGGAAACTTACGAACACTCAAGAACATAATGACAGCTATGGACAGCACCCGTAACAGCTGACATTTCTTATTAAACATCATACCAATATCTGGCAGGTACTTCGTCAAATTTCCTTCCGAGGGTATATAACAATCAATCAGTCACTACTGATCTGCATTTAGGGCAGTCGCCCAGGTGGCAGATTCCCTATCTGTTGTTTTCCTAGCCTTTTCTTAAATTATTTCAATGCCATTGGAAATTTACTGAATATCTCACTTGGCAAGTTATTCCAATCCCTAACTCCCCTTTCTATAAATTAATATTTGCCCCAATTAGTCCTCTTGTATTCCAACTTTATCTTCATATTTTGATCTTTCCTACTTTTAAAGACGCCACTCAAACGTATTCGTCTATTAATGCCATTCCATGCCATTTCTCCGCTGACAGCTCGGAACATACCATTCGGTCGAGCAGCTCGTCTCCTTTCTCTCAGTTCCTCCCAGCCCCAACTTTGCAACATTTTTGTAACGCTACTCTTTTGTCGGAAATCACCCAGAACAAATTGAGCTGCTTTTCTTTGGATTTTTTCCAGTTCTTGAATTAAGTAATCCTGCTGAGGGTCCCATAATCTGGAACCATACTTTAGTTGGGGTCTTACCAGAGACTTATAAGCCCTCTCCTTTACACCCTTACTACAACCCCTAAACACCCTCATAACCATGTGCAGAGATCTGTATCCTATATTTACAATCCCATGTATGTGATTACCCAAATGAAGATCTTTCCTTATATTAACACCCATATACTTACAATCATCCCCAGAAGGAACTTTCACCCCATCAACGCAGTAATTAAAACTCAGAGAACTTTCCTATTTGTGAAACTCACAACCTGACTTTTAACCCCGTTTATCAACATACCATTGGCTACTGTCCATCTCACAACATTATCGAAGTCATTTTTCAGTTGCTCACAATCTTGTAACTTATTTATTACTATACTAGCTGATGTGCCCGTGCTTCGCTACGGAATTCTACATTGTATACAGAATTGTAGATTAGGTAGAGTACACGTTGTGAGCAAGACTGTATTAAATTGCACAGCTCTTAACGTTACCATGGAAACACGACGGAGAAATCACCAAACGTTTTTTCTCATATGAAGACTGCGTTAGGGAATTATCATTGTAATGGTACGAACGCTTGCCTACCATCAGTCACAATCAGGTTGGGGGATTGCAATATAATGGCAGACACTCACTCTCCACCTGCCTTTCTACATCCTCAGAAACTGTCTTAGTGGTTTTCCCAAGTGAAATGAACACAGGTCATTGCAATGACGTCAGCAGGAATGCCGCGAGTAAAAGCAATGATTTCACATGAAATACTCGATCAAATGAAAAACCACACATTTTTTCACTTTTAACGAACAGTACTACGCTGCCGATCTAAAAGTCCAAAGTTCCAGAGCTGGAATGACCAGGCCGCAGATACCCGTGATTCCCGAACACTCTGTCTTTTTCGGAGGGGGCGTGTTTCGAATAGTGGAGAGTCCCACGGCAAATACTATGCCCTTTTACTAATCTGTTTCCTAGGAGTACCCGATGAGTCGGAAAATCTCAATTTACTACACTGGCGGCGGAAAAATCTATCTGACTTGGTGGCAACTTTTTTCCGCCAAGCCAGAGGGAAACCCCCTCTTCACTGCTAATTTTGTATAAAATGAATGTAGGATTTAATAAAAGTTAAGACGAAGAAGCTCTTTTTAAGAAACGGCTCTTTTCAGGGTTCAATTTTGAGTTATTTAGTGAATTGTGGTGCTGTCATTTGGAATGTGCCTAGATTGTAATTCTAGACCAGATCATACTACTACTACTACTACTACTAGCCTACTACGTGAGGCTCTGCGTTAAGAGTGCACACTGCTCATTCAAAACAGCGCGTCAGAGTAGGGATCGAATAGCTGTAATACTAAGATGAACCTGTCAGTTACGTACCAGCAGTACGGTATCAGAAAATGTATGAACCAGAGGAATGGCATGCTAAAGAAGAAAGTTTTCTAACTCCCCAGCTATTTCCCGCCAATATTCAGTCAGGCTGTTATACTCGGTACGCAGCAGTAATCCTATCTATCGGAGAGGAGCGGCAGCATAAGAGACAAAGAACATCACCACAAACAATGGTCAATGTAATGTTATTGTTGATCAATGCTATGCGCTTTCGATATTGTAGGCCTTCACATTTAGTTTTCTTCCGACTCTGAAATGCCAGTCTTATCATAGTCGGTACGGTAAAATTGAATAAAACATAAATGGTCGGAAATTGTATTCTCTATTTGTTATGCAGTACTTTTCGATAGCACCAATAGCATAGGTATTTAAGAATTAAATTCTAGGTGCCTTCCCCTAAACTACAATTTCATACAGGGTGAATAATATTGTTTATAACTTCGACTGTAGTTTATTATTCCCCGACTCTATATACCGACTTTCATTAAATTCTGTTAACGCATTTTCTCGTGGCTCGGCGTTGATATGGACTTGGCAACAAAAATACAAATTCATGAATATCTGTGTTAACAAAGCTGGTATGGTAACAATGTATGACATAAATGATCAGAAATTTAATTCTATATAACTTTAGTTATGTAGTATTTATCGATAAGACCACTAATAATATAAATATTTGAGAATTCAATTTTAGGCCTTCCCCTAAACCACCATTTCATCAGTGTGAGTAAAACGATTTACAGTCTAGATTGTAGCGGATCATCCCCCGACTTCACATACCGATTTTCATTAAATTCTCTTCAGCCATTTTCCCGTGATGCGTGTACATACATACAGACAGACAGACAGACAGACAGACAGACAGACAGACAGACAGACAGACAGACAGACAGACAGACAGACAGACAGACAGACAGAAATTACGGAAAAGTAAAACTTGCATTTCCTTGTTACTGTGGACATGACCGATACAGAAATACCATTTTTAAATTCTGAGCAATGTACAGACAAAACTCTTATTTTATATACATAGATATAGAATAACATCATCCGCAAAAAGCCTTACCTCTGATTCCACTCCTTTACTCATATCATTTATATATATAAGAAAACAAAGGTCCAATGATACTGCCTTGAGGAATTCCCCTCTTAATTATTACAGGGTCAGATAAAGCTTCACCTACTCTAATTCTCTGAGATCTATTTTCTAGAAATATAGCAACCCATTCAGTCACTCTTTTGTCTAGTCCAGTTTCACTCATTTTTGCCAGTAGTCTCCCATGAGCCACCCTATCAAATGCTTTAGACAGGTCAATCGCGATACAGTCCTTTTGACCTCCAGAATCCAAAATATCTGCTATAACTTGCTGGAATCCTACAAGTTGAGCTTCAGTGGAATAACAAAATGAGGATATTTACCCCTGAGCGCTCATTGATGATGGCAGTCAATAACAAAGTAAATTCGTGTGCTGGTATTCACGGGGCAGTGTTTTCTAAAGTGCACATACGAAGGAGATGAATTACATGTATCCTTCTTAACACATGACAGCCCCCAACCCCGCATTCCTTCACAATGGCAAGGCAGAGAATTAACTGAAGCCAGGTATCTGAGGGTGGAAACTACTAGCTCCTAAGGATCTCCTCGTTATCCTTACTAGATGATGCACATTGGTGTTATGTCCCACTAACTACTTCCACTAATTTCGGAGACGTCGATGTGCCTGATTTTTGTCCCAGTGGAGTTCTTTTACCTACCGACACGAAGCTGGCGTATATGGGAACCTTCAAATACCACTCCTTGTGGATGGGGGCGGTAGAACACCCACGGTATCCCCTGCCTGACGTCAGAGGCGACTAAAAGGCGCCCCAATGACTTAATTTGAGAGAGTGATTTTGCGACCACGGGGTCCAGATCTGAGTCTTGGCATTGCCTCCACATGTGTCAGGCTGCTCCTTCCATCTATCCTACACGACCTCTCTTGGTCAAATCTTGTTCGTTTTCGACCCCATCGAGGCCTAGGGAGTCTCATTTTCACGCCCTTCGTGGCCCTTATCTTTCTTTGGCCAATACGTTCATTTTCACGTCCTTCATGGCCGTTATCTTTCTTTGGCCAATATCTTCATTTTTGGAAGCGCCAAACACCTTCCATTTTTCCCTCTGATTAGTGTTAATAGAGGACGGTTGTCCAGTTGTACTTCCTCTTAAAACAATCACCACCACAATTACCACCACCACCACCTAGCGTTTGCGGGGTGATGTTCTTTTTAGGTGCATATATAAGGGAGATTAGCTGCATGTATCTTTGTAATACATGTCAGCAACCCCTCCCCCTCCCCCCATTTCCGAATCTCAGTTCACTAACAAGGCCGAGAATCAGCCAGTTCTCCGAGGATGGCAACTATTAGCTCTATCCGTTACACTACGGAGGTTGAACAGTAAAGCGGTGTAGCCTAAGGATCTGATGACGAATAAAAATATTGGTTTTACGTCCCAATAATATTTCCACTGTTTTCGGAGACGCCGAAGTGCCTGAATGTTGCCGCACAGGAGTTCGTTTACCCTACAGACATGAGACTGGCGTATATGGGCACCTTCAAATACCAGCAGACTGTGCCGGGATTGAGCCTACGAACCTGGGCCCAGAAGGCCACAGCTTTTGCCGTTAGAGCCACTGATCTCTACCCGAGATAAAAGTGCTACACAGAGACGTCAGTAGAATGTTCAATATGCCAGCTAATGAATTTTAGAGATTGTATATGGTAGATGAATATTATCAAGATATATGACTACAACAGTCCATACAAGCTGAACTCTTGTTTACGTATCTGTGGAGAGCGTGGGCGGTCGAGCGTGAGTAATGTGTTATGGTTCGTTGGACATTGTCTTGCGTCATGTCCAGGTCAGCGTAGTTAGACTAAACCAACTTGACAGTGTTGTACATGCAAGCACAGAAATGGTGTCCCGACGTAAACAATCAACGCTGCCCCACTCCAGTACAGAAAAGGAGGTGAGAGAGTGAAGGGGTAGTGTCGAAGGCCACTCCAATACCGGAAAGGAGGGGAGGAAGTGAACGGGTAGTACTGAAGGCAGAGTGTGTGTATTGCTATACATCCACCACTGTGCCCCTTTCAATCACAACAGTCTTGTAGCGGACTGTCTACCTGCAGCCTCTCTTTGCCTACAGCAATGCGTTAAGCGTGGAGGTGGGGGTATACCATGTTTTGTTTATACCGGGACACCATTTCTGTGCTCGCGTGTACAACGTAGTATGTTTTATAAAATCACGTTCAGGATTCATGTCGTTTTCACCTTTTCCTCTATAGCAAGTAATGCCCACTCCCTCCATATGGGATGATGCACAGAAAATCTCTACCTTAGACTGCAATAAGCACTTTAATGGGCATTCAGTTTCCCTTGTTAATACAAAAATGGTGCATGATTAGCACAGCATCTGTCTTCTCGATCTACGGAGCCAAATAACTTAAGTTTTTTACACGGCTAAAAGAAATGATCACTTTTTATATGTTCATACTTCCACGAGGGGCTGCCTGGCCGGTGCGGTAAAGGCGTGCTCGGAAGGACGTGGGTTCGATACCCGTCAGGAAGTAGAAAATTTAAGAATCGAGATTTCCACTTCCGGGGTTTACATGGCCATGAGGCACACACACACACACACACACACACACACACACACACACACACACACACACACACACACACACACACACACACACACACACACACACACACACACACACACACACACACACACACACACACACACACACACACACACACACACACACAAATACCAGGTTACACGCTGGAGGCAAGGGCGGCCGGGCATCGAGGTAGCCCACTCGACCCCATCAAGTGCGGAGGTTACGAATTCTGGAAGCTTTTACCTTCCTCCCCTCTCAGAGCCTTCATGGCCTGTACGGAGATGACTTTGCTTTTGCATACTTCCACGATAAGTATACTAAAATAAAAACAAAACATCCAACGAAAACAAACCACCTTCTTTGCAACAATAAGAACTGAAACGAAAAACTACTATTACTACTACTAGTTATGCCTTTGCTGGCAGGACCTGGTGTTTACAGTGCACTATGTCTTCTGGTATGGGCTAGAGCAATTTTGTTACTTTCATTGATTTGTCTCTGTCTTATCCTTGGCTTTGACAATATGAAAGTGCCTGAGGTGTGAGCGATGCTAGTAATGCTATTCCTTCTGCAGCCAGTCCCTGCTATGAATGGTGTGAAAATGTTGCTCAAAGGGTCGGTTGGTGCATACATTTCAGTAGGCATGGCAGACTGATATGTAATTGCAACTTCTGGCTCAGTGAGGAAAGCAACGGGAAACTACCTCTCCTCATTTCCTTAGTACGCCTCTTCAGTAATGCCTAGGCCATCTATGACAGCTGATGGCAGAGCTGTTGAGGATCCAACCAGCCTTAGGGCTGAAGACAACATAGATATACCGGGTGGTACAGCTGCCCCTATTTTTCCCGAATATATGCAACCAGCTAGGACGTAAATGCCTCTTAGTCCCATCTTGCGCAGCACCTTACAGCAATGTTATGTGCAGTTAACCCGATGTAGACTTCTACGCACAATGGAAAAATGGTACAAGAGGCAGTAAGTGAGGTCCATCTCAAAAACACTGTACCATTTTATGTAGAGCGGTGTCCAATACTCTACTAATTTTTACGAAATGTTACTATACTGTACAAACCATAAACACGCCTATAGCTCTCGGTAGAGAATTGCGCACCTGATTGGTCCAAGAGGCCATTTTCTTTTGATAGAAAGGGCGGTCGTGGTATCCTAGAAAACGTGATAGGGTAAGACCAATTACAGACATGTCAATGCACCACCATTTTGTACAGTCTCATCACATCGAAATTGATAGAAACGTGTTTTGCACTGTAGTTTATAATCTGTGGCACGCAAATGCTGTACAGCAGATGTGATAGCTTACGCCATGTAATTACTACCGTTAGAGCGATCAAAAAAGGCATAAAACGGGACCATAAGGCTGTAACTCATCAGTAACTTGTCGAAGCGGGAACTTCCGCTCTCCTCGTGAATACAGAGTTACATGGATGGCGCTTGTACGTTGCAAATAGCTGCGCGGAATTACGTATGGAAGACGTACCTCGATAGGTTACTTGAAGCAGGAAGGGTTCCAACCATTCTTGAGTCATGCATTTTTTAATGTCATTTCGTATTCGCCTAGGCATCGTTTACGAAGACCTTTCTGAAGTCTCCGATATTCTTCTACGGAAGTTATAATAAACAGGTATCATAAATATCGCCACATACTCACCGATTGCGAATACCACCTGAAACATAACGCTGGACTCATTCAACCAAGTAACGCGTAGAAAATGGTTGCAACTATCTGGGCGTAAGAGAGACGCGATTCTTTAGTTCACTGTGCTGTTTGCACATTTGAGTTCAGAACTTTTAACATCAACGATCAGTATCGAAGCGATAGCCTAGGTAATTCCATTAGTACAGAGCTACGAGACCAATTCTTTGTCGCCTGCAGTGGCTACATGGCACCAATCGCAGCGAGCGTACGAAATGTTAGCAGGCATTTAGAGTTCGAATCTAGTTACGAGCTTTCCAATTTTATTTTTATATTATACTTGTAAGGCCATTCGTAATAAATATTTAACGTTCTTAAGTCTCAAAAGTAATTTTCCACCTTTACAAAGAAAGCATACATACGAAAGGAATAATAACATGCGACTTCCATATGGCAAACGACTACAGGGAATGAAGCGCAGTGCACGTGTTGTCAACATTCTGACCCACCCACTCAACCAAGCAACTGCGCACGTTCGACTCGAAGACCAACTAACAGCGGTCTACACTTCATACGTAGGGCACATGAAACAGCATATCGTAATCCTTGCAGCAACGTGTGAGCACGTACTGTACGGTTAGCACGAAAGCAAACATTATGTATTCACGGGATGATTATGTGAATATGGTACTACTTTATGGAGAAGCAAGGCAAAATGCACGGGAAGCCAGACGCTTGTATCAAGAACGATTTCCTGGACGAAGGCTGCCAACTGCAGATACATTTCGACGTGTTGAAAGACGGTTGCGTGCAACGGGGTCATTTCATACATTACCCCCCGTTCGGGATGCTCCAGTGACGTCTGGAAATAACGACGAAGCTGTTCAAAATGCAATTGCATACAACCCGCACACAAGCTCACGGGCCATAGGAAATGAACTGAACATCAGTCATGTATCTGTACTGCGAATATTGCACCGCCATAAATTCCACCCTTTCCATCAACAGCTGCACCAGAAACTTCACGGAGATGACTTTCCAAAACGGATAGAATTTTCGCAATGGATATTACAAAGAGTTGAAGCTGATGCGAATTTCTTAATGGACATTCTCTTTAGTGATGAATCCAGATTTCACAACAACGGAACTGTTAATCGTCACAACTTCCATTACTGGAGCGTTGTAAATCCTCACTGGATCAGGGGAGCTCGATTTCAGGTACAATGGGGCGTCAACGTGTGGTGCGGGATACTAGGTGACAAGATAATTGGACCATATTTCTTCGAAGGAAACCTCACGGGACGACGCTATCTAGAGTTTCTTCGTGAGTACCTTCCACTCTTATTGGAGGATGTGCCCCTTATGACACGGTTACGGATGTGGTTCCAGCAGGATGGAGCTCCCCCACATTGGTCGTTGGCAGTACGGAACCATTTGCATAGGACATATCCTGGACGATGGATTGGACGAGGGGGTCCGGTCACACGGCCGGCTAGATCACCTGACCTTACTCCACTCGACTTTTTCCTCTGGGGTTATTTAAAGGAAAGAGTCTATGAGCAGGAGCCTGAGAGCCCGAATCATTTACGGCGGCTCATCACGGAAGCCTGCAGGCAGATTCCACCACATATGTTGCAGCAAGCAAGAATGTCTCTCCTCCACCGTGCTCAGATGTGCATTAACGAAGCAGGTGGTCATTTTGAACATTTGCTTCATTAATCGAATGGCCATGCATAAGCCCATCGCACCGCTGTCGGTACAAGCTCACTTTATTGCAAATAGCTCTTTTAAGAGCTCCTTAAAAAACAAACATAGCTGAGTACCTGCAATATGAGAACTGATCATGATTTAGATTTGTCGTCAACAACACGACTCTCACGAACATCAACAACGCAATAAAAATATTCGTCGTACACAGGACTCAAACCGCCTACTAACGAACACCGGTACTCTCCTCTAACTTTTAGCAAGCTCGGCTATCACAGGTTGCTGTTTAGCGCTGTTGTGTTGCTGCTACTTCTAGTCATTCACCAATAATATTCTCTGTACAGGACGTTTCTGCGACACATAATTTGCACGATTCTTTACCATCAATCGGTATTTTATCATTAATGCTGATTTGTATGACAAGAATAAACGAATTATGGAAAGCGTTGTAAGAGCAGACATTGTAGTGAGTAGTCAAGGTCAATATTTTTAGGTTCGACTATAATCTGCGGGTTGCATAAAACTGCGTGAATAGGGGCAGCTGTACCACCCGGTATACTACTGGTTCCCATTCATCCCTTGAAGGGGGAGGTAGGCCTCTTAGACGGTGCAGCTGGCCTCACAGATCAGGAGATGTGTAGTGAAGGGAGACGGTTGGCGGCCGTAGTCTATAGTAGGAACTGTGCCAGCATTCGCCTTAGTGCAGCAGAATGCGAAACCACGGAAAACCATTCTCAAGACAGCCGACGGTGGAGACCGGCCCCTCTCCGTCTCCAGAATACAGAGGCATAGAACTGCGGTAGAGCCTCCTCTACTCGGTCGGTTGGCTGGCTGGCTGGTCGGAATGCAGAACTGTCCAATCACGGACCAGCCGTGGCCACTTGTAGGCCGAAATCTGCCCTGCATCCGCCAGCGAACGAAAAGCGTCATAAACGAAGTGTCATAAACAAAGTGGCCCCTGGCGATACACCAAAATGGCTACGTGGTCCTTAAGCGTCTTAACAAGGAGTATTGGCACTCCTCGCATGGATAAAAGCTTCTAAACGCCTTCTTATGCTTCTCACAAGGTGCCGTACGTTTAATTGAGCCAAAGGCTCCATACTTTTCGAAGAGTGTCTTCAAGGCCTTGTAGTGTTTGAGGTGGTGAACTTTACCCCTCACTCGGATGCGTTGCTCCAGCTGGTCCCAGGCCGATGGGATTCAAGTTGGCACTTTTGAATGACCACTCCATTCGTTGAACATGGTGCTCTGGCAGGAATCTCCGAACGATGTTCCCATCATGAACTCTTACCATTATTATGCATGAACACCGCGTTTTCTCCATGTTGCCTAGCGTGAAGAATCACATGTACCAATAATATCCCGTTAACGTACTGTCAAGCAGTCAAGGATCTACTGCGAATGATCAGGAGATCGGTCTTAGAGTCAAGACTTATGTCTGCCCACACCGTAATAGATTCACCACTATAAGGAATGGTGGTCTGTACAGCTGTCGGATGAAATCGGTCCCCACGTCTTCTCGATACTCGCAAACAATCATGCGAACGATATAACACGAAATGAGATTCATCCGAGAACAGCACAGGACGTCAGTGTCTTATCTGCCAGTGCAGATGATCATTAGCAAACCTCCAGTCTCCTGCCACGATGTCCTCCGTCCAGTGCGGGTTGTCGCGATCTTATCGATCGAAGCCTATTTCTGACTGTTTGGTCACAAACTCGTACTCCACAATCCTGCCTGAGGTCCACCTGTAGAGCTTGTGCTCTAACATAACGGGTTTAGAGAGCTTGTAGATGCATAGAACTATCCTGCCCTGGTGTTGTTTACATTGGGCAGCCCGTGTCTGGCAGCACTTCCTGTCTCCTGGAAATGTTTCGACAAGTACCAAATCGTATTCTGAGTAACCCGTAGCATTCTGGCAACGTACTTCTGAGAGTAGCCTCCTCGAAGCAGTGTAAGCACACGATTGGCTTCATTCGACAATTGATTTTCCCGTTGCCTACCTCGGTAAACAGACAAACCTTCACACACACTTTGAACTGAGACACTAGTAACTTTCAACTAACACGGCAATTTTCAAAACATCCGAATGGCAGTGGAGGCCTCGGTTACGTAAACAGGACGAAATGGGTACTGCCATCTGCTTTAGCACAAAGAAGAAAAATAACATTTTAATTTACTAAGCAACACCTGTATTACAGCCGTTATGCAAGTGTGAGTCTTCAGCCTTGCTAATGTTCATGAGAACATCTATAAAAGGCGCAATATTTTAAATAAATACGGTACTGTCATAGAAGGAACAGATACACTTTATGAATAGAACATTTAGTACTGATTCCGTAACGTTTTATTACACAAGATTATACAAGTTGTACACTTCTAACACTTACATGATGGGGTGTCTGGGTGCGGTTAGCTTGGTACACAGCTGCTCCTCGTGGCCCGCGCCGCACTGGTTGCTCGCTGCTGGCCCACTGTAACAAGGAAAATAACATTTTCTTTTACTTCTGAACGCAGGCGCCCGTAGAAAACCCATCAGCTTTCATGAATGGATTATTAGACTGAAAAAATCCACAGTTCGAGCCCTTCAGGCAAGCATCTCAATGTTGGAAACATCCTAGGGATATGAGATACGAATTTTAGGTAAATATAATAAAGCATGAGAATATATTCTTTATTTATAAAAATTACAATCTTTTTCTTAATCAACATTATCCGGTCGATTAGATCACGGCCGACTTGATGCGTCGCTCTAGAGCGAGGGATCCAGTCGGCCGTGATTAGATTAACATTTTGCCTTGTTCTACCACTACAAGCGCTAATGTGAGTCAATGCATTGTTTCACTTAAGCACTACTATGAGCGCCAATTTGAATCAATGCACAGTTTCACTTAAGCCCTTAGAACTACATTCGGTGTGCACGTTTTTCAAAAATCAAACAACGCTTGAGGGTATTGAACCAAGGAATAAATTTCAGAAAGAATTATGTAAATAAGTTAATTTGGCTATTTTGAATCAAAAAGAAAACGAGTAAAGAAACAAGCGATTTTAGGCTGCTTTACCGGAAATGCATTCAGGCCGGAAGTCATTTTCGAAATTAGTTTTCTTAGTTTGATCGAGACCGGAAATCATTTTCGAAATTTGTTTTCTTAGTTTGATAGAGCTATCTATGACTCACATTTTGAAACCTTTCCGGGCCCTTTAGTCCATCAAATTTCGGCAAAATTGAGGAAATTGTTTAATTTTACGTTTTTCATAGTATGAGGACCCCTAGTTTGTCTGCTAAGAAAGGTTTTCAAAATTAAAACAATTAAATTTACTCCATTATAGTAACTGTTGAAAATGCTCTCCCTTAGCCTGCGGACATGCGTTGTAGCGTGTGATGATATTCTCGGTTCACTTTCTGGAATTCAGGCTCATGAATATTCAAAATTTCGGTGCGAATTTCAGCGCACTACAGCACACGAAAACAGGCTGTTCAAGAACTTAATTCAGAAGCCCGCACTAAACCGATCAATTACTTCTGTATAATGAAAGCTATAATGTTGTACGCTGTACGGCTCCTTATCGCAGAGTAGCTGGAACCATGACATCACTGGGTGAGCTATACGGATCAGGCGGCTATTGCATCATTTACTCGCCCAGACACGGCACAAGGAATAACCGGCAACTCGACTGAAGCTCGCACTGCAGTATTCAGCTAATTTGATCAGGGAACGAGCCTGCTGCTAGAACAGAGATATTCATGCATGACAGCCTCGAACCAGACGCATTACTGCTCAGTCGAAGTGGGCGATATTTGAACGGTGAGCTGTGTGTACCAATCTAAACCCGAAACTCGATAACAGGCTCACTGGGTGATCAAACTACAAGTTGTTGCCTTGTTTCTGCTCCACGCGAGTGCGCTGCAGAGTTATACACAGTGATGGTGGAAAGAAGAAAGACGTGCAATCACCAATGAATGTGGCAGCAATGCACTACGGTGCGAGTCACTTCAACTTCTGAGCTGTTCAATTCTGCCCAGACTCGTTCTGCTCATTGTGATCAGACAGCGTGGGCAGTTCGATAGAATAATTTGTTCTGTGATGTTCGGCGTCTTTTCTACCTTGGTTCTTTCAAACGTTCATTGACCCCACTGATCGAAGAACAAGCTTTGAACGAGTCTAGACTTGGAAATAATGAGACACGCATCTCTTAAAAATGAGTTTGAACGAGTCTACCCCTGTTCTATACAGCTCTACCCTACACTTTCTGGTCCATTCAGTCCCACTTTTTCCGGAATTCATGACCCGTTTAGCATGATTCGTCAATTCGACTTGGAGTGAACGGGCCATTGTAGCACGATGTAACGTTAATTAACCACTAAACTTCGTTTGCACGCTCACAACAAACATCCCGAAACTACTGATTAAATATCACTGTACCGGGTGGTACACCCCCACGCCGCTAATTCAAACTTTGCGCCAGTTGAAACTCCTCTTCTGGAGGAAGTCTGAACTTAATCTACTGTGTTAATTTTCAAGTTTCTCAGAAGATGTCCCTACTTGTAAATTTTGTAGTTTCTGAACTGAGTCGTTTTCGATGTATTTTTGTTTTACCTGTAGTAAGAAGTGCGGACATTCTCTTCCAGATGGCACTACTGAAGAACTACAATTATGCACCCTAGTGCGAAGTGAAAGAACTGTGTTTTTTGGAGAAATTTTGAATTCATAAGTTTGTTCTGTGTTAAATTGCTTTCAGTCATTGTTTAAGTTGGCAATATTAACCCTTTCTTTCCGCCAGTTTTGAATTTGACCAATAAGGAATTTCTGTAATTAATTTTCCACCAATAATGTGTTTCTTCTTCATCTAGTGTAGGGGTTTTCGTTGTTAGCCAATAAAATTCTTGTGGGAGGGTGTTCTCATTCCTGAAACGCCTCGAACTTTCCACGAGGGTATATAAACTGCTGATTTTCGGGTCTCCGCGCCACTTCAGTAACATCTATCAGTGTGTAAAGTACGTAGCAGGGGGCGGGAAGCGCCTCTTTCTTCGGGCAGCAGTTCTGCCACCAGGTAATGGCCGTTTAATAACTTCTTTTCTGGCTAGCTCAGCAGTTTAACTCTCGGGGCAGGTCCGAAGCCTTTCTACCATGTAACATTTCCCCTAAAATGTAAAGACACTTGTATCAGTTCTGTCTTTTAAACTACATATTGGGATAGAGAGTGCTTAACCCTCTCGAGCTCCCACTCATATTGCTTTGAGGTGAACTTATTTTCTCAACCGCTTCTTCCTGAATGTAATGTAAAGTCTCTCTTTCTATAAGTCACCTCTCTAGTATGGGATTAGCCCTTGCATTAGCGGCCTAGTGCCAAGTAGGTTTTAGTAAAATATATTAGGAGTGCAGTTTTGCCTCCTCTCAAGTTGGTATTGTGGAGGCCAGGTAATATTTCTGTTTCTTCACTGAATAGGCCTCAGTAGGTTGGGTATTTTTACCCCTGTGTATATGTCCTTGGAGGACAACTTGAAAGTGGAGTTTGGTGTGGCCTTTGATAGGCTTAAATTTTAAGGGCGGGTCGCTCTTTCTTGAAATTTGTTTCTGCGTGCCTCAAGGAGGCTTTACTGTGTAATTGGGAGCAAGAGCTCCTGGGCATGATTGGGGTCTTCTGCCCCTTTGTTGAATCTTGTATATCGTAAAGTTGGGCTCATTGCTCAAGAATTATGTGTCTGGCTCTTGGAGCCCAAATCCTGTAACACTGTAATTGTACATTCTCGATTGGTTGCTTTGCTACTCTGTACCTGCCACTCTTGTTATTTCTTGATTTTGCAAAGAAAATATAACCTTGTTAAATTAACTTTAATTTCGTATTTTGAGACCTGTTCACCCCAGCTCCTTCTTTCACCTCTGCACATCCACAATACTCCGTAACAATCACTATTCGTGCGAGGAAAAGTAAATCATTAAACGATTAGCGTTTATTGCAGTCCGACTCTTCGGGTGAATGGTCAGCGTACTGGTCTTCGGTTCAGAAAGCATCGGGTTTGATTCCCGGCTGGGCCGTGGATTTCAACTTTGTTTAATTTATCCAGCCGGGGGCTGGGGGGGGGGGGAAGAGTGCAAGAAAAAGTAATTCCGATGAATTACAGTTACCCGAGCAATATTTTACTCGGTTACACTTACAAATTACAATTCCAACAGGTACACTGAAGCTCGTTGAAATCGGTTGGACGCAGGGTCTGGCTTCTCCTTGAGAGACTAAACACGATACCTTGGAACATTCATAATATTTTTTTTCCTCATAATTCTTATTTAAGTTCGTGACTTCCAGCATTTCAAATAATTTTCCATTTATTTTACAAAATATTTGGTTTTTAATTTGTCATCGCTAAACCGAAGTATACCTTTGCATTTGCTGTAAAGACGCTCTACAGGACACTTGAAGGAATACTTTTGTTTAATTTGAAGAACATCCGCAGCAGTGGTTGATATTGTAGGATAAGTTTAACGCCTCGTGAAGTACTGGAGATATAAGAAAGTACGCAGGCCATCAAGAAATTACGATTCCCTATTTCTTTGCTTGTAAAGTACATGTATTTAGCAAGGAAACATGAGCATGCGTGATAGATCTATGACGTAGCAATCACATACCGGCCGAACAAGTCCCGCCTAGTGTCAGTAGCGCAGCAGCAGTATCTCGTGTTCTTTCTCCTGCCGCCTGCGAGGTTCGGTTTGTGATACAGATTCTATGGAAATTGCTACAGGCCATTCAAAACAAGAGGTGTGGAATGCTAAGTGTAGGTGCTGTGCTGATCCATGGCAGTACTCGCCCGCATACGCCTCACCCACTGTTCTGCAGGAGTTCGGCTGGGAGGTGTTTGATCATCCGCCGTACAGTCCTGATCTTGTTCCCAGTGATTGCCACCTTCTCTTGCACCTCAAGAAATTCCTGTCCGCATGTAAGAATTTTCACACGGACGAAGAGATGAAGACGAATGTCACACGCTGGTCCATTCCCAGGCAGCACACTTCTACGACATCGGCATACAAATGATAACACGACATGACAAGTGTCAATTGTGGTGGTGATTATCTCGAAAAATAGCTCCAACATTGCTGTACCGGGTAACAATACAGTTTTCCATGCACTCGTACTTCATCCAGCACCGGTGAAGCTTCCGATTCTGCTGTAAAACTGAACATGATATCTTCATTATCACTTTTTCCCCTTTCTGTTCCATGCGACGTATATCGATTACTAGAATGTATATTACTAGAATGTAGTCTATCGATTACAATCAATCAATCAATCAATCAATCAATCAATCAATCAATCAATCAATCAATCAATCAATCAATCAATCAATCAATCAATCAATCAATCATACAATCAATCAATCAATCAATCAATCAATCAATCAATCCACTGCAATTAGGGCAGTCGCCCAGGTGGCATATTCACTATCTGTTGTTTTCCTAGTCTTTGTTTAAATGATTGCAAATAATATGGAAATTTATTGAACATCTCCCTTGGTAAATTATTCCAATCCCTAACTCCAATTCCTATAAACAAATATTTGCCCCAATTTGTCCTCTTGAATGCCAACTTTATCTTCACATTGTGATCTTTCCTACTTTTAAAGACACCACTCAAACTTATTCGTCTACTAATGTCATCCACGCCATCTCTCCACTGACAGCTCGGAACATACCACTTAATCAAGCAGCTCGTCTCCTTTCTCCCAATTCTTCCTAGCCGAAATCTCGCAACATTTTTGTAACGCTACTCTCTTGTCGGAAATAACCCAGAACAAATCGAGCTGTTTTTCTTTGGACTTTTTCCAGTTCTCGAATCAAGTAATCCTGGTGAAGGTCTCATACACTGGAACCATACTCTTGTTGGGGTCTTACAAGAGACATATTGCCCTCTCTTTTACATCCTTACTACAACCCCTAAATAGCCTCATAACCATGTGCACAGACCTGCACCCTTTATTTACAATCATATTTATGTGATTACCCCAATGAAGTTCTTTCCTGATATTGAGACCTAGGTACTTACAACGATCCCCAAAAGGACCTTTCACCCCATGAAAGCAGTAATTAAAACTGAGAGAACTTTACCTATTTGTGAACCTCACAACCTGACTTTTAAACCCGTTTATCATACCATTGCCTACTGTCCATCTCAAAACAATATCGAGGTCATTTTGCAGCTGCTCACAATCATTTAACTTATTTATTACTCTGTACAGAATAACATCATCTCCGAAAAGCCTTATCTCTGATTCCATTTCTTTACTCATATCATTGATATGTATATAATAAAACATAAATGTCCAATAATACTGCCTTGAGGAATTCCTCTCTTATTACAGGGCCAGATAAAGCTTCGCCTACTATAATTCTCTGAGATCTATTTTCTAGTCTAGGAGTGTAGACATCCATTCAGTCACTCCTTTGTCTAGTCCAATTGCACTCATTTTTGCAAATAGTCTCCCATGATCTACCCTATCAAATGCCTTAGATAGGTCAATCGCGATACAGTCAACTTGACCTCCTGAATTCAGGATATCTGCTATATCCTGCTGGAATTCTACAAGTTGAGCTTCAGTGGAATAACCGTTCCTATTTATTATTCCTAAACCCAAACTGCCTTCTATCAAATCAGTTATTAATTTCGCAAACATGTCTAATATAATCAGAAGAAATACTTTCCCAAAGCTTAAATGCAATGCATGTCAAACTGACTGGCCTGTAATTTTCAGCTTTATGTCTATCACCCTTTCCTTTGTACACATGGGCTACTATAGCAACTCTCCATTCAATTGGTATAGCTCCTTCATGCAAACAATGATCAAATACGTACTTCAGATTATGGTATTATATCCCAACCTATTGTATTTATTATATCTCCCGAAACCTTATCAATTCCAGCTGCTTTTCTAGTTTTCAACTTTTGTGTCTTACTGTAAATACCATTGTAAATGCCACTGTTATATTTACTGCAACCGAGAATGATGTGGTTAAGATCGGCAAGTTCCTCTTGATCCTTGTCGCACATAGGAGAATCCACCACTATTCTACGAAGATGATTTGGGTAGCAGCCATGCCCGAGACGCATGCGTATCACGGACATTAGATGGCGGCGCCTACTAAGACGTAATTTGTCAAACCAGAGTCTTGTTGGAATGTGAGGTTGGTTAGCAGCGTAGTGTCGTCGTTTAATCCCCTGCGTTATGTTCCAGTTATTCGACCAGTCATTGCGAGATTTGCTGCGAAGTAATGGCATGAAGTCCGTATATGGAATCGCCATAGCGTTATAGGTTCCATCTAAGAAGCTCTGCTTGTGAAATGAGTTCTGTTCCTAGGAGAGGACGCCGAAGGAGATGTGCTGTTTTACGAAGATGTCAGAGCTCGAACTAAGGTCGAGTTAACCATTTCCGCAATAGGGAAAGAAGTCCGTTGGCTCGGAACACTATTCACGATGGAACCTTTATTGAATTATGCAGGGAAGGGTTATTACATGAAATATGTATGCTCTGTCAAGCACGACATTTCGCTGCGGAAATGGTAAATGGACATTTTTAATTCGTGTTGCCCCAATGGTTTGGTCTGTTTTGCACAACCTCAAGTAAATAACGCTCATGATTTCCCTTGCATCGTTCTCTGCTAACCGTACCCACATTCCAGGATTAGGTCCTTACTGTTTCAAGATTCAGGGGATGATTCATAGATACATTTCAGATTTGCTGTCTACTGAAAATTGCCTAGCATCAGATTTATGTGATAGATTTAAGTCTTGCGAACAGAATTTGTTGTGAAAATTCTATAAATTCCTCTCTCTCTCCTGAGACAAGTGAAAGACTCTCCAACAGTTTGCTAATTATCACCCATACGCTACATCATATCATAATGCTGGCAAAGCAATGAGACAAGAAATAAGTTCACAGCTATTGCTGCGGCAGGCCACTAGTTATATCTTGAATTTGGACGCGGTACATGTTAGTTCAGGAGGCAAAGAAACTCATGATTGTCGGTTTGCGAATTCATTTTTTTTGTAACCCCATTTTTCTGCCTTCGATCTTCTGACTTTCCATTTCTAAACTTAGCAGAAGCTCGTTGTACGGAACCATATGCGGATATTTAAATGTTCTTCTAAAAGGAAAATATTTCAAGTGTTCCTTTTGCACCATTTCAAGTTGATACACATGCATTTTGCACCTACGGCTCCACCCCACGCTCGCGTATTCCAGTTTCGGACTGGCCAAGGTGTTGTACAACTTAATACAAGTTTGTGCGTTTTAAATGGCTTCACATTTCTTATTACAAATGCTAAAGTTCGACAGGCCTATGCTTCAGCGGAGCGAAAGTGAATTCCCCATCTAATTACAGGCAGAGATCTTTCCATTGTATTACGGTTCTCAGGTCATCGTAATCTAACTTATAAGTGAAGAGGGTGGGTGCTTTACTTCGGATGAACGAAATGGACACACATTTTGGAATGTTTAGATACAATTTATTTCCTATCGTCCAGTCCGTTATGTTATTCAGGCTTGATGGAAGACGTTCATAGTCAACAATGGTTGAAATGGCTTTGAATACTTTGAAGTCATCAGCATATAATAGTCAATCAGAATAATTCAGTCGATCGGGGAGATAACTGATAAATGCGAGAAATATCAACGGGCCCAAATTAGGCCCTTAAATTACTCCTAATTTTGATGAGTAATAGAATGAGGCAAATTCTGCTTGTCGATGAAATTGATGATAACGTTTGTTGTTTAAAGGAGCCTAACAGCTAGGTCATCGACTCCTAATGGTACGAAGTGCAACGAAATGCAAATTAAAACTTCAAAATGTATCCACTGACTAGAATCTAAAACGAATGGTGATGAAAACATAATCGTGAAACAAACACAGTAAGTGGATCCAATTCACAAGGTCTTAATTATTGGGATGATACGTATTATCAAAAGGAGTCCAAAATCCAGGTCACCGGGCCCTCATAATGGTACTAATCACTAGTAAAACAAAACCATGGTGTTTCTCCTATAGTAGTACTAATCACACGTAATGTAGACCTATAGTATGTCACACACAATGGTACCACTCACAGGTAACACAAAGCCATGGTGTTTCGCACATAAAGATACTATTCACAAGCGACGCATACCCATGGTGCTCCTCGCATAGCGAGCCTAATCACAGGCCACGTGTGGTCATGGTGTTGCTGACATAGCGGTACTAATCATAGGCAATGTAGACCCACGGTGTACCACACATTATGGTAACGCCCACAGGCAACACAAACCCTTGGTGTTCCTCACATAATGGTACTATTCTCAGGCAACGCCGACCCATGGTTTTCCTCACAAAGTGGTACTAATCATGGGCGCCAGCCAAACCCTTGGTGTTTCTCACACAGTAGTACTAATCACAGGCAAGGAAGACCCATGGTGTTTGTCGTAAAGTGGCACTACTCACAGGTAACGCAGACGCATTCTAAACACAGTGGAACCGACCGTTCGAATGCACACGATGGCACCTATCACAAGCAACGCCCAGACCCGTAGTGTTCCTCACATAATGGTACTGCTCCTATATAACGTGACCCATGGTTTTCCTCGCAAGGTGGTACTAGTCGCAAGTAACGTCGGTCCATGGTGTTCCGCACGTAATTGTACTAATCACAAGTAGTCTGATGATGCTTATTGTTTAAAGGGGCCTAACATGTAGGTCATCGGCCCCTAATGGTACGAAATGAGACGAAATGAAATAACAATTTAAAAGTCCAAAATTCATCCACTGACTAGAATTTAAAACGTGGTGATGAAGAATGAAAGGATAAATATGAATTTAAAATAATCAGCGGAGCCAAATCACAATACTGAAAGTTAAGAATAATTCCAAAATAGATCCACTGGGTAGAATTCAAAAAGATGATGATGAACAATGATAATGAACTTAAACAATCAGTGGATCCGACCCGCAATGCCTCACCTTCCCAGAAACTGTATTGAAAGACTGTGGTTCATTCCACGTTAAGAAAACAGTATTGCTCTTATGACAACAGAGTTGCCATATCGAGCGGCTCTGCGCAACACAATCACGGGGAAACGGCAGCACATAATTCTGTGAAATTCAATATTTAACTTCAAGATAACAAGCGGAATATACTAAGCTGCAAATAATTTGTATGTACTAAAGGGGACGGGGAGTTTATAGGGGCTATTTTTGGTTTGTACAGAATCAGAGGTAAACTACGGCACATAAAAAACCTCAGCACTGAAGTGTATGGTAAATCGGCGGAGAAAATAGACAAATAATATTTTTATGGGATCAAAGGGTGAAGGATGCATATAATAAATTTCCCCAGACGGGCTGAGTGGCTCAGACTGTTGAGGCGCTGGCCTTCTGATCCCAACTTGGCAGGTTCGATCCTGGCTCAGTCCGGTGCTGTATGAAGGTGCTCAAACACTTCAGCCTCGTGTCGGTTGATTTACTGACACGCAAAACCTCCTGCGGGACAAAATTCCGGCACCTCGGCGTCTCCGAAATCCGTAAAAGAAGTTAATAGGACGTAAAACTATTATTATTATTATTATTATTATTATTATTATTATTATTATTATTATTATTATTATTATCATTATTATTAAATTTCACCAGGCAACGCGGGGTACTACTGCGCTGTCGTATCGCTTAACAAAAGACAATATTAAAATTAAATGCGGTCTTAAAGAAAACAGCGGTAATTAAAATACGCTTAAGAAAGAAGAGCTAAATAACAAAACCAAGCACAAACAAAACACATGACAAATTTTTGTATCAGTACAAGTTATGCCATGACTTATCGCTACACAGCACAGCATCAAAATCTTCAGTAACAACTTCTGTAGTACGAAAATAATACAACCAACACACATACTATGTAATATACAACCAAAGTAAAATATCTGCCATTAGACAACTTTATGGTACTCACTCAACAGAAGACAAGTTCGCACTGATTTACAATCTAAAACACACATGCAATAAAGAAAAATTGTACGTGACTTCACTACAGAAGTGAGCTGCCCGTGGTTCACAGATGCTTGACCAGAGCAGCATAGAAGGCAAATGAAGCAAGGCAACGAAGCGATGGCTGTTCCCGCCATTGTACTTCGTCCCTTCGAATGTATTTATGAAAAATAAAATGTTATATAGTTATTTTAATATCTCACAGGCAAAAATGCCTCATCCTTTTCATCTATCTTTCATAATACATTATTAAATACAGTATAATATCTCTTAATCACGAGGAATCATGGGTGTCTCAGAGGGGGTGTGTTCACTCCTTGTAGGTCCATACGAACAATACTGTTTTCTTAACGTGGAATGAGTCATAGTATTACTGACCAAGAGACTGCTTACAAAGCACAATTCTGAATCGATGATACTTGTTGTCCAAAGGGGTCCAAAATCCAGGTCATTGGCCGGCCCCTCATAATGCTACTTATCGCTAGTAAAGAAGAACCATGGTATTTCTCAAGTTGCGGGACTAAGAGTAGCGTAGACTCAAGGTGTTCCAAACGTTATAGTGCCGGGAGAGTCCGAGTATTGTAGGCCGCACAGGTAACGCAGACCTATGATGTTTCTCACATAATGGCGCCACTCGTAGGCAACGCAAACCCACGGTGTTCCTCACATAGTGGGTACTAATCACATGCAACGTAAGCCCGTGGTGTTTCGCATATAGTTGTACTAATCACGGGTACTGTAAACCCACTATTGCTATTATTCACAGACCTATTGTGTACCTAAGATAGTGGTACTACTCGCACGTATAGGCGACCCATGTTTTTTCCCGCGTGATAGTACTAATAACATGTACCTAGTTCCATGGTTCTAATTCAATCATCCCTTGGTCGCCCCTTTTAGTGGCCTCTTACGACAGGCAGGGGTTACCGTGGGTGTATTCATCAGCGTCCCCCGCGCACAGGGGTTCGATCAAGTTGCTACATTGCTAAGATTTAATTAGACATAATTCGTTGTACGCAGATGTTTAACATTACTTTCACCTTTGAAGGATATAGGAAAATAAATGGAATGGCATATGGCTTTTAGATGGTGGTGATGGTGGTGATTATTGTTTTAAAAGGAAGTACAACTAGGCAACCATCCTCTATATAACACTAATCAGAGAGAAAAAATGGAAGGGGTCCGACACTTCGAAAAATGAAGGCATCGGCCTAAGAAAGGCAAGGGCCACGAAGGGCGTGAAAATGAATGACTCCCTAGCCCTCGCAAACCTAATAGCGTCGGGGTCGGAAAAGAACAAGAGTTGACCAAGGGAGGTCGGATAGGATAGATGAAAGTGAGGAGCCTGGCACAAGTAAGTGGAAGCAATGCCTTGACTCGCCTAAGGGCCCCATGGTCGCCAACCCACGCTCCGTAGTTCAGAGTCCCTGGGGCCCCCTTTAGTCGCCTCTTACGACAGGCAGGGGATACCGTGGGTGTTATTCTACCGCCCCACCAACAGGGGGGTATGGCTTTTAGAGCCGGGAGTGTCCGAGGACATGTTCGGCTCGCCAGATGCAGATCTTTTGATGCGACTCCCGTAGGCAACCTGCGCGCCGTGATGAGGATGAAATGATGATGAAGACGACATGTAAACCCAGCCCCCGTGCCAGTGAAATTAACCAATTATGGTTAAAATTCCCGACCCTGCCGGGAATCGAACCCGGGACCTCTGTGACCAAAGGCCAGCACGCTAACTATTTAACCATGGAGTCGGACTATAGGAAAATAATATGGGCTAATAAACATCAGTTCACAGAATGGTGTAATTACAATGCGATAGGCCTATTTTGAACAGGGTTGTTAAGATCTCTATTCATTTTGGACCTACTTCGGGTCGCCGGCCGGCTTTCGTTAACGGCAGGTGGGAAGAAAAAATTATCACCAACCAGTGCTGGTTGATACCTGCCATAAAGACATTCCTAACTTCAAGCGATCAAAAGTCAAGTATGATTATAACGCAGCGAAATGCTAAGAAAAAAAGATCTACTAGCCCGAATCACCAGTCTACGAAGGCCAGAGTTCATTTTAATTCCGAGAAACATTGTTGAGCAAGAGTCAAACACTTGGCAGTCTGTCACATTATTACCACATGCACTGTAATTATCTTTAATTATCGCAATGTTGCACCAAACGGTCTCAACAGACTAACTGCATGCTTCTGGTGTCTGAATTCAGAATCCAATCAATCAATCAATCAATCAATCAATCAATCAATCAATCAATCAATCAATCAATCAATCAATCAATCAATCAATCAATCAATCAATCAATCAATCAATCAATCAATCAATCAATCAATCAATCAATCAATCAATCAATCAATCAATCAATCAATCAATCAATCAATCAATCAATCAATCAATCAATCAATCAATCAATCATCACTGTTTTGCAATTTGGAAATTTTTCGAACACCTCCCTTGGTAAATTATTCCAATCCCTAGTTCCTCTTCCTGTAAACGAATATCTGCCCCAATTTGTCCTCCTGAATTCCAACTTTATTTTCGTACTGTGACCTTTCTTACTTTTAAAAACACCACTCAAATTTATTCGTTTGCTAATGTCATTCAGGTCATCTTTCCACTAACAGCTCGAAACATACCGCTTAGTCCAGCAGCTCGGCTCCTTACTCTTAACCAGGCCAAACTTCGCAACATTTTGATAACGCTCCTCTTTTGTGGGAAATCTTCCAGAACAAATCGAGCTGCCTTCCTTTGGATTTTTCCCAGTTCTAGAATCAAATAAGTCTGTGAATGTTCCATACGCTGGAACAATAACTATGGTCTAACTAGAGACTTATATGCCCTCTCCTTTATATCCTCTAAATACTCTCATAACCTAAGAAGAGATCTGTAACCTTTATTTACAATTCCGTTTATGGGAATACTCCAAATGAAGATAGTTCTTTATATTAACACCTACAGTAGGTATTTACAATGATCCCCATCGAATGAGTTGGCCATGCGATTAGGTTCATCCAGCTGTGACCTTGCATTCGGGAGATAGTGGGTTTTAATCCGCTGTCGGCAGCTCTGAAGATGGTTTTCCGTGGTTTCCAATTTTCACACCAGGCAAATGCTGGGGATGTACCTTAACTAAGGCCACGGCCGCTTCCTTTCCACGCCTATTCTAGCCCTTTCCAACCCCATTGTCGCCATAAGATCTGTCTGTGTCGGTGCGACGTAAAACAAATTGAAAAAAAAACGGAAAGCTATCATGTCAAAATGTTCAAAATTAAATTTAAAGTAAGCTTCAGTTGAAACATTTCTAAAAAAGGTGACCGTTTTAAAAATATTAGTAAGAAACCAGTACCATCTCTCTCTCTCTCTCTCTCTCTCGCTCTCTCTGCCGTACTTCTTTTGAATATCGAAATGCCAATTTTAGCACGGCATCTAAGAATAACACAACTGAGTTTCATAACAATATGTCTTTGCGACTTCCTTGTTCCAGTTTTTCTCACTCTTTCCGGAATAATCTTAACCCGTGTGTATGTATGTATGTATGTATGTATGTATGTATGTATGTATGTATGTATACACGAGGTATCAAATGTATTTCATACCAAACACCGTTCATACATTCTCATCAGTTCATGTAAAAAACACACTGTTAAAAATAAGACTTTTGGGAGGGTTACCAACGTTGCAAGTTACATTTATGGAAATTTCTCCTTAAAATAATGTTAATTATAATCTGAATTAAAACTCTTCATTAATTTATTTTTGCACACCGTAGTATAAAAGTGACAGTAATATTTTTTTTTTGCTAGGGGCTTTACGTCGCACCGACACAGATAGGTCTTATGGCGACGATGGGATAGGAAAGGACAAGGAGTTGGAAGGAAGCGGCCGTGGCCTTAATTAAGGTACAGCCCCAGCATTTGCCTGGTGTGAAAATGGGAAACCACGGAAAACCATTTTCAGGGCTGCCGATAGTGGGATTCGAACCTACTATCTCCCGGATGCAAGCTCACAGCCGCGCGCCTCTACGCGCACGGCCAACTCGCCCGGTCAGTAATAAATTAGAAGCCAGACACTAATGGCGATAGTTAATTTTTTTCTGTACATCATGACTTCCAATTCAAAACCGATTGGCGTGTCGTTAAGTGTTATGTTCTATCGGTGTCAAAAGCTGGATACTACAATGAACAGACTGTGTGGATATATCGCAGAATACTGAAGATACTGTACCTATGAATGAACGCATCACCAATGACGAGGTAGTTTGTCGTGCCAGAAAATCATGTGGAGTTCATCCTATTTCGATCACATCTTCCGAAATGACAGGTACAGCCCGATATCAGAAAACAAGACAGAAGAGAAGCGAGGACGTGGGTGGAAAAGATTATTCTGGACGTGGAATCCCCGATAGTGGTTCGTCATCCACAATACACTAACCTCGATAGACGAAGCACTAATTTCGCTCCATGATAGTCTGCAACCTTCTGTGGAGAGAAAGCATCAGAAGAAAAACTCGGCAGTGATTGATGACTACGCAATTCAAATGTGCACAGTAATAAAATTGAATTCGAATATGCGCAACTGATGTGTACTCACGGTACGCAGACTCGCGACCGTCTTAGAGAAAATCCTCTGAGGATATCATAGTGGCATCACACATACAATAGTGAGTTTGAATAATAATAATAATAATAATAATAATAATAATAATAATAATAATAATAATAATAATAATAATAATAATAATAATAATAATAACAACAACAACAACAACTGTATGGCCTCAGTAACGCACGCAGGCATTAATGCTACTTAGGCTGCCTGCTTGTCAGTTTTGACTTCTATTTTACTCTAAGAGACCTCAAAAACCCAAATTCTGCTGGGTGACCTATAGGCAAGCTTTAATTAATTTTATCAGGTAAATACAGAATGTGATATCAGAGATCTTTTACATGCCGAGATCCGACGACTTTGGCTGTCGAATGGACTTTTTTTTCACCCTTTAAAAATCCGACTACCTGTGTCGGGTTTAAGTCCGTAATCATGAGATCCGGAGGCCACACTTTACCAGTGATTTACAGGCGGTGCTAGTGCGTTTCCAGAAACCTGCGAACTGCATTGCATACTCGGCCTCAGTCTACAACGTATGACTACCCCTTAGACCCGTTTTCTGATACGGGATTGGCGATGAGTGAGTTGAAATTATATGGCATGTTTTTTTACAACCGGATGTTCTTCCTGTCGCCTACCTCACTTTAGGAGTTAATTAAGATGAAATGAATGATAGTGAATGAAATGGGGTAAGGTGGTGGTGGCGATTGTTGAAAGATAATTGGGCAACCATCCTCAATTTAAGGGAGAACCAACACCTTTCACCGACCAAAAATGCTGTTTTTCAATTTATTTTTTTCAATTTAAAACTGAACTTTTCTCTTTATAACAGTGTAAAATTTTTGTTAATATCTTGAATACTTTCGGAGCTATGACCAAAAACGTGAAGCCCTCCCACCCAAGCAAGCCCTCTATCGGTGAGTTTGTTGTTCATTTCCCGTTTCCCTGATAACTCTGGAAGTTTTTAAGATATTAATATGACATTTTTCATGCATATTCTATATATGTCACAGAGTAGAAGAAGATATGCTAGAATTATTGAGTTAGCTTCATTGGTTAAGTTTGAAAAAAAGTATTTTCGAATAAAATTTAATGAAAAAATTGACTAATTGAAAATTCATGACAAAATATATTTATACTTGGTGGAGATCACCGATTCTCCCATGTTGTAGCTATAACATTAATAATCATAATAAAAGAGAATCATTTAAAAATATTCATGTGTTTGGAAATTAACAGGGAAGCGGCCGCGATACACCGCCATTTTGAATAATTAATTACATATAATGACATAGGTTTATATGATTTCTAAATATGTAGGCATATTACTAAGGAATAATGTGTTTTTCATACTAAGATCTTTTTAGCATTAATTTCCACTGCCGCAGAAAAAAGTTTAATACATCCTATTTTTCTATGTTCAAAGGTATAAGTCCCCACTTTGGCTTTTGAAGGAATCGGCTGCAGCCTTTAAAAAAAGGAACTGTTCCACAATTTACCTGCAAGAGAAAATAGGGGTTCGAAGCCACTGTCTCCCGAGTGCAAAGCTTGGCTCCATAGCTGTAGCGCGTTAACACGCTCGGCCACTCCGCTCGGTGGACCTCAGTCTACAAAAAATAAATTTAAAATAAAGAAAACAATAACTTACGGCGATTAGATGGTAATTCTTGACGTTATAAGGCTGGTAAGAGATTTAGTACGACAGCATCTCGCAGTAACCCATCTCAGTAATCGAACGTGGTATCGAAAAGCTCGGAGTACAGTACATAATGCTCTCTTTATTTAACAGGTTGTGGAACTAGGAAAAGAGCAGTGCGAATACCAGTTGGTCTATTGTTCAGGCCTGAATGACAGTACAATGTCTACAGAGCTGATAAGGCCATTGTCCATACAGATAAAAGTTTAACCTTACGACTTTAACACATAAGACTGTGAAAAAGACCAAAATAATACGATCGGCACTTTTTTCCAACGGCAGTGACGTAAATTCACTGTAGCGGTCCAGTGTATATGCTTCCTGATCCCGAGTACCTGAGCCACCGATATGAGCCACGTAACTCGAAGGCATGATACTTTTCGGCCACCGAACCTGCATTCACTTTTGGATTTAAGCCACTTTATAACATGCAAAGAATACATTTGTGGTAACATTTTATTTTGCTACGTTGGATAGCACAACTTTCCGACTAATTCAGTCCTACGTACAATGGATACAAGATGTTAAAACTGATCCGGAAAAGGCCCAGACAGAAACATAAGAAATACTTAGTAAAGTATTGCTGTACTTACTCCAGAGATATGAAAAACTACTAGCATTTTAACATTACTGTCACATTAGCATGGATAAAACAAAGCGTTCGATTTTTGTTAGTCCCTAAAAGATCGGGGATTAAGTGGTCAGAGCAAAGAAAACAGGCACACAGTGAAAGAATGAAAGCAATATGGTCTGTTAGAAAGGCGAATCATAAATGTAATGTGTGACCCAACAGTGTCCATATGCAAATAATAATAATAATAATAATAATAATAATAATAATAATAATAATAATAATAATAATAATAATAATAATACATAATTACAATAAATATTTTTCTCTTCCTTCCACAATGTTCAGAATCTTAATGTTTTCCCGTTAACGTTATTCGCTATTGTTTTGTTTACAGCCTCTCTTTATGGGTCTAATACGCCAATCAATCAATCAATCAATCAATCAATCAATCAATCAATCAATCAATCAATCAATCAATCAATCAATCAATCAATCAATCAATCAATCAATCAATCAATCAATCAATCAATCAATCAATCAATCAATCAATCAATCAATCAATCAATCAATCAATCAATCAATCAATCAATCAATCAATCAATCAATCACCACTGCATTTAGGGCAGTCACCCAGGTGGCAGATTCCCTACCTGTTGTTTTCCTAGCCTTTTCTTAAATGATTTCAATGCCACTGGAAATATATTGAACATCTCCCTTGGTAAGTTATTTCAATCCCTAACTCACCTTCCTATAAACGAATATTTGCCCCAATTTGTCCTATTGAATTCCAACTTTACCTTCATATTGTGATCTTTCCTACTTTTAAAGACACCACCCAAACTTATTCGTCTACTGATGTCCTCCCACGCCATCTCTCCACTGACAGTTCGGAATATATCACTTAGTCGAACAGCTCGACTCCTTTCCCCCAAGTCTTCCCAGCCCAAACTTTGCAACATTTTTGTAATGCTACTCTTTTGTCGGAAATCACCCAGAACAAATCGAGCTGCTTTTCTTTGGATTTTTTCCAGTTCCTGAATCAAGTAATCCTGGTGAGGGTCCCATTCCCTGGAACCATACTCTAGTTGGGGTCTCACCAGAGACAAATATGCTCTCTCCTTTACATCCTTACTACAACCCCTAAATTCCCTCATAACCATGTGCAGAGATCTGTACCCTTTATTAACAATCATATTTATGTGACTACCCCAATGAAGATCTTTCCTTATATTAATACCTAGGTATTTACAATGATCCCCAAAGGGAACTTTCACCCCATCAACGCAGTAATTAAAACTGAGAGGCCTTTTCCTATTTGTGAAATTCACAACCTGACTCTTATCCCCGTTTATCATCATACCATTGCCTACTGTCCATCTCACAACATTATCGAGGTCATTTTGCAGTTGCTCACAATATCGTAACTTACTCTGTACAGAATAACATCATCTGCGAAAAGCCTTACCTCTGATTCCACTTCTTTACACATATCATTGATATTTATAAGAAAACATAAAGGTCAAATAATACTGCCTTGTGGAATTCCCCTCTCAATTATTACAGAGACAAATAAAGCTTCACCTACTATAATTCTCCGAGTTCTACTTTCTAGAAACAGAGCCACCCATTCAGTCACTCTTTTGTCAAGTCCAATATCATCTTCCAAAAACATGTCCACCAAAACGGTATCGCCCTCCCATCTATATGACGTACACTGGTTGCCTGGTTACGGTGCAGGTTTTTTGTCCACGCTAATTTCAGATAAACCCCCAACCCTAAAACATATGTCAAAACTGTTTTGATGGCTCCGGTAAATAGCAAAATTAACAGTCGTATCGGCATAGACATTCCCCGCATTACACATCACTTTCAAGTTATTTTCATATCCAAACACTGTCATTCTTTCATACAAATGGTTCCATCTGACCAGAAACAGGTTCGAATTCATTTACAACTTCGTGAACTTCACTTAAAATACGTACGTAAATTGGGAAGAAGCTTGCGTCGCCCTGTAAGCATAGCCTCAAGAAATGCTTTAAAAGTGTAGGGAAGATGAAGTTTACTGTCCTGCAGAGATTTTGTAATTTGCTTGGACGTTCTGTAACCTAATGAGCGGATTATAATTATCATCATCAGCATTACCGATACAGACAGGTCTTACGGCGACGATAGGATAGGAAAAGGCCGTGGCCTTAATTAAGGTACAGTCCCAGCATTTGTCTGGTGTGAAGACTGGAAACCACGGAAAACCATCTTCAGGGCTGCCGAGAGTGGGGTTCGAACCCACTATCTCCCGAATACAATATTTGTTTTAAGACGTTTTTTCACTAACGTGCGTACTGTATGATATTATTATTATTATTATGTCCGGATCCATGGCTAAATGATTGACACAGATAGGTCTTAAGGAGACGATGGGATAGGAAAAGGCTACGAGAGGGAAGGAAGCGGCCGTGACCTTAATTAATGTACAGCCCCAGTATTTGCCTGGTGTGAAAATGGGAAACCACGGAAAACCATCTTCAGGGCTGCTGACAGTGGGGTTCGAGCCCAATATATCCCGCATGCAAGTTCACAACTGCGCGACCCTAACCGCACGGCCACTTGTTCGGTTGAATGATTAGCATGCTGAACTTTGCTTCAAGGGGTCCCCGGTTCGATTCTCGGCCGGGTCGGGGATGTTATCTTTCATTAGTTAATTCTTATGGCTCTGGGGGAAGTTGTTTGAGCCGTGTTCAGCATTAGAATTCATCTTCAAAGATGCGCAGGTCTCCTGTACGGCGTCAAGTTAACGACCTGTACCAGGTCTCTCCGGAGGCTACACACCATTATTATTATTATTATTATTATTATTATTATTATTATTATTATTATTATTATTATTATTATTAATGGTTTCTTTGTGAATCAGATATAAATGAAGCATTTTATGAGTAGTTTAGAATATTATTACATTGAAATTAAAGTGACAGTGCAAAGTGTATTTTGCACAATGACGCAACAAGTGGTTTCTTTCTCACGACATCGTACATAAATTATAGCGGGAAAAAAGTCATGGCTGTACTTGTAACTCGTGAGTAGGCCGATCAAGGGTCATGAGTTCCAAATAAAGTTTATTAGACCTTTTACGATCTCCACACTTCCAGAGCATTCGTTGTGAACCATTTTGAACATCTAATCCCCCATGTATCGCGGTGCGGCGATGAGATTTATAGGAGAGGCAGGTTTGGTGCGTATACGTGCACTGCAGGAGAGCTGGCGAAAGACAGGTTTCGTGATCAAAGCATAACAAGATTGGCCTTGGCAGGCGTGCAATGCTCGTCATTAACATACGGAAGAGAGCGAAACGAACACGTGCACTGGCGACGGATGTGGACTAAGACACGAGACATCTCAGCCCCTGCCTCTTATCGGTACTAACATTATCTTTAAAAGAGAATCGAGACTTTGACCTACTGTCCTTTCCCAATTCCTCTCGTTTCTTTTGCTGTACAACTGGCGTTTCCCCAGAAAATTAATAAAAATTATCTTTGCGATCCGGTGGAGTAAAACTGAACGTCGAAGCTGACATCAGACTGCCTGGATTATGTCAAATGAATAAATACACACTGTCGCTGTGGCTACACATTATTATTATTATTATTATTATTATTATTATTATTATTATTATTATTATTATTATTATTATTATTATTATTGTAGAAGTTGAGGGATCTAAACCATGACAAGAACCATAGAACTTGGTACCAGTGATCCTGATAACACGAAGACCCCTGAAGAAAACTGAACATACCAAAAACTACCCACGGTGCCGAGTTGGGCGGGGCAGTCAATTTCGGCTCAAAAGTAAAACAGGAGAAGTACGTAAAGTAAGCATTTTTTCTTCCACCCTGTGGGAAACGTGTCTTCCAAAGCGAGGACCCATAGATTTCGCGGGCTTAAAGTTTCCTTCGTCGCCATAAGACCTATCTGTGTCGGTGCGACGTAAAACAAATACAAAAAAAGTTTCCTGAAAAAAAGAATTGTCCGCCTCTGTGGTGTGGTGGTTAGCGTGATTAGCTCCCACCCCCAGAGGTGCGGGTTCGATTCCTGGCTCTGTCACGGAATTTGAAAAGTGGTACGAGGGCTGGAACGGGCTCAACCCAGCCTCGGGAGATCAATTGAGTAGAGGTGGGTTCGATTCCCACCTCAGCCATCCTCGAAGTGGTTTTCCGTGGTTTCCCACTTCTCCTCCAGGTTTTGCCAGGATGATGCCTAACTTAAGGCCACGGCCGCTTCCTTCCGTCTTCCTTATCTATTCCTTCCAATCTTCCCATCCCTGCCACAAGACCCCTGTTCATCACAGCAGGTGAGGGCGCCTGGGCGAGGTACTGGTCCTCCTTCCCAGTTTTATCCTCCGACCCAAAGTCTCACGCTCCAGGACTCTGCCCTGAGGCGGTAGAGGTGGGATCCCTCACTGAATCCGAGGGAAAAACCAACCCTGGAGAGTAAACAGATTAAGAAAGAAAGAAAGAAAGAAAGAAAGAAAGAAAGAAAGAAAGAAAGAAAGAAAGAACAAATTAATGAACATTTAAAAGCCTGTGCTCCTTAAGGTATTTTAGATAGTTATTTTCTCTGTATATGTGTTTTTATTCTTCCGTTTCTTTCTCTTCATTATTTTTATTTTGTATTTATTTTTACTTACATATGTAGTCTATTATACGTATTGCTGTGTTAAGAAGGTACTGTATTGGGCCTACTGCCTGTGTGCTTTCAAATAAATAAATAAATAAATAAATAAATAAATAAATAAATAAATAAATAAATAAATAAATAAATAAATAATTTAGTACCAAACCCCGAGGAAGTGTGGAGGTAAATTTTCGCGACGTTAAGGAGGTAATACATACTAGTAAATGGAACTCGAAGTACAGAGAGGTATAAAGTTAGGTGTACAAATGCAAATAAACGTTACTTAATGAGGCATTTCCTGATATCCTAAGATCCTTGACAAATCGAAAATTCCCCAAACTTCGCGAGGAGATCGAGTTGGCGGTTTCGAAATTGGCGCTCAGGAGTTAAACAGCAAGTGCTGGGTACTCGTATGCTGCGCTATAAGACGTTGTTCCTAACTCTGGTGAGCTTTCTTCTTAGCCCAGTATTCCTTCATCTTTGCATTGTGGGTTGCTTTACTAGTGACCGTAGAAGACAAGCCTCCTCATTCTCATGGCTGATGTAATGCTCTCTAAATGTTGGTAAAGCTCGTTATTGTGCCTAGTTCTGTATTCACCTCTCTTCACCTTTCGGTTCCAGATTCCTGAATTGTACCTTTTTTGACAATGTTCAAGTATTCTCAGGCGTAAAGTACCGAACGTCTTACTACGGTTTCATAGTGTCGAAGTTTGAGGCGAAGGGAAAGGGATCTGGACTTGTAAAAGTCCTATCTATTTTAACGATACGGTAAATTCAGAGAGGTACCGCGGGGATATGCTCGCACCATTTTTTCAGTTATTGCCAGATAGTGAGAGAGAAAGAAGCCTCCGTGGCTCAGGCGGCAGCGTGTCAGCCTCTTACCGCTGGGTTCCGTGGTTCAAATCCCGGTCACTCCATGTGAGATTTGTGCTGGACAAAGCGGATGCGGGACAGGTTTTCCTCCGGGTTTTCCCTGTCATCTTCCATTCCAGCAACACTTTCCAATATCATTTCATTTCATCTGTCAGTCATTAATCATTGCCCCAGAGGGGTGCGACAGGCTTCGGCAGCCGGCACAATTCCTATCCTCGCCGCGAGATGGGGGCTTCATTCATTCCATCCCTGACCCGGTCACTGACTGGAAAACAGGTTGTAGGTTTTCATTTTAAATGAGAGAGAAAATGGATATTTCCAACAATATGCTGCTGATTCCATGGACGATATAACTGAGAATTTTCATGACAGAATAATTTCTAAAGAGTTGTGGCCACCCCGTTCCCTCGATCATACCGTGCGTGACTTGTTCGTGAGAAAACCTACAAATGTATTAAAGCATACAGGAACAATCCTCAAACTGTATAATAATTTCAAGAAAATATAAGAACAGAAATCAGGAGAGCAGAACTAAAGCGTGTGAATGGACATTCTATCAAAACACGCCAGGAATGTGTGAATGCAGGACGACACCACTTTGAACATCGCCAGTGACACGGTTGGTACTCATTTACAATGCACGCTATCATTACCCAAACGTAATCAATATCCCCGTGCTAGTGTAGTGTAGTGTTGTGTTTCGGTCCCGGCCCATCACATCTATATGCGATCGTCCGGCCAGGAAACAAAATGAAAGCCCTATATCTCTTCCAAAAGAATAAGGCGCGTGTGCTTCGGAAAAACATTCGTAAATTGGCACTTAAAAATATGACTAAAAATTTTAAATAAATCTACAGGGGACAACTTTTATATATCTGTTCTGCTGAATGTACAGTATTTTGCCCTTTAATTTGAATAATACGATGAACCTGATTCACCTCTTTATTAATATTATTCTAACACGATCCAATCGATTGATAAAACGCATTTAATTGCCGACGTTATTTCTTAAAATAGATTGCCATTGGTTCATATCGCGAAGCGCATGGGTACAACTAGTTTTCTTCCCCGGTCTTTTCCCAACTACCTGAGGTCGGAACTAATGATAATTAAGACAATTAAGTCCAGTTTTACAAGGGGATGCCCTTCCTGGTGCTAATCGTATGTACAGGTGTGTTGGTAGTCGAATGCGTGTAGGGACAATCACCAATACTCAGATTCTGAGAGAGAGGTATTAACCAAACTCGACTAAAATGTCCAGCCACGTCGGAACTGAAACGAAGACCACTAAGATGACCATTCAGCTAAGAAGTTGGTCAGGGGTAACACTAGTTCCACTATAATATCGTGTGGTAAAACCAATAAAAATAATTTCGTGTGGCTATCACAGCCTGGTGTAGCGCTTGTAAGGCAGATCTTGCAGGAAGGGTGAGCAGGCGTGACACAGATGCGGGCAGCTTACGTAACAAGCGTACGTCAAAGTGAAGCGAGAGAGCGGACACAATTTTTCGGGAAGCGAGGAAGCATTAATGTTCGATTGTGATTACGAAGCTCTCCACTAATCACCTAAGATGATTGGGGGACATTATTTAAAATTTAAAATAAAGCTATATAATCGCAACAAAAAACCCTAACCTTTTCAAGATATTCCTGTTTGATTTATACTGCGTTCGATATAAACAGTCTGTTTTATTTTCTTATATTTATTAATTCATTCAAAGAAAACTGACACGTTATAATGCTCGTATTAGAGTCTACAAAAGTTTTAAGCGTATAAGCTGCGATTTACAATTCCTTGCTTCGGAATGACGGTGTTTTCATTAAGAAACCCAGAAAAATTCCTGTTATTCATTAAGCAAAAATTAATATAATTAAATAATGAAACCATTATTTTGCAGTGTTGTAGTGTTGTGTGTCTTTCCCTGTTCACTGAATTTCTGAAAATCGTATTTAAAATGTAACAAGGCGTCTGGTGATAACAGCTAGCCTCTAAATGGCGAAAGGGGGTTTCATCATGAGTGAGGACATAGATATTTACTATACAAGATTAAAGTACAACAACAACAACGTAAATATATGTACCCGGTATATGTACAGTACGCCTTCAAATAAATAAACTCATTGATGTTATTCCCGGTAAGCATGATTGGACTGTTGGTGAGTTTATCAGATAATTTAAACCAAACAACCACAAGCAACAACTATTCCACGTTAACTTCGTATAATGTTAGAACTGTTTTTAAAGAACCTCTTAAAATGTAATATTGAAAACTGTAATTCATTACATACATTATTAAAATATTTGAGGTTGTAAGCCTAACTCTTTACTGTATCCGATAAATAATAATAATAATAATAATAATAATAATAATAATAATAATAATAATAATAATAATAATAATAATAATCGTATGGCCTCAGCTACCGTGTGCAGACATTTCAATTTGACGCCATCTGGCTGTCTGCTCGTCAATTTCGACGTTCCGTTTTACTCTAGGCCCACTAGATGGCAGACCGAGTAAACCGAAACTTTCTTGGGCGTCTATGACTGAGATTTAATTAATTTTGTCGGGTAAACACCAAATGTGTCACCAGAGATCTTTTACATGCCGACATCGTACGACATGGAGTGTCTAATAGACTTTTTTCCGCCCTTCAAAAATCCAACAACCTCTGCCGGGTTTGAACCCGCTATCTTGGGATCCGGAGGCCGACACTCTACCAACTGATCCACAGAGGCAGATACTGTATCCGATCAAAATATATAAACTGTAATAAACATAAATAACTTTTTTCTCGATGATGTCGAAATTTACATATTATATGCGAGAAAACTGAATCTTATTGAGGCTCATTATAGTTCAAGTTTCATTATGGTACAGGTTATCCGCCAATCAGAGTTCAGATTTTCATTAAGATACAACTTTTTGAACACTTAGGTAAGGATAGCATCGCACCTGCTCTCAACGCACTAGCTTCACACTTGTTTCCAAAATAGAAAATGTTGGACACGTATATTAACATCAATGCACCTTCTACTTCCAACATTCCACAACCATGCGGTACATTCCCGCAAATTCACTTCACCAACTGTACAATAAGCAATTTGCATTTGAAATAAAGCGAGATTATGATAACCTTCGATCAAAGCTTTGAAAACGTATGACATTGTCAAGGTCTCTGATCCACTCACGGAAAATCAATAACCCAGCGCATGCGCTCTGTTCAGTAAACTCAACTGTCCAGTGACATCGACAGAAATTTATAAATATTTAAAAAATAAATAGAGTTATAATTATCGTCGAGTATAAAGAGTCGTATGCAACTCGCCTATAATGGTAATTAAGACACTCGTGTCTTAATTGAATACCTGCCGGCAAAAAACGTTTTTAGAATGCTGGGTTTCCGTGCATAAACGATGTATGCGGTCAAAGTGAGGCATGTAGGAATTTATGTTGGCAAACATGTACGTTAAGCGCCTTTTTTCTTTTGTTTAAATTTCGCCACGGGTCGTGCGGGTGTAGAAACCAACGACATTAAAAATATAGACTGCTAATCTGATGGCCATCTTTGAATCTAATTGAACCACTAGCAGCCATGACACTTGCAGGCAAAACATATGCTTATTTCCTCTGAATCTGCCATAGAAAGGCTCTGCAGAAGTTGTTGTTTGATGGAGTACGGTCTTTGAGAAGGTGTGCAAGGTTAAAACAAACAAACAAACAAACAAACAAACAAACAAACAAACAAACAAGCAAACAAACAAACAAACAAACAAGCAAACAAACAAACAAACAAATGTAGGCTATGAATTCAGTCGAATGAAGTCACGCGAGGTATGTGCCTTCCATTTAAAGAACAGACAGGCGTCAAGGAAATTGCAGGTAGTATGGGAAGATACTCAACTAGATCACTGCCCAACACCTAAATATCTAGGTGTAACATTGGATCGTGCTCTCACCTACAAACAACACTGCATGAACATCAAGCAGAAAGTGTCGGCTAGAAACAACATCCTTCGCAAGTTGTCTGGAACCAATTGGGGTACACATCCAAAGACGTTGAGAACTACAGCCCTGGCTCTGTGTTACTCCGCTGCAGAGTACGCTTGCCCTGTTTGGTACAGATCAAGTCATGCTAAACAAGTTGACATTTCTCTAAATGAAACATGTCGACTCATTACTGGCTGCTTGAGACCAACTCCACGAGATAGAATCTACTGTTTGGCTGGAATCGCCCCACCAGATATAAGAAGAGAAGTTGCATCCATGAATGAGAGAACTAAAGCACTTGCCTCATGTGCACACCCATTAAATGGATATGAACCTGCCCACCGAAGATTGAGGTCTAGGAGGAGTTTCCTGAATACAACCGAAGATTTAAACGAATCTGCCCAATCCACACGGTTGAGATTATGGAGAACTAGAAATCCTCAACTTGCTGATTGGATGCTACCAATTGAACATCTCCCCCCAGGACACGAGGAACATTGGTCTACGTGGAAATCGCTGAACAGGCTTCGCACTGGGGTTGGTAGATCAAGAATCAATATGGTAAAGTGGGGCTTTCCTGGCACATCCAGGCAATGCGAATGTGGTGAAGACCAAACCACAGCCCATTTCATGAACTGTAGTAAGTGTCCTTTAAGTTGCACAATAGAGGACTTGATGGCTGCAACACCTAATGCCCGTGATTTGGCAAAATTTTGGGCAGACACTATTTGATATGTATGTCATTAAGTACCATTATGCAATGTAAAATGTATGCTTCTGATACGAATGAATGAATGACGCGAGGTTTGACCAAGAGAGGTCCGGTAGAAATATTAAAGTGGTAAAGCTGGTAGGATACCGTATGTGGAAGGAATGCTACACTCAACCAGGGGTCAGGTGTTCTCAACTTTAGAATCTGGGATTACCCCATTTAGTGGCCCCTTACGACAGGCAGAGGATGCCGTAGATATATTCTACACAGCAACCAACGGACGTATTTGCTGCATGTCGCACAGCAGTTCTTAGAAAGTAGCCATAAGTAGCAAAAAGCTTAAAACATAACAAACCAGACAAAGAAGCAAAATTCAAAAATTATACCAGAATGACACTGAAGGCACCGTATGTCATGAAAAGGCAGTGGTATCTTTCTCTACGCGTGTGAATTCCTCAATGAACTGCTGTACGTATAACATGTCTTTCTGTAGAGAATGACTTTATTGTTAGTGCATGACGCCGAATTATCCATTCTTCTACATACGTAATTCTCGTTTTAACCAAGCAAATGCTCACCATATTCACTGCGCTTATTTCATTATAACATCAATGCAACATTAAGCATGTTTCAAAATGTCATGTTTATTCTTAAATATATCTTTAATTTCCAATAACGTATAATCTCATCAATATTCATTGAACTGATAAGGGCTGTCAAGACCAAGAAGTGGCAGCCGCCATGACAGTTGCAGGCAAAAATTAGTTCGCTGTGCTTCAACCAGGGGCGCTGTAACGAGTATGTTTAGCAGTCTATATCTTTCATGTCGTTGGTAGAAACGTAGTATCAATGGAGGAGGAAAGTCGTGTGTCGCTAAATCCGAGTGTGTGCAACGATATAAATAGGGGACGAAAGCGCAAAATTAAATATAGTAAATGGAAGAGGAATGAAAAGAAATACATGCGGAATTCAGGGCAACCATATATGGCCCACAGTAACAAATCAGTGCCTACGAAAATCTTGCTGAACAGGCGGGTGCAAAAATGTAGTAAGACAGTTAACGTGTTTCATGGGAGATTCACATGTCTTATATTTTAATGCGTAATCAAGAGTTTTTATTCTCGACTGTTTTATATACGTATATAATGTATTATATATACTGTATATGCATATAAATATGTCTAGCTCTCTTTACAGATTGCTCACTGTATTCATTAAACGCGGTATTGCCTGTATCTGCGGAAAAGAAAGCTAATCTGCTAGACATGTATCGATACATTCGTGAAAAATATCGAGGTTTTTAAGAGAACCTAAAGACAAAGTGAAGTGACAATGTAATGTTTATTCATCATTGCAAAACATTCTCACAACAATACTGCTGGTGTTCAGTGAATTTTGTTAAACAATGGGAAGCTCTAACAATGGGTACTGCAAATAAGAAGCGTGGTTTATGTTTCATTATTTTTTATACACAATAAAAACAAAGCTATAAATATTTTCAATAGTATAAACGTTGTAACCTGCAAAAATGTGCTACTTCCGTTACAGTTAGAACCTTTTTGCACGGACATCAAACGATCATCCCTTATAACTTGATTTTAAAGTCGTACTTTGTCAAAATTATTATGCATTAATAACTAGTGAACTCATTTAAACTAATTGTCAATGGCAGAATAAGCATTCACGAACAATTCTCTTGTTTATTTGTTTTTCCTCTCCTGAAAAATTTGCATTTTGAGGGTCACAACGTTTTTGCCGGCAGGTATTAAATTACTGCCATTGCTTGTTGCACAATGTACTATTTTCTTATAACGTAAACTGAAAATTGACGTGGATTTCTGCCCGTTATTTTCTGCCTCCATTTCAAACTAAGGTATCGCCGCAGTGATCGAGAGTGACTGGGAGGAACTTTGCCCAACCTTCACGGCCTGTGACGTAGCCACAACGTCACTGTGGTGGAATAGCACATGCTTCGCTTATCGCCGAACAGCCCGCCCACTTATAGAGCTGGGCGCCCGTGGGACGGAATGCCCAGCGTGAGCACCTCTGGTTATAGGCCTTCAGTAATTTTGAGATCCTCTCCTTATTTGTTCTACGATTCCACCCTGAGGGCTGAATTACTTCTCCCGGGTACTTGAAATTATTCACTTGATTAATGTTGTCGAATTTAGTCTTTAGAGGTTTCCCATCTAGGTAACGAACAGATCCTTCCATGTACTGAGTTTTTTCATACGATACTTGGAGCCCAGTCTTAGCTGCAATTTCATGAAGTTTTTCAAGAGCCTGAACTACTTCTTGTCTGTTGATAATAATAATAATAATAATAATAATAATAATAATAATAATAATAATAATAATAATAATAATAATAATAATAATAATAATAATAATAATAATAATAATAATGTTATTTGTTTTACGTCCCACTAACTACTCTTTTACGGTTTTCGGAGACGCCGAGGTGCCGGAATTTAGTCCCGCAGTTCTTTTACGTGCCAGTAAATCTACCGACACGAGGCTGACGTATTTGAGCACCTTCAAATACCATCGGACTGAGCCAGGATCGAACCTGTCAAGTTGGGGTCAGAAGGCCAGCGCCTTAGCCGTCTGAGCCACTCAGCCCGGCTGTCTGTTGATAGAAAGAATAGCTAGATTGTCTGCGAGGACCCCAATAGTTATTCCCTTTGTGTCATTTTCCCATATCTTGATAACTTTTTCGAGCACAACATTGAAAAATAACGGAGATAAGCTATCTTCTTGTCAAAGTCCTGTGGTAATACCAAAAGGGTCAGAAAGTTCACCTTTAAATTTAACTCTTGAATTTGTGCCAGTCAGCGTCTTACGAAGTAAGTCCCTCGTTTTCTTTTCAACTTTGAATTCTTCTAGAATATGGAATATTGTGTGCCAGTCTACTGAGTCATTAGCTTTCTTCTTATTCGCGATCTTTTTTTCATTACTTGGGGGAGGCACTACTGTATATGTTGACTAAGTACACTTTCATGACGGGATGTCTTTCGTGGCTCCAATCCTATGCAAAGGGATGCATTCACTATTGCGTTTTCCTACGGTGGTTTTTAGTTTTAGTGTGGTGTAAAGGACGGACATAAGACACCTAGTTCCAGAACCAGAGGACTTAACGCTATTAAAATCCCCGAACCGGCTGGGAATCGAATCCTGGGTCTTCTGAACCGAGTTCCAGTACGTTGACCATTTCTTCAAGGAGCCGTTTATTATTATTATTATTATTATTATTATTATTATTATTATTATTATTATTATTATTATTATTCAGAAGTGGGTTGTGTGCAGCCCTAGCTCTTTCCGGAACGGCTAACGACGAAACTAAACACGGCTATTCTCTATTCATTCATAACAGGCCAATTCTCTCTTATATTTGCAAGTTTTGCCTAAAACTGCAATGGTTATTATTGTTATCTAAGATAAAATTGATCCTTTTTTCTTCTTGTAACCGAAGTTCACCTAGAAATGTTCCAGAAGAAAGTCGTTTGTATTTTTAACAAATGTTATTTTACGAAACCTTCGACTAGATGATTTGTTAGGACTAAAGACGGTCTTGTTCTATGCAACGGCTGCTGGTCCTCACGTTCTAGCTTCAGAAGCGTCTCCTTGACCCTTACGGACCTTTTCAATGAGGGTGCTCATGGCTACTTATTAATAAAGGAGCTGCGACGAACAAAGAAAAAGAACGAATCAATACGTTACGTGAAAGTGAAAACAATAGTGATACTCCTAAAACTTTGCTTAATATTTTATGAAGTAATATTCAACTACAAAAAGTATCACTGTAAGAGGATAAATCGAATAATAAGCAAGTCGACATAGTTTATATCTGAGTACGAATCTTAATCCATGAAATCTCCAGTAGCGAAGATTCAGAGCAGCCAGAGAAGGCCAAGCTTTCCAAAAAAATGTTTTGCTAAATAAAAACAAATATCTTATTTGTATTTAATATTCTAATGAAATGTATCTTCAGCGAATCGGTGTAGCGAAGACCTAACAGGCAGCAATAGTTAACTCTTTCTTCCACGTCCCGTACTTTTACTTTCTTCTACCACATTCACCTCTGATTCGTCTGATGTCCTCTCTGTTACTTTTCACGCTCACACGGTGTGATGGAACATCTTAATTGGATCACGGCCGACTGGATCTCTCGCTGCGCTCCAGCTAGAGCGACGCATCAAGTCGGCCGTGATTGGAGCTTAATGTTGTCGTCAGCTCCAGCTTGGAGCGCTGTGCCAGCATACAGCGAGCTACCAGGTGATGAATGAGCGTACTACTACAGCTCCAATGGCAAAGCATTCTTAAATTCAAATCCTCATTATTATAGAAGTCTTCTTCGAGAACAGTCGAGATTTTCTTTTGAAGACGCGGACAACGTTCTCTGCGAAATGCGAACAGTTTCACCTTGTTTTCTTGACACGACGTAAGCCCGAAGCCCATATCATGTCTACAAGCAGCAACAGTGTTCTGTTGTCGCCAAAGCGTCAGGGTAAGCGGAGAACACACTGCCTTTCCTGGTCACTCAGTTGGGGATGGTGGGTGAGCGGGCAGAGGGGCACCCATTGATTCACGCTCCGATAAATTTTCCCTGAGCGCCCAACTACAGCGTTTCTAGGCTATCTTTTCCTAGAAAGTCATTGTTCTCAAGATTGAAGAATAGTGTGGATTATGGCTATTTCATAAGGATATGTCAACTTAATGTTACGTAAAGCTATAATAATAATAATAATAATAATAATAATAATAATAATAATAATAATAATAATAATAATAATAGTTCTACGTCCTAATTACTTTTTCGGATTTCGGAGACTTCGAGGTGCCTGGATTTTGATCCGCAGGAGTTCTTCTACGTGCCAGTAAGCTTCAAATAGGCGTCTTACATTTTATATTATTACTTCTGTTGACCTAAATATGATTCTCATTGGTTTTAGTTAAACATATGCTAAACACACTAGAGAAAGTAAAAGTAAACTGAATGAAAGAGATAGGTCAGTAAAATCACTGGAAGCTAGTAGAGCCCGGATTTTTAGGTGCTGATAGGTTAGACTGCAAACTTATTTAAGCCAATAAGAAGTGTGCCCTACCGTGTACAACAGTTATGCTATGAGGTTTGCATAGACATTAGGAGTACGGCCTATAGAACTCCTAAAATGTATGTTACTCTTGCTACAGTATGGAAGAGCGGGTTGTGAGACACTTCCTATTAACCAAATCAGTTTGCATTCTAATCTATTACCACCTAAAAATCCGAAGTCTACTAATAAGATGTAGCATTAGAGATATTTCAGAGCGGAATCGGCAATTTCCGAATCTTGTATCTCCCAAACAGGGAATAGAAAACTTCAGATACATAATATTTATGACTGACCAAATAGTACATTATTCAACAAGCTTATAATTACAATTATGGGCGAGTTGTATACGACTGTTTATACTCTACAATAATTATAACTATCTTTTAAATACTCACGTTTATGTCGAGATGTCGCTTGACAGTTGAGTTTACTGAACAGAGCACAGAGCGCATGCGCTGGGTTATTGATTTTCCGTGAGTGGATCAGAGACCTTGACAATGTCATATGTTTTCAAAGCTTTGATAGAAGGTTATCATAACCTACCTTTATTTCAATTACAAATTGTTTATTGTACAGTTGGTGAAGTGAATTTGCGGGAATGTAATAATGATAATGTTATTTGTTTTACGTCCCACTAACTACTCTTTTACGGTTTTCGGAGACGCCGAGGTGCCGGAATTTAGTCCCGCAGGAGTTCTCTTACGTGCCAGTAAATTTACCGACACGAGGCTGGCGTATTTGAGCACCTTCAAATACCACCGGACTGAGCCAGGATCGAACCTGCCAAGTTGGGGCCAGAAGGCCAGCGCCTTTACCGTCTGAGCCACTCAGCCCGACTTGCGGGAATGTGCCGTGTGGTTGTGGAGTATTGGAAGTAGAAGGTGCATCGATGTTAATATGTTTGTCCGACATGTTTGATTTTGGAAACAAGTGCGAAGCTAGTGCGCTGAGCGCAGATGCGATGCTATCCTTACCTAATTGGACAAACAGTTGTATCATAATAGAAATCTGAACTCTGATTGGTGGAGAACCTGTATCATAATGAAACTTGAACTATAATGAGCCTCATTAAGATTCAGTTTTATGACATATAATATTTATATTTCGGAATCGTCGAGCATGAACTTAATTCAAAACACTTGTATACACGGTATTTCCATTATTATTATTATTACTATTATTATTATTATTATTATTATTATTATTATTATTATTATTATTATTATTATTATTATTATTATTATTATTATTCACCGCTGGATATCTTGACCAGGAGACTCGGGAGAGTGAGAATGCTATTCGGAATTTAGCTGTTTTCTTCTATCAGGAAGTATATACGCACCCTCTTTGATGGACTTCGTTGACACGTCTTAGCATAGTCAGACACTCAATTACCCTCATCTTCCGAAAGTCATTACTAGGGCCCGGATTTTTAGGTTCTTAAAAACCACGTTTTAATTTTTTAATAGCTCAAAGTATTTTTTAGTTTGTTATCCTCCTGAAATAGTTTTAATGATCATTTCAATCATTACTAAAATTATACTATTCATTCAAACTTTTTTTGCAGTCGCTTAAGTGCGGCCAGTATCCAGTAATCGGGAGATAGTGGGTTCGAACCCCATTGTCGGCAGCCCTGAAGATAGTTTTCCATGGTTCCCCATTTTCACACCAGGCAAATGCTGGGGCTGTACCTTAATTAAGGCCACGGCCGCTTCCTTCCCATTCCTAGGCCTTTCCTATCCCATCGTCGCCATAAGACATCTGCGTCGGTGCGCCGTAAAGCAAATGATGACTTGCCTTTAGGCATCGCTACTTCTGAGATGCGTAAGCTTCTTAAACTGCCTTCAATAATAACTTGATTTATAGGGAAAATTAATTTTAGTCTGTCGCATAATAGTGTGTATAGAGCTAAACAGCCGTAGCTGGGGGTAGTCGACTGTACACAATGAGAGATACACTGAAGCTGGTAAGTTAGGGGGGCTTGTTCCTGCTACATACAGGTCAATGAACGCCCGGGGGTTGTGTCTTGTTTTGTGCTGTACCCTAGTGGAATAGTATCGTATCACGTTGTTTCGCTCTCACTAGTTATACTTACAAACCACTTCCAGTTCCAAACCATGAAGTCATTTCAAAAAGTCGTGCATAATGTTTATTATTTTTTTAAATAATTCAATTTCATTAATATTTGGTACTTCTATTTCAAAATAACGTAATACTGTCTTGAATAGCCCATTTAGTTTTTTTAGGTGTTAACGTCTTATTTGGTTATTTTTAGGTTTTATAAGATTCGAGTAATTTACTCCAATGGTACTGAAATGGATAAGTAAGTTAAAAACTGCAGTTAGCTAGCAAGGAATAAAATAGTTTAAAACCTAAAAATCCGGGCCCTAGTCATTACATTTTCGCCGATGTAGGCAGCATTTTTAAAATACAGATTCATCGTTACTGGTTCTCGTGCCTTTGACTAAACTGTATTGTAAGCCGTTCACCGAAGGGTAAGAGTGCGCGAATAAGTGTGCCGGTGGTTTTTTAAATCCTGTGAGTAGCGATTACTACAGGTTGGTCCATATGATTTGTTACGCCCCTCCCCCGAAATACTATCTTGTTACCCCTAATTCAGTTTTTCTTTTGCAGAGATGGTTGACACAAGCTCTTATAGTGTGGAGGAGCGTCTTGTTGTTAGTATTTGGGCTCATGAACGTCCACATACTGGGAAGACCATAGAGGATGTGCAGCGAGATTTCACGAGACGATTCCACAAGACTGCATCTCCTAAAGTGACAATACTACGTTCGAAAAAAAACAACTGTTTTTATTGGGATGTATCAAAGAGAAACCGAGGCCTGGAACACCAATCAGACGACATACCACATGTGCAGGAGTGGAGACATCTGTGCTTCGGTCACTAAACAAGTCACTCCGCAAATGGTCTTCTGAACTTGGAATCCCGAAAACAACAATGATACGACATATAAAGAAGGATCTTGGATTGAAATTCTTTAAACCAGCAGCCATCAACGAGCTCAGTGATGATGACATGCGTAGACGACAAGCATGCGCAAAACTGTTGGAGGTATTTCCTACACTTCCACAGCAGGCTGACCTTTTCTTCTCCGATGAATGTGCAATTTATCGAAGTGCACGTGCGAGGAAAGTTTACATCTGGTCCAAAGAAAATCCTCATTATTACGAAGAGCTGGAACATCCGCCCGCTCCCCCCACGTGGGATGCTCTGGGTCGCTATGTCCGCTAAACACTTGATACGCCCCTATAGAAGGATGCTGTTAGGGCTGCCTTTGATAGAATCAACAAAGGTTTGCTTCGTAAAATATAACAGGTCACGGCGCCGCATCATTTTGTGCCACGAAAATAATGGTGGTCATACTGACCTTGTAGATGCGTAAACATTTTGTGCCACGCGAACAGACATACGCCTGGTTGACATCGAATCCATAATACCTGATATTATACTGTATTATTATAGAGTCATGTCAAGTTATGGGGGTAACAAGACATATGGAGCACCCTTTATGTTGAAGTAAATTCGTATCCTCGTCTCGAGGAGGTGAGCTGTATGTACCACTCTAACCACATACCAGCCCTCCTGTCATTCTTAAATCTCTGGCAGTACCGGGAATCGAACCCGGGTCTCCGAGGACGGCAGCTAAGAGTGCTAACCGTTTGGTGTTGAAGGCTTCTTTGTTTAGTACTGCCTTCTACCGACAGAATTTGCGTTGTCGACATCCATCTGTTATGAGAAGGGAACAGGAATCGTGATACTCCATGAACATGTTTCCCAGGTGGAAGGGTGTAGTGACAGATTTATATACAGTGAGGTTGGTCATGCTGATAAATAATTTATCACTGTATCAGCTGCTGAGGTTAGCCAATCAGATTACTTTGCGCGACTGTGTTGCTACATCTGTACGTGACTTAAGAATGGCTTGAAAGCTATGCCGATAAATCAGAATCAAAAACGAACACACCGTTGGTTTCACCCAGTGTGACCGTAGCGCGATCCTGTAATCTCAGATCTGTATTCAAACCCCTCCCTTGGCGAAGTTTGATTCTTGCACTGGTGCTCTCATGCTGGTCGTAAACCACGTACAGATTTAGCAACAGCGTCACTCAAAGCCCATTTGAATTCGCCTGCGAAGTGATCTGACTGGCTAACTTCAGCAGCTGATAAAATATCAACGGTGTGAGATATAGAATCATTTATCTCAAATTATCTATCAGCATGACCAACCCTCTAACTCTGATATAGGCCTACCCGATTCACGCTATTTTCGACCATCCTTCATATACTTTGGTCAATTACTAAGTCATGGCAACTATTTTATTTTAGACAAATGCTTTGCTGTGGCAATATACACATATGAAAACACAGAATGTACTTTACATGAGTTTTCCAGGAAGTATTGCAGACAAGGGAGAAGAGTAAAAGTAAGAAAATGTCATCGTATTACATAATGTTCAGAACAATAATTTTCACGCACATTAACACATTTTGAACACATCCTTCGAAGTAATCTCAACTGTTCGCTGCCAACGATGAGGAAGACGACCAATACGATCAGTTGCTCATTGTCCAATCCGGCAATCTCGCGTCGCACTGCGTTGACTGTCTTTTTGTGTGTGGAAGCGTCTCCCAGGCAATGGAGTTTTCAATTTCGGTATTAAAATCAAAACCGCATGGTTGACACATCGGGGTATTAGGGAGGATGCTCTAGTACTTTCTATCTCCAGCGCCGTAAGTGAATCTGAACAATGTTTGCCGTGTGGGCTGTTGCATTATCGTGAAAGATGATTGCACTGTCCAGCAACACGGGACGTTTATTTCTCATAGCGCGATGTAGGTTATTCTGCACGTAAGCGTCGTAGTAAGCTGCATTAACAGTTTGGCCATGGGGGACAAAATGACACAAAATAATTCCTCGAAAGCCATGCGCTAAAATGACCATTCACTTCATACTGGAGATGGATTTTGACGAACTTTGTGTTTTCGCGGCGATCCTGGATGATGCCATTCAGCAGACTGGCGTTTAAGCTCGGGTTCATAAGCGCTGACCCAGGTTTCGTCAATGACAATTATCCTGTTCAGCATGACGTCTCCTTCACTTTCGTATCGCTCCAGGTTCGTTTCGAAATGACCCCCCCCCCATGGCACTACAGCCCGAAGGTCTGCAGATTACGAGGTGCCGTGTGGTCAGCACGACGAATCCTGTCAGCCGTTATTCTTGGCTTTCTAGACCGGTGCCGCTATCTCACTTAAGCTGAGTGGACCTCGAACCAGCCCTCAGATCCAGGTAAAAATCCCTGACCTGGCTGGGAATCGAACCCGGGGCCTCCGGGTAAGAAGCAGGAACGCTACCCCTAGACCACGGGGCCGGCTTCAAAAAGACAACAGTTCACAAATTGTGAATGACCAAGGGGATCAGCTAAATTCTTAGAAAGGTACCGAATACTCTACAGAATAAAATGACTGACAACAATTTTGTAAACAGCACAGATCAGTACCTGCAAAATATCGTGATCTATGCGTAACAGAGATGGTGATTTAGGAAGCTAACTGAGTCTTATGATATCTAAGATAATGTTCTGTAACGTAGAGTGATGAATAGTCAACCCCTTTATGAGGCAATGTGTACTTGGTCACACTGCCTCTGCAACCGAAGGACAAGCCTGTTAAAACCATCTGTCTGAACGGATGTTGTAGTGATGGCCCTTCTCTTTATTCTGCTGATACCTCCATCCTTCGAAAGGGTGGACGTTTCCAATTTCTTCTTTGTTTTAGTGAACAAAGGATGATCATCTCAGATTTCCCCTTACCACCACCACCATCACCATCACCACCACCACCACCACCACCACCACCACCACAAGTAGCCCTGTATTTATATCGTATGAATAAAATTTGAAAATTGGCTTATAAACCAGCGGGCAAGTTTCATCTTTCATTGTATCTATTTTACTTCCTGGTTCTCTGAACAAGGAAAATAATCTTCTCTTGCAGAAGTTCTTGGTTATTAACAGACGAAACTGGACATTCCAAAGCCAATTCTGCACATGATCATCTTGAATCCATTCCTTGTCGAGAGCCCATAACTCGGTATTAATAGAGCAGTCCGTCCCCGGAGCTGTGTTGACAGCAAATTGCGAGCGTGACGTCAACTCTAATTGACCCACACAGCCCGCCTCAACGGAGGCTCCAGTAGTCGGTCTACCACTCGGCAGAGAGATAATGACAGTTACAAGCCGCTCAGTTTCTTAAGGAAATCTAGACAAAGAAATAATGCTCATCCAGCAATCGAAGAAAACGTAATTCCCCGAGAGCATTGAGTTGCTGCCCCCCCCCCCCCACTCTTGTTAGTGGTTTAACACCGTACTAACACATCGCAGGTTTTCGACGACGCAAGGATGGGAAAAGAATAGGACTGGGACGGTAACGATACAGCCCCAGCATTTGCCTGGTGTGAAAATCTTCACGGCTGCTGACGGTGGGATTCGAACCGACCACGTGACCCTAACCGCACAGCCAACTCTCTTTGTGCATAAAGTTGCGACCATGGAGATAATAGGTTGAGTCTGTCCTTGTTTGGTCAGCTCTTGTTCTCTTCCAATACTGATAGTGCATTATTAGCTCCGAGAGACCTACAGAGTCTTCCAATTTTACACCTTTCATTGGCCTAACCTTTCTTTTGCCGATAGTCTGAATGAGTGGTTCAGACGGTAGAGCGCTGACCTTCTGTCCCATCAACTACAGCAAACTCCCGATTATCCGCTTTGCGGGTTATCCGTGCATCCCCGATATTTAATTTATTTTATATTTTATTTTCTTTATTTTTGTTACGGCATTTTGAATACGTGTGAACTGAGCGCTTCAAATTCGAGCGCTCTCTCGACTCTGTGCTGATGGCATGCCTTTTTCGAGAGCTAAACTGTATAGCAGTACTTTGTTGGTGCCCCATAATAAGAGTCATGGCGACATGCTTCAGCACTGGAAAGTGTCGAAACTCTTAGACTGTGTTGAACGGGGAGATATTTATTATAGCGATGTTGTTGCGCTTCAAAACATTCGTACTTGTATACGAAAGAACGAAAGCAAAAGGACATTCCTGATTATTATTTTTTCGCCAAATGACAACAACTGACATTTTGTATATTTTTTTACCTCAAGTGTTTTACCAACAATACACGCTGTTAAGTACTTTTATATTAGTCTACTTTATTGAAAAAAAATGGTTATTGAATGTATTAATTCTTCGACATTACTGCATTTTCAAACAGTATTGTATTTTCTGTATTATTAAAAGTTTCGTTGTGCATTAAAATGCACAAAAGCTTTTTATAAAGTTGTTTCACGTCGCAATGACACAGATAGGTCTTATAGTGACGAAGGGATAGGAAGGGGCTAGGATGTGGCGGTAGTGATTGCTTTAAGAGGAAGTACAACTAGGCAACCATCCTCTATATAACACTAATCAGAAGGGGAAAAAAAAGAAGGGACACGACACTTCGAAAAATGAAGGTATATGCCAAAGAAAACCAAGGACCACGAAGGGCGTGAAAATAAAAGACTCCCTAGCCCTCGGAAACCTAATAGCGTCGGGGTCGGAAAAGAACGAGAGTAGACCAAGGAAGGTGGTATAGGATAGATGAAAGTGGGGAGCCTGGCACAAGTAAGTGGAAGCAATGCCAGGATTAAGCTAAGGGCCCCGTGGTCGCCAGCCCGTGCTCCAAAGTTCAGAGCCCCTGGGGCCCCTTTCAGTCACCTCTTACAACAGACAGGGGATGCCGTGGATGTTATTCTACCGCCCCCATCCACAGGGGGAAAGGGCTAGGAGTGGGAAGGAAGCGGCAGTGGCTTCTATTAATACAAAGTCGTATTATCCGTCGTATTCAATAATACATTGTCTAAAATCAGCCAGATCTCAATTTTTTCCTCTTTACACTATGCCTTCAATAAACCCAGAAGCTGCCTGGCTGCTCGGCTCGCCCGGAAGGACGTGGGTTCGAATCCCCGTCAGGAAGTCGTAAAATTTAAGGAATGAGATTTCCACTTCCGGAGGTGCATATGGCCCTGAGGTTCACTCAGCCTACACCAAAAATGAGTACCAGGTTAATTCCGGGGGGCAAAGGCGGCCGGGCGTAGAGCTAACCACTCTAACCCATCAAGTGCCGAGGTTACGGATAGTGCAAGCCTTTACCTTCCACCCCTCCAAGGGCCTTCATGGTCTGTACGGAGATGACTTTGCTTTTTGCTTAGCTTCAATAAACCCTCATGCAAAAAGGCATAATGAGGAACAAACCAGAAGATCGAGAGGTCGAAGCAATAGGACACATTCTATCCAACGTAAATGAAAAGCGTCGTTCAGAAATGTGATAACATCTCTGTGGAAACGCGGTGTGGCACTGACCTCCTGGAATGTGCAAAAAAAAAACGGTATTTGTAGGACGAGAAAGTTTTCTAACGTGTTGAAGTAATAGTGCTCTGTCACTGCAGACTATTTAAAAAGAAGGACCGGTCACGCCAAGTTTACGCAATTCTAACCCGACATTTAGCTTTGATGTGTTGCTTTCATACTCTGTCAGTTAGTGTGGATTCTCAATACCGGTGGTGGTGAGGGGGTGATTATTATTGTTTTAAGGGGAAGTAGGCCTAGAACTAGGCAACCATCCTCTATATAACACTAATCAGAGAGAAAAATGGAAGGGATTCGACACTTCGAAAAATGAAGGTATCGGTCAAAGTAAGACGAGGTCCACGAAGGGCGTGAAAATGAAAGACTCCCTAGACCTAAAGTGCTCTAACACCGTCGGGGTAAGAGAAGAACAACAGTTGACCATGGGAGGTCGGATTTAAATGAAAGTGAGGAGCCTGGCACAAGTAGAAGCAATGCCAGGACTCAGTTAAGGGCCCCGTGGTCGCCAACCCACTTTCCCAAGTTAAGAGCCCCTGGGACCCGTTTTAGTAGCCTCTTACGATAGGCAGGCGATACCATGGGTGTTATGTGGTACAGGTGAATGATCACAAACGTGAAAAAAATGATTCGTCACTGAATAGCACCATATTTTTGGGAGAAATATAGGCTACATTTTTAAACTCAATTTTCGTAACTTTCAGGCAATTTAAGGAAGAGTACTGTGTTTGATTGCTCTAGCTCTTATGGCTTCTGAGAGAAGTGTCACGGCAATGTGATCAAACCGCGCAGCCACTCCATCGGTCAAAGTCTAATCGGCTGCACCTTTGAGGTCTTCTCGTAAAGAAGAAAATATTGGCTATTTTAATAACGATAAAATGAAACTCGCCGAGCGAGAGAAAGGAAGCATTATGCCTTGCGAAACTCGATTGACAATACGAAAGTACTGAATCAGATCCTTACAAAACACAATGAGTTTCTGTTTTCTAATTTCAACAACACCCTTGCACTATGATTCATCTGATGCGAATGACTCCGACACACGTGTGTCCAAGTGGAGCAGATTATCCATGAAAACACCATCAATTAGAATTAGTTACAGTTGTTCCGTCGCGGATCGAACCTCGTTAGCACTAACAAAGGTAATACAGTAGTGTGGAGAATCGATGGTGTGCTAATTCAAAGACACTTGAGAGTCAAAGTCGTTACTTACACATTTAGATGAAGAGCTGGGAAACTCATTTGAAGAAAACACTAAATGCAAAGAGAACTGGTGATCCCGAAGACACACAATCAGGTAAGACAAATTTCTCAAACTGACTGAAGAGAAGTAGGATCTCAGGGATTATTAATAAATAAAGTTATTGACTTTACGTCCCACTAACTAATTTTGACGGTTTTCGGAGACAACGAGGTGCCGGAATTTGGTCCCGCAGGAGTTCTTTTACGTGCCAGTAAATTTACCGACACGATGTTGACGAGTTTGAACTCCTTCAAATACCACCGGACTGAGCCAGGATCGAATCTCCCAAGTTGGGGTCAGAAGGCCAGTGCCTCAACAGCCTGAGCCACTCAGCCCGGCTATTATTATTATTATTATTATTATTATTATTATTATTATTATTATTATATTCCTGCTCTGTTACCTGTCCGACTCACTGGCTGAATGGTCAGCGTTGAGGCCTTCGGTTCAGAGGGTCCCGGGTTCGATTCCCGGCCGGGTCGAGGATTTTAATTGCTTCTGATTACTTTTTCTGGCCGGGGGACTGGGTGTTTGTGTTTGTCCCAACACTATCCTCTTCATATTCACACAACACACTACACTACCAACCACCACAGAAACACGCAATAGTGATTACATCCCTCCATATAAGGTTGGCGTCAGGAAGAGCATCCGGCCATAAAACAGGGCAAAATACACATGTGCGACACAGTTCGCACCCGCGACTTCACAGGTGTGGGAAAAGCGGTAGAAGAAGAAGATTCCTGGCCTGTTACCAATCATGTGGGGTCGGCACTTTATATGTATGTATGTATGTATGTATGTATGTATGTATGTATGTATGTATGTATGTATGTCGTATGGCTTTTAGTGCCGGAAGTGTCGGAGAACATGTTCGGCTCGTCTTGTGAAGCTCTATATGACGCCCATATGCGAACTGCACATCTGGGTGTCGGATGATGACGATGATAATGAGGCAGGGCGACAATGAAACCCGGTGTCGGCACGTAGCCTACCTCTGTCGAATACCACCAAGGAGTCTGTTCAAAGCTTAACGTCTCAATCCAACGGACGAATCACCATCAACAGCGTCATATGCCCTCACTTCATATGAGCACTGCGGAGAGGTTTGGAATTTAATCCAGGGTTTTAGGCACGCAATCTAGTGATGAGAATTTGTATAATACCACCTCCGCTATCCTGCCGGCCAACATTTCGACCAACGGGACTCGAACCGGCTAACCACGGTGTCAGACTATATAGACTTCAAAGCCTTAACGATCATGGCCACCAGGCGGGCTTGAATGAATGAATGAATGAATGAATGAATGAATCAATCAATCAATCAATCAATCAATAGAATATACTCTTTTCTCCCAGTTACGGATGGCCACCAGCTGGGGTGAGAGTATTCATTTATTTTAATTATAATTAATACATTCAATTCTTTTTTATAATACATAACATTAAACATAATATAACTAAGAAAAATGTCAAAAAATACAACTATTTAAGTGTACTTACTAGTATAGAGTAATTCCCATAACTAGTACTTGGGCGTACTATAATTATTAAATAAAGTGAAACTTGGACGATAACTAGCATAGAAAGAGAATAGAAGCTTTTGAAATGTGGTGTTACAGAAGTGTGGTGGTGGTGATTATTATTTTAAGAGGAAGTACAACTAGGCAACCATCCTCATGCTGACGGTAAGATGGATTGATGGAATCAGGAATGAAGAGATACTGAATCGAATTGGTGAGAGGAGATCGATTTGGCTAAATTTGACGAGAAGAGATAGAATGATAGGACACATCTTAAGACACCCAAGACTTGTTCAGTTGCTTTTTGAAGGAAGTGTAGGCGGTAAGAACGGTAGGGATAGACCAAGGTATGAATATGACAAGTAGATTAGAGCAGGTGTAAGATGCAGCAGTTATATAGAAATGAGAAGGTTAGCACAGGATAGGGTGGCATGGAGAGTGGCATCAAACCAGTTTATGGACTGACGACTCAGACAACATCATAAAGTTAGCATTTGAGATACTTCTAGACATGAACTAAGTCATGTAGTCTAGGATACCTCCACATTCATATGCTTACTACTGTCTACATGCATCTTGTCCGTTTTCATGCTCGTTCAATTACTTTTCCTACATTCCTCTTAAAACATTACACAGATTTGCCGTTCCCCCTGCTGTCTTCCATTCTTAACTTAACAAGTGTGTCAAGTTCAGGCTCATTTTCAATTTTATCTGTCTCCTTCCCGTCTATAGATCTTTCTCTGATCTTTATTGTTTCCTTACACTTTTTTTAGTAGGTGTGCCACTACCAAATCCTTATTTCATAAAATTCAACAGGCACTTCGTATGGATTTACCATAATTTTATAGCCTTACCTGACGCCAACCATATGTGGAACGTACTAACTATAGCTTGGTTTTGTGGTGTGTTTGCAAATGAAGGTTTGTATGAAGACGAACGCAAACACCCATCTCCAGAGCTAGAGAAATTACCCAATCAGACGCTGTTAAAATACCCGACCCGGCCGGGATTCGAAACCAGGGCCCTCCGAACTGAAGACCACTAAGCCGACCACTCAGCCAAGGATTATTATTATTATTATTATTATTATTATTATTATTATTATTATTATTATTATTATTATTATTATTATTTTACTGATACACCTTATCTCAATTCACTCATTCCAATTTCTACATATAGAATATTTGGACTTGAAACGAGATCCAATAGCCTCAACGTTTTCTTTCCACGACTGCCAGTGACAAGGAAACCACCTAGGCACCAGTTTCCTGCCAATTTCACTGCTTACACAGATTCTTTCAGGAATATCGATTCTTACAGGAGCCTTTACCAATCTCATTCCGAGTTAATGGTTGACGTATTCGATACCAGCAATAACACAGTTTTTAACGGACAAACGTTACGGTACAATAAGCATATGGAACCGAAGACCACGACACACTTAACTGAGAAACGATTCACGTCATTTCTATTCTCCGAGAGCCAGAACTATGGAACTAAGCTCTACATTCGGGAGACGCGTTGATTCGAACCTCACCGTCGGCTGTCCTGAGAATGGGTTTCCCATTTTCACTTCCAGGCAAATGCCGGGACAGTTTCTATTCATAGACCACACCCGATTCCTTCCACCACCTTACCCAATTTCGTTCACAATAATTCATTTCATCTTCATTAGCTCCTCAACCGAGGTTGACGTCAAGAAGGGCATCCAGCCGTAAAAATTCATCTCACCTCATCCTCAACCCAGTATCAAGAAACTGGAACTAAGGGGCGCATTATTACCGTATTATTATTATTATTATTATTATTATTATTATTATTATTATTATTATTATTATTATTATTATTATTATAGTCCACTTCAGTGGCACAGTCGGCTAGTCGTCGTTCTAGGAAACGACGGAAAACTATCTTCAGGGCTGCTGACGGTGGGATTCGAAACCACTATCTCCCGAACGCAAAGCTCACATCTGTGCGACCCTAACCGAATGGCCCACTCACTCGGTACTATTGGCTTCTAATGTGTTAAAAAAGGAAACTGCTGCGGGACAAAATTCGATACCAGGACATATCTTAGAAAGTCAATGTCAATCAAAGAGTCGTTACAACAATAATTATTGAAGTTTTGACGATCGTCAAATCCCCACCCCTACCCCTGTATCATCTCCCATATAAATAAAATCGTAACGACTGTGTGTCTGTACACTGACTATTTTGGCGAAATTTCTCTAAAGTAATCCGTTTCAGGTGTAATAATGACCATCTGCATATTTGTTAGCTTTGATGTCTGTTTGTTTGTTTGTTTGTTTGTTTGTTTGTTTGTTTAAGTTCTTATAACTTGAAAACGACTGAAAATATTTCTACCAAACTTCATATTTAGAATCCACCTGTCCTTGGTTGGTTTTAGGGCCAATATTATTTCTGAATACCTCCACGAACCTGCTACGCAGGCGTAGCAGGGAGAGAGGTGATACTCCCACGTGGCGCGTCTCAGGTGGCGGATAGGGGGGTCCTAACCGGCTTGCCGGCGGACTTGAGGGAAACAAAATACCTCTCGCGGACAAAACACACACCCCCTGTGGGTGGGGGACGCTGACGAATAATACACCCACGGTATCCCCTGCCTGTCGTGAGAGGCGACTAAAAGGGGCGACCAATGGATTGAATTAGAACCATGAAACTACTTTTGATTCGTACCATCCCGCGGGGAACACCTTGGGTTGCCTGTACTTGCGAGTTGTACCACTATGTTCGGTACGAAATGGGTTTGTGTTTAGTAGTAGTCATGAGCTTGGCCTGGGGGTTTCCAGTACCCGTGCGTCGTACCCATATGAGCACCACCGCGGGTCTGGGCGTAGCCTGTGAGTTGTACCACTATATGAGCGACACCGTGGGTCTGCGTTGCCTTTGATTAGTATCCACTCTGTGAGGAACACCACGGAGCCCGTGGGACCGGCACCCGTGCCTAGTACACCTAGGTGAGGAAACTCATTGGTTTGCGTTGGTTATGAGTGGCGCCAATGTGTGAGAAACACCATAGGTCTGCGTTACCTGTACGACGTCCAATAGTTGTGAGTAGTACCATCTTGTGTGGAACACCGTGAGTTCCGCTACTTTTGATTAGTACCCCAACATGACAAATACCATGGTTCTACTTTACCCGCGACATGTACCATTCTGTGGGGCCTTAGACATGGATTTTGCACCCCTTTAGACATCAAGCATCATCGTGCTTTATGAGTGGTCCCTTGGTTAGTAATCAATTATGTCTGATCTTTGTTTGAGTCTGATCCCCTGTATTTTGGTTGTTTATTTCTTTTTTTTTTGTTTTTTGTTAGGTTCATGTCCATCCATTCATTCTTCATGACATTATTTTTTTTTTTGGTCAGTGGATGAATTTGACATCTTTGTTCTTTCATTTCGTATCATTAGGGGCCGATGACCTCGACGTTAGGCCCCTTTAAACACCAAGCATCATCATCATCATCAACACCTAAAGTTACTCGGAATTTATCCGAAACCGAAACAATGATTTTGCACTCCTGCAAAATACACTGACTGACAGAGCAAATGCAACACCAAGAAGGAGTGGTTCGAAAGGGATGAAAGTTGGGGAAAAAACAGAGACGGCACGGACGAATAATTGATGTATATTTCAAACCGATATGCAGGTTACACAATGCGCACGGCATCGACTCAGTAGGATGTAGGACCACCGCGAGCGGCGATGCACGCGGAAACACGTCGAGGTACAGAGTCAATAAGAGTGCGGATGGTGTCCTAAGGGATGGTTCTCCATTCTCTGTCAACCATTTGCCACAGTTGGTCGTCCGTACGAGGCTGGGGCAGAGTTTGCAAACGGCGTCCTATGAGATCCCACACGTGTTCGATTGGTGAGAGATCCGGAGAGTACGCTGGCCACGGAAGCATCTGTACACCTCGTAGAGCCTGTTGGGAGATGCGAGCAGTGTGTGGGTGGGCATTATCCTGCTGAAACAGAGCATTGGGCAGCCCCTGAAGGTACGGGAGTGCCACCGGCCGCAGCACATGCTGCACGTAGCGGTGGGCATTTAACGTGCCTTGAATACGCACTAGAGGTGACGTGGAATCATACGCAATAGCGCCCCAAACCATGATGCCGCGTTGTCTAGCGGTAGGGCGCTCCACAGTTACTGCCGGATTTGACCTTTCTCCACGCCGACGCCACACTCGTCTGCGGTGACTATCACTGACAGAACAGAAGCGTGACTCATCGGAGAACACGACGTTCCGCCATTCCCTCATCCAAGTCGCTCTAGCCCGGCACCATGCCAGGCGTGCACGTCTATGCTGTGGAGTCAATGGTAGTCTTCTGAGCGGACGCCGGGAGTGCAGGCCTCCTTCAACCAATCGACGGGAAATTGTTCTGGTCGATATTGGAACAGCCAGGGTGTCTTGCACGTGCTGAAGAATGGCGGTTGACGTGGCGTGCGGGGCTGCCACCGCTTGGCGGCGGATGCGCCGATCCTCGCGTACTGACGTCACTCGGGCTGCGCCTGGACCCCTCGCACGTGCCACATGCCCCTGCGCCAACCATCTTCGCCACAGGCGCTGCACCGTGGACACATCCCTATGGGTATCGGCTGTGATTTGACGAAGCGACCAACCTGCCCTTCTCAGCCCGATCACCATACCCCTCGTAAAGTCGTCTGTCTGCTGGAAATGCCTCCGTTGACGGCGGCCTGGCATTCTTAGCTATACACGTGTCCTGTGGCACACGACAACACGTTCTACAATGACTGTCGGCTGAGAAATCACGGTACGAAGTGGGCCATTCGCCAACGCCGTGTCCCATTTATCGTTCGCTACGTGCGCAGCACAGCGGCGCATTTCACATCATGAGCATTCCTCAGTGACGTCAGTCTACCCTGCAATTGGCATAAAGTTCTGACCACTCCTTCTTGGTGTTGCATTTGCTCTGTCAGTCAGTGTATGTACATCCAAAATTAATGGAAATCTACCATCCTTAATGGAATGCAATTTCAAAAACTTTTTTCTCGTGTGCATCATTTCGATAGGAGGATTAATAAGGGAGATATCATGAACGGTCGGTTTTGCAAGCCAAGTCCAGCGGAGCAGATTCCTTGTCTATCTACATAAAAATAATCGTAACGACCGTGTGTCTGTACATTGACCATTTTGGCAAAATTTTCGTAGAGCTATCCGTCTAAAGGGCAATAATGACCATCTGCATATCTTTTAGCTTCAGTTTCCTGAAAGTCCTAATTTTTACCCCCCTTCTCCCAAAATCAAGATTGCGGCACAATCTGCCAGACGAGCTACAAAATTGAAATTTGGCAAAATTATAAGTTTTAGCCTGTAGCCGCCGGAAAACTTCCAAGATCTTTAAATTTTCACCTTTTGTCCTCGAAGAATATCGAAATATCGAGGCACTTCTAATGATGGTGCAGACCTTCGTTTCGAGGTATTTCGTGGCTAAATGGTAAGTCCTATCACAAAACGGATGGCACAATCTCCGTTCAAATTGGAGTAATCTACAACTTTGGTCCTATGACTTCTTATCGTATCTCTATCACTTATATGCCAGATTTATCTCTATTTCTCAATTGTAAGTGAATTTAGCACTTTTTACACGCATAATTCATACTTTGAATCACTTATAGGAAAGACAGAATCATCAAATTCTACACGATCATTGTCCCACACAGAAGCCATATGTGAGCCTGATGCTATGTTTGTAGCCGTCACATAATTATCCGAAAAGTATTGCACTGTGAGACAATCTTACCCAAATTTCACCCTATTCAACGTTTCTAACTCAATCTGAATAAGTGCGATACGAGAAAATATCATAGGACCAGTCATTTAGACCGCTAAATACGGCGTCTGATAGTACAATCCGTTTGTCGATATGACGTACCGTTTAGTAGCAGTTAATCTGTAGATGAAGGTTTGCAATATTTTAAACATGCATATACATTTTGTATGTCGATATATATTAATGTCTATTTGTAGCGATCAAGAAAGGGTGTGTCTGCTGTTGTAATCAGTACTTCCCACATCGACTTTGGCAGTAGGCACGGAGTCCTTTTCCAACTTCTGTGTAAGTGGAATTAGTAAGGAGGGCCCACCATTGTAAAGAATAATTCCCTTCTCGATTTCACTTGCAGAAGGCAAGGGAGCATGCAAATTTGTTCAAAACTCCCCTAACCGACTGTGTTTGGCTGTGGGCAAGGGTGCTCGTCATTATGAACAAATGTACCCATCTCAGATGTGACTGGCATTAGGCATAGCGGCAAACTATTTTAATGGAAACTCACCAACTCGGTGTGACTGGCAGTAAGCTGGCTGGCATTAAAAAAGGGGCCTGTCATTATAACAACAATACAACTCAATTCTGACTGGCAGTTGGGAAGTTGCCTGCCATTATAATAAAATCTCCTCGACTGTAATGTGTCTGTAAGTAAGAAAGGGGGCCTGTAATTGTACCGAAAACTTTCCAAATCGATTGTGACCCCACATTAGGCAGTGGGGTCTGCCATTATAATGTAAACTTCCCAACTCGATTGTGAATGGCAGTAGGCAAGTAAGTCTGCCATTATCAACACAACTCCACAATTCACACTTTACATTGAAAACAATGAATGGGGATCTCCCCATGCTGTTTCTCGGATAACGCTAAGAGACATGCAGTAAAAAAAAGTCTTATTCACTGCATGTACAGTCATTTACTTCAATATCCGTATACAATGTAGGATACCGTAGCGAAGCCTAGTTCTTGAATAAAAAACAGGAAGATAAAACTGAACTTCTTAATTCATTATTATTTCACCAGAAGGGATGGCAATAGATGAAAATATTTTCCCTTCCCTCTTTCCAGAATTATCAGCTTATAGAAAATTTATACTAACGGACTGCTCCACACACAGTGACAATGTTGGCCACACGTGAGGCACCAAGGGGGAGGAATTCAATAGAAACAATTCTTACTTATTGGTTGTAAACTATGAATTTAAGAACTCCATGAACGGTTTTTTTTTCTTTTCTCTGGCTGAGGAAGTATTAGAACTTAATTCTCCTCATGCATATGCAACCAGTGTTTGATTTCACAGAGTGTACAGCGTTACGACATATTCTCAAGTAGCTGCTCGGCGATCGTTTCAACGACTCTTTGATTTAATTCTAGAGAATTGAAGCTCAGAATAGACTGCATAATTGACATCAAGGACCTCGATATGTACGATAAACTAAAGTTGGAGAGAATTCAAAGTTGAAGATGATCGAATAATATAATTGAATCACGTAATTCTATAGATTAATGTAATTTACTTTAATCGGAATAGATGACTGTTTAATTTCGAAGCCACGCAACTTACTCCTGCAATCCTGTGTACTTAGTGTGTATGAAGCCTGTTGTCTTGAGTATCTGATATGCTCCCTGTAAACTATAGAGTGGACGACGTATGTTGATAACGAGAAATATCTAAAAAATGATGTCCAGTATTTGAGAGACCTCATTTCAAGAGGAGGAAAACAAAGAGACAGACACAAATACCCACTCCCCGAGGAAGAAGAATTAATCAGAAGAAATTAAAATCCCCGGCCCGCCCGAGAATCGAACCCGGGACCCTCTGAACCAAAGGGCTGACCATTCACCCAACGAGTCCGACAATAATAATAATAATAATAATAATAATAATAATAATAATAATAATAATAATAATAATAATAATAATAACATGAACGTAGTATTCCAGATCACTAGAAATGTGTACAAGAAAGGAGGCAATATCATAGGACATCAAAATTAAACATTACAATACAGTGGTTGGAAAAACACTTTGTCTACTCCGGTCAGAATTATATATATATATATAAAATAGTATTTGTGTGTTAGCTCATTGGCTGAATGGTTTAAATTTTGAAATAATTAAGGCACGTGTTAATTTGTATATGCCGCTGTTGTAATGTTAAGCTAGTACTAAGCTCACCAGGCGAGTTGGCCGTGCGGTTAGGAGCGCACAGCTGTGAGCTTGCATCCGGGAGATAGTGGGTTCGAATCCCACTTTCGGCAGCCCTGGTTTTCCGTTGTTTCCCATTTTCACACCAGGCAAATGCTGGGGCTGTACCTTAATTAAGGCCACGGCAGCTTCTTTCCCATTCCTAGGCCTTTCCTCTCCCATCGTCGCCATAAGACCTATCTGTGTCGGTGCATAGGAATGGGAAGGAAGCGGCCATGGCCTTAAGGTACAGCCTGATATGAAAATGAGAAACCACGGAAAAAGATCTTCAGGGCTCTCCCGGATGCAAGCTCACAGCTGCATGCTCCTAACCGCACGACCAACTCGCCCGGCAATCTGTAGTGTAGAGGTAACGTATACCTGCCTCAGACGTCGCGGGTTTGATCTTTACGAATTTAAATCCTAGACCGAAGGCTGAAGCAGAGTTCACTAGGCTTCATGAGACTAGGTGTCTGATAAGAGAAGTAGTGGACCCGGAAAATGTCAACCAATACGGCTAACGACGACGTCACGCTATGTGGCACTCCAGTACCTTTAGGCTGACTGGGTAGTAGTCATCTTGGTAAGCTGCACGTGACACAGCGATTTTTATTTTTGTGACTACATTAATCTTAAAAGCCGACCACTCAAACATGACAGTCCGCTTACATGCTTTTCTACTACAGTTCACTTTCCAGTACTGCCATGAATTTGTTAGATCATAAACGAGACCAGCAATTAATAATTATTTCATACTATTATTTATTTATTTATTTATTTATTTATTTATTTATTTATTTATTTATTTATTTATTTATTTATTTATTTATTTATTTATTTATTTATTAAGTGGCGAAGTTAGGGCTCATGGCCCTCTCTTACACTTAAACACATACAATTTTTCGTAACTGTCTTCTTCCCGTACTCGAAAGAATGTGGAAAATGACACTTTATCGTACTGTAAAATTACTTTGCGCAACGCTTTATTATAAATCGTCTCTGATTGGTTGGTTGAACTCCGCTTCACAGTAACGTAAACACCGATAGTGAGACAGCTAATGAATCAAGGAACACTAAATTTAACCTTGTTGTATTGTTTTCTCCATATGATTGCAGCACCTTGGTTCGATACCTATACACATACAAAAAATAGCGTCTTTACATTCCCAGCTCAAGTACTTTGACGTGAATGTCACATGCATGCGGGGTAACGGGTGCAGAGGGTGAGCATGGTTGCTGCGCATGCGCCGATCTCAACTCTCAAGGCATGACAAGAAACATCGATTCTGTCCGCGGTAATTCTTGAAGTTTCAAACTGGTACTGCAATTGCGCTTTAGTTACACATTTACTGTAAGTACTACATAACGAACAGTTTAGTAATGAACACGCATCTGTTTCAGAGAGCTCGCACTGTTTATCACGACTAATGTTTGTGGCTTAGTAGGTATAGTATCTCTTACTCGTGCCGTGCGTACAAGCTGCCGCGACTTCTCTTGAGACGCAGATAGTAACCTGCCGCCATCACAACATACTGACTAATGTATGGGTTAATCAATTTCCAAAAGGATACATATCGCATATATCACAGTATATCCTAACTTTTGTTTTACCTTCGTTAATCCAAGAGCAGAGGATCATGTTTACGACTCTGGAAGCTTAGTGGAGTGTTCGCTGCTTCATACAGCATTAATTTTTAAGGTTTAATACAGTATAGCCCCATGTACACACCCCTTATGGGCCAGTTTCATCAACCAATGTTAAAAATCCGATAACGGAGCTTAAGTTAACACCTTGTTAAAATTTTAACGTGGCGTTATGGAAATCGCGTTTCACCGAACACTATAACAAACTCGTTAACTGACGTGGCGATAACGTTAACGATCAAGTCAGCAGTGTGTAGCATTACCATTATTTCGCTCTTCTGAACGGTGCCGATCATAATGTTATTCATTTGTCACCTTTCTCATGTACGCTTTTTGCGCGGATTAAGAGGTTCAATTTGAAAGTGAACTTACTTGGTGATAGGAAGACTACACACAGAAGAAAAGTAATCATGTTAGAAGGTGACGGGAAAAATATTCGGGGCAGTAATTTTACTTCGCTGGAGAAAAATATTGTCACATTTACTTTCAAGAATATGTGGGAGCGTTATAGACTGTAAAAGGACGGATGGTACATCCCTAAAGGGAAAAGAAACTGCGTGCTATGAGTTAGTAAATGAATACAATAATCACTTGAATGTGACCACGCGGTTAGTGAAACAAAATACATGTACGACAACCTAATAAGCGCAACAAAAAATTTAATTCGAAGGACAAGTTGACGCGGTGGTGATTTATTCCAGCATTTTAGAGATGACTAAAAATAACGTAGCAGTTACTTTGTCACAGTTACATTCTTGTCACTGTTACAATTGTAACGAGGACAAAAAATAATAGGTTAACGAGCAACGACACCAAAATAACGTACTAGCGAAAACAGTAACTGGGAAGTGGGAACTGTCACTAGTAGCAGCTTACAGACACAGAATGTGACCTTCAGAGTTCAGATAGTGCGCATGTCTTCCAAGTGAGAGCGCCTTCGTAGGAGATTGCTTTAAGTCAAGTACACTATAGTGTATAATATACTCTATAGTGTATTTGTTTATGTTGCTACTGTCATCTGGTAACTAAAGTGTAAACTTATGACATATTCAACTGCTCAAGGGTATAATCGTTGACTCGGGTATCACGCAGGGCTACCGTTTCACCCGTATAATTTTTCTTGTACCATAAATAAATCAGTATGCTAATTTTCCATATTGATGTTATAGATAACATAATATTACTTCATTTTACTTAATCGATCCTCTTGTGCCGGTTTGTGTTGAGCTTTGGAAGACATATCGTCATGTTTTATTGTCTTCAATCCTTGATCGGGGCATTGTCAAACTCATTCCTCTACATTTCAGAAAAGACAATATGATGTCTTCTCATTTCATCCGTTGTCCGCCTCTCGTTAAAGCAAAGAGGAATGCGTGTTTTGCTGCACCGACTATCAACAGTGTAGTGATGCGTGCGCGCATGTGCGAGTGAATGAATGGGACTTCGCAACACAGCTGTAAGGAGACAAGCTTGAAGCCGTGACCTGGCTGTGATCAATAAAAGGTGAGTAACGTTGGAAGTTATTTTTAACTGTTACTTTTCACAGTTAGTTTATTGTAGCAGTTACATAGTTTGTCATCCCTCTACAGCATTTAAATAGATGACTTCGAACATTTTTGCACTAATCGGCGACAAAGTTGTGCCTCCACAGAACAGAATATCACGGCAAGGCAACATTATTTCTTTTTCACGAAACATTATAAATGCTGTTGGTTTTAAGGATATTCTTGTTGTTGGGAGGGTTTTAAACTGAATGTTGTAAACTGGACAGATCATTAACTACAGTAGAACAATGAAATGAATGAAACCCCCCATCTAGCGGCAAGAATAGGAATTGTGCCGGCTGCCGAAGTCTGTCGCACTCATCTGGGGCAATGATTAATGAATGACGGATGGAATGAAATGATATTGGAGAGTGTTGCTGGAATGAAATATGACAGGGAAAACCGGAGTACCCGGAGAAAAACCTGTCCCGTCTCCGCTTTGTCCAGCACAAATCTCACATGGAGTGACCGGGATATGAACCACGGGACCCAGCGGTGAGAGGCCAACGCGCTGCCGCTTGAGCCATGGAGACTTTACAGTAGAACAATCATATTAAAAATTAGGCCTACCCGGTTATACATGGTATATGTGATAATGATCTCCCTTCTTTTCAATTTATATTTCAAGATACAAAACTGAATGTGTTACATGTTAACGGAATATCAGTCTATGCACCTATCTCTCTCCGACAATTTACAACATTGAATCTTATTTCAGATTGTAATCAAAATATGGTTAAGTGTAAGAGAGGGCCTACACCCTAACTTTGCCACTGAACAAGGCACTAATAAATAAACAGATAAAAAATATTTCCCGAAATGATCCGAATGATCCCGTTACGTAGTATCTCAGTGGAATTAGCAATTGCAGCATTAGAGATAGAGTTGAATTTCTTCCTGTAGGGTACTCTAACCTCTCTTTTATCCCTTCAAGTACTTTTCTCACGACAGACTATCACTCCGAAAACTGCTTTCCTGTAAGGTAAAGCATATCATTATTTCTACGTAAAACTTCTTGTCTCTCAGTATTGTGAAAATAGCCTAAAAACTAAAGCAACTGAGCACGAAACAAGAAATTTCTTCCAGCCATTTTTATTTTATCACGGCGTTAAGCAGCTTAACGGGACGGGAGTGCTACGTTACATTAACGGAGAGTTTAACGGCGCGTTAGCGTTGAAGAAGGTTGATGAAACAACCATTCTGTTAATCATTCCGTTAAAGCCTTAACGGAGTTTGATGAAACCGGCCCTATATCTTTCCAAGCAAGACAAGAATATCAAAACAAGAAAGTAGACACGGACGATTTGCGGCGTGACTAATCAACATTATTTATAATTAAATTAATTTAATTTAACATAAGTAAATTCACCATAGTACGAAATAAAATATTGCACGCCCCACTAAAGTTTACGTTACTCCTTTCGAAATTCCGCCCGAGCCGTAAACATCTAGGTAGTTAAGTAAAAGATCACTTTCGTGGCAGCTGCCTATATAATTATACTGGCAAATGTAACCGTGCTTCGCTACGGTATTCTACATTGTATACGGATATCGAAGTAAATTACTGTACATGAATTGAATAATATTTTTTTAAATTGCATGTATCTTGGCGTTATCCGAGAAACAGCATAGGGAGGTCCGCAGACGTTATTTCCAATGTAAAGTGCGAATTGCGGAGTTGTGATGATAACGACAGGTCCACTTGTATACTGCAATTCACTATGCGTAACGTCAGTCACATTTTGATGGATACATTTGTTTATAATCGGGGTACCCTTGCAAGGGGGCACCTTTGCCTACTGAAAAACAGAATCGGTAAAGGAGTTTTGAAAAAAAATTGCACGCTCCTTTGCCTTCTGCTAGTCAAATCGAGAAGGGAATTATTCATTACAATGGTACACAGGAGTTGGACGAGGACCCTATTCCTACTGCCAGTTAAAGTCGATGTGGGAAGTACTGATTACAATAGCTACGCCCTCCTGCTGACAGTCACTATTGATTTGTAAATTATTAATTACAATGGCAGACAAACCTCTTCTAGATCGCTACAAATCCACTTCAACGAATAAATATAGATCGACATACGGAAGTATATGAATATTCACCTTCATTTACAGAACAACTGTTGCTAATCGGTGCATCATATCGAAAAACGAATTGTACGATAAGACTCCTCTGGCCTCATTTAGCGATCTAAATGGCTGGTGCTATGATATTTCACCGAGCTCGATAGCTGCAGTCGCTTAAATGCGGACAGTATCCAGTAATCGGGAGATAGTGGGTTCGAGCCCCACTGTCGGCAGCCCTGAAGATGATTTTCCGTGGTTTCCCATTTTCACACCAGGCAAATGCCCGGGCTGTACCTTAATTAAGGCCACGGCCGCTTCCTTCCACTTCCTAAGCCTTTCCTATCCCACCGTCACCAAAGACATATCTGTGTCCGTGCGACGTAAAACAAATAGCTATGACATTTCCTCATATCTCACCTATTTAAAGGTAAGGTTGTATTTGTGTAAGGTTTTCACACATTGAATTACTCTTCAGATACTTGTGACAGTTTCAAACATAGAATTTGGCTCACATATGGATACTGGATGGGCCAATATTTGTGTAGACTTTGATGATCCTACCTTTCCTATAAGTGATTCAAACCATCAATTATACGTATACAAAGTGCAAAATTTAGTTAAATCCAAAAATAGAGCCAACTTTAACGTATAAAGGATAGAGATAAGACAAAATGTCATAGGACCAAACTTGTAGATCACTCCAAATTGAACAGACATTGTGCCATCAGCTTTGTGATACCACTTACAGTTTAGCTACCAAATACCTCAAAAGGAAGGTCTGCACCGTCATTAAAATTGCCTCCACATTTCGATATTTAGTGGGGTTAAAAAATAAAAATTATAAACATCTCCTTAATTTCCCGTTGGTTACAGGCTAAAAGGTATAATTTTGCCAAATTTCAATAATCTAGCTCATCTGGGTGATTGTGCCGTCATTTTGATATTGGGGAAGGGGTTAAAAATTAGGACTTTCAGGAGACTTTTAAGCCCATGAAACCTATAGGTTATCGTTTTGGATAAATACTGTATATCAGACTGCGTTCTTATGTAGATTTGAAACTCCCAGCGTATCCCCCTCAGAGAATGCTGAGAATTTGCGATTTTTCTAGGGATCCTGAAGTCATCATCTTGTCTGGTTCCAAGCATTAAGTTTCTATGGATTACATTTCACCCCCTTTCCTAGTGGTTCTAGGGGCGTCTTACTCCCACAGTAATTTTCCGGGTAGTAGGCTAAGTCATACTTGTATGTCATACTGGAACATAAACACGTCCATTATCTCGATCATTTTGGACAATTGATTTTTTCACCCTTTCTCAGCCCCTATGCCAAATGGGACTGAACTCGGACTTAAAAAATTCCGGAATGTTACTATTCATCTCAGTGATCCGAAAAACTATGGATTCGACACTATTTTCGATTATTTTTATATATCAAACTCCCCTCGCCCTCCACCCCAAAGGGGGATGAACGTGGACTTCAAAAAATTCCGGAGTGCCACTATTCATCTCAGCGACCCTGAAAAGTATAGATTCGACACTACTTTCGATGATTTTTATATCTCAGCCCCCTCGCCCCCTCCGAAGGGTTCCTGGGGGTATCTTACCCCCACGTGGTTTTTCTCCTGATACTAAAAATCCGGAGTGTACAATTCACCTCGGCGACCCCGAAAACTATGCATTCGACACTATTTCCGATTAATTTTATATATCGCTCCCACCTTTCCCCTCACCCGAAAGGGGGCTGAACTTGGACTTTAAAACAATCGGAGTGTTACTATTCATCTCAGCGACCCGAAAGCTATGGATTCGACACTATTTTCGATTATTTTTATATCTCACTCCCCCCTCGCCCCCACCACAAATGGGGCTGAACTAGGATTTTTCAAAATTCGAAGTGTCACTATTAACCTCAGCGACCCCGAAAACTATGGATTCGACACTAGGGGACTAGAAATGGCTTACCCCCACAGTGCTCGTCTCCAGATAGCAAATAATAAGTGTTCAAAATTTGATTGAAATTACTCCAGTGGTTTAGGAGGAGATGTGTCATTTACACACACACACACACACACACACACACACACACACACACACACACACACACACACACACACACACACACACACACACACACACACACACATATATATATATATATCCATTTTTATATATGTTAAGAAGTAAGATTACATAGTTATATGAACGATAAATTAAATAACATTTTTTATAAAATGAAGCTACAAAAATAAAGGGGGGGGGGGCGGATGAGACCAAGTGTCCTGTACCCAGAATGTCTAGCAACCTAACCTCGGGATTGGTAAACAGGCCAGAAGAGAGACATCACAGTGCCAAAGGTTACTAGGCAGACTTCAAAGATACACATTTAGTGTAACGAGGTGTTGACCGCGATATTAAGTCCTTTACATGTAAAGGAATATTCCTGTCCTCGTCCCGAGGTGGTGCAGTTCTTTACAACGGAGGCGAGCTGCATGTACTTCTTTTAAACACATACCAGTCGTCTTGCCAATCTTAAGTTTCTGGCAGTACCGGGAATCGAAACCGGACCTACCAGGATGACAGCTAATAGCGCTAACTATTATTACGCTACGGAGGTTGACAGTCCTGTACATTAAGGAATATGTATATTGCATGTTGAGTATTCAGTCCGAAGGCTGGTTTGATCCTCCACAGCTACGCCAACAGCTGTAACAGATAGCCTAGGCGTCAATGAAGAAGTATACTAGGGAAAGGAGGAGTGAGGTAGTTTCCCGTTGCTTTCCTCACTGAGCCAGAAGTTGCTATTACGTATCAGTCTGCCAATCCCACTGAAATGCATGCACCAATCGACTCTATGAGTGATATTTTCACACCATTCAAAACAGCGACTGGTTACATAAGGAATGGTATTATTAACATCGCTCATACCTCCGTCACCTTCATATTGTCAAAGCCAAGAATGAGACTGAGACCTGTCAATGAAATTAACACATTTATTCTAATCCATACCTGAAGACACAGTGCACTGTAAACACTAGGTCTCGCCAGCAAAGGCATATTAAGGAATAATAGGAGGGAATTTCATGAGTGTTCAACTATGAAGTCTCGGTGCATGGTCGACCTTGCCTGCGAAGGATTTTAGTTCCAAATAATTCGCTGAACTGCGCAGAGAAGAGCGGACAAGGGCCTCCAAGTTACGGCAGACACCTGATATTACGAATGACTCATTCATGCACGTAATTACGTTCTGGTGAAACCTTACCGCAGCGACGTTATGTAAGCAGAACGAGGACCGCGCTTGGGTAGACACGGCGCCAAGGTCGTCACTGCAGAGCAAGACAACCAGCCAAAACATGGACTGATAGCAGAGCAGATTGTTTTCCTTAACAGATGCTTTGAAAGCATGGCGAATATGCTTTTTTTTTTTTGCAAGCTGCTTTACGTCGTACCGACACAGATAGGTCTTATGACGACGATGGGACAGGAACGAGCTAGGAGTGGGGGGGAAGCGTCCGTGGCCTTAAGGTACAGCCCCAGCATTTGCCTGGTGTGAAAATGGGAAACCACGGAAAACCATCCTCAGGGCTGCCGACAGTGGAGTTCGAACCCACTATCTCCCGAATACTGGATACTGGCCCCACTTAAGCGACTGCAGCTATCGAGCTCGGTCCTTTTTAGTTCAACATATATTTTATTCTATCAGATTTAGTTTTGTTATTGTCTTTCCTCTATCCTAACTTCATTTTTAACCATCTCTTGTAACGCGGGCTTCACAGTGGACTCAATACGATCACGTTTATTGTAAATAAATAAATAAATAAATAAATAAATAAATAAATAAATAAATAAATAAATAAATAAATAAATAAATAAATAAATAAATAAAATTCTCCTACCACTTTTCCTACATCTTGTGGAGTCACGGGTGCGAACTGTGTAGCACATGTGGATTTTGTCCTGTTTTATGGCCGGATGCCCTTCCTGACGTCAACCCTACGCGGAGGGATGTAATCACTATTGCGTGTTTCTATAGCGGTTGGTAGTGTAGTGTGCTGTCTGAATATGAAGAAGAAAGCGTTGGGACAAACTCAAGTCCCCGAGCCGGAAGAACTAATCAGACGTGATTAAATTCTCCGACCCAGCCGGGAATCGAACCCGGGACCCTTTGAACAGAAGACCTCAACGCTGACCATTCAGCCAAGGAGTCGGATAAATAAATAAATAAATAAATAAATAAATAAATAAATAAATACATAAATAAATAAATAAATAATAGATTTTACACCCATTAATATGCTATAGATTTCAAGAGTTGCCGGAGTGCCGGTATCTTGCCATAAAGAAGGTTTCTGACGTGTGTGTAAATCTATCGGAACGGTCATCTCTCATTTTAGCAATCTTAAATGACAACCAACAATGGGCATAGAAGTTGACGCCTGAACTGCTGTATACTTTGCAGCCGGTCATCAGGTAAGACTTTTTCTCAGAAATACCGTCCATCCCGCTGTACAGTTGACTTAGCTGGTTCTTCAACCAATACAACATATTCCCCTTTCAGGTCAACACTTTCTCACGTAGTCCATTCTAGTTTTACCATTTTGAAGACTTCAGTCTTCACTTACAGAGCGTAACGAGTAGGTTCATTTGTTACGGAGAAAACGAACCCGATGTAACTGCAGAGATCAGTGTTATGATGTAGATTGTGGCTGCGATAAGTGTTAAAACGTTCGTAATTTTGTGAAGTCCTCAAACGAGGCCGTTATATATGTTTATAAAGTTTAAGATTTCGAGCTGACGTGATTTTATATGATTCTTATAAAACGAGGCTAAATATCAGGAAAAACCTATTGAGTACTTTATTGCAAAGTGTATTTAGTGGTGAAAAAAATCAGGTGTAGTTCACTGGAGAAGGTAGTTAAAGAAAGCAAAACCGTGGAGAAATGCTGCACATATAACGGTGAGTTTGGGTTCACTACAACACAATCACGAAAGCTAGTTATAAAGGATTTGCCAGGAGGAGTACATTTCGCACAAATGGTCAGTTGAGTTTGGTGTAACTATTATACTTATTCTTATTTGTTTAACGTCCTGTCGATTGTCCAGTTTTTTGGCTGAATGACCGGCGTCGCGGCGTTCGGTTCACAGGGTCCCGGGTTCGATTCAGGGACTTCAGCCACATCTGGCTTAATTCCTCTGATTCATCGACCAAGTGTTTGTGTTTGTTCTATTAATGTGACGCGGGCTGCACAATGGACTCTAAAGGATCACGTTTAGAAAGTATGGTAATAAGATATGTGGCAGGACACTCTTACAAGCACTACTGAACATGCCAGACAGAGTAAGGAGAATACATATCCTACTTCAATTACAATGAAACGGTTTTCTGTAATGACAAATGACGTTTTATAAAAAAGGACAATTTCATTCCAATGAAAAAAAATGAAATGGCGTATGGCTTTTAGTGCCAGGAGTGTCCGAAGTTCGGCTCGCCAGATGCAGGTCCTTCGATTTGACGCCAGTAGGCGACCTGCGCGTCGTGATGAGGATGAAATGATGATGAAGACGACACATATATCCAGCCCCCGTGTCAGCGAAATTAACCAATTATGGTTAAAATTCCCGACCCTGCCGGGAATCGAACCCGGGACCTCTGTAACCAAAGGCCAGCACGCTAACCATTTAGCCATGGAGCCTTCATTCCAATGAACGTAAGGAACGTATAATTTGTAAAATTCATGATTTCTTTTTAGTTACCAGTATTAGAAATGCGGATTTAAAATTGCAAAAGCCATGTCCACTCAGGCCCCGTGATGAAGAGGGGTGGATTTAGAGGCAGACTGACCAGATTGCAGCCTAAGAGCTCACACCACAAATAAAATAATAATAATAATAATAATAATAATAATAATAATAATAATAATAATAATAATAATAATAATAATAATAATAATAATAACATGTTAAACAAATATATAAAAATGAAAATTTTCACAAGTTAAACGTGTTCAAAGTTAACAACATTAATAACAAACCTGAATATACAAATTATTTAGATCGTGCATTTTCTGTTCTCGCCGGCCCCGTGGTGTAGGGGTAGGGTGCCTGCCTCTTACCCGGAGGCCCCAGGTTCGATTCCCGGCCAGGTCAGGGATCTTTACCTGGACCTGAGGGCTGGTTCGAGGTCCACTCAGCCTACGTGATTAGAATTGAGGAGCTATCTGACGGTGAGATGGCGGCCCCGGTCTAGAAAGCCAAGAATAACGGCCGAGAGGATTCGTCGTGCTGACCACACGACACCTCGTAATCTGCAGGCCTTCGGGCTGAGCAGCGGTCGCTTGGTAGGCCAAGGCCATTCAAGGGCTGTAGTGCCATGGGGCTTGGTTTTTATTTATTTCCTGTTCTCGCCCTAACAGAATAGAATAGAAAAAGAAATGTGGGAAAGTCTCTTTAAATTAGAATACATAAAAAGTCTCATGTCAGTGAATAATTTGTAATGTTTAATGTTTAGTATACAGCACACCGAGCGGTTAGGGGCGCGCAGCTGAATGATTGCATTCGGGAGATAGTGGGTTCGTATCTCACTGTAGGCAGCCTTGAAGATTGTTTTCTGTGGTGTCACATTTTCACATCAGGTAAATGCTAGGGCTGTACCTTAAGGCCACGACAGCATCCTTCTCATTCTTGGCCTTGCCTTATCCCATGATCCCCATAAGACCTATCTGTGTCGGTGCGACGTAAAGCAAATTGAAAAATAAAAACTTAAGTATCACGCTATGTATAGCACAAAATTTCAATGAACAGCACGTACAATATTTAGGGTGCCAGGAAAAACAAGTGTGTCAGAAAATGATTTTTACTCTTCTTCCCTAGATATATATTAACATGTTTAATTCTATTCTTACGATCAAATGAAATACCGTACATACCTGACATACTCCTTTTCCCTAGCAGCCTAGATATATATCGCCTATTCCTCATTGTACTAATAACGAATTATTACTTCTTTCGTATCATTATTGTATCCAGGCAAGTACACACACAAACCAAATACTGTATAAACCTAAACTGATAAACTTTTCACAGTTAATTAAGGGGTCATTGTAGTGAAATTTCATGAATTTCAAGAAAAATATCGCAGTTGGGTTTAGAACACACACACAAAAAAAACCCGTGATGTGTGTTCTATCAAAAACGTCTATTTTTAAGGGCGCCATTTTTGAAGTCCACAGCGCCTCCTTTAATTGTCCCATGCTCTACTGGACACGCCCCAAAAAGTAGGAAAAGGAGCTCAGGTGAAAGCAGAGAGCTGAGGAAAAAGAAGGTGACGAAAATAGCACTGGAGGAGAAAAGAAAGAAGTCTGAAGAACACACTTATTTTGCAGGACAATCCTAAAGTGAGTGTAGTTGCAGAGATTTTTATTTTGCATTTTATCGCTTAGCAAAATCTTTATATTTTGTTTTGTAACAAGCCCGTTATCACGCAATATTTTTCTGATGTAGGTGAAATTTTGCACAGCAGTAGTTAGAAAGTTGGTACATAAATGATAATGTCCATTTTATGGTGGAAGGTAATTCAAAAATATTTTTGACTTGCGAAATGTTGTGTGTACACATCACATTACAAATACTGAATTACACTTTAAAAATATACATGCCAATATATTTGTCAAACAACAAACTTTGACACTGATATTTGTTAGCGTAACTATGCAGCAGGTTTGTGCAAAATTTGGTGCCAAAAGGAAAAAAAAATGTGACTCCAGGGATTTTTAACGATGCTAATAAAATGAAAGTAAACAAATCCCACTCAAAAAGTTTTAGAAGTACAATATTGAAACTTCATAAAAAAGATGTAAAATTCCATTGAAAAATAGAGAAGTTAGAAATTTCATTGTAGTGTCCCTTTAAAATGTTCAGGAACAGTTCGAGGATTTCATGTCTCAGTTTAACACTCACATTTCAAACAAATCGCCTTTAACTTTTAGCATTAAGTTAGATTTGTTAATTAACGGGCAGTCTTCAAATCTTTTTTAATATTATAATTTTTATATGGATGCTATGTTGAGAGGAATGTAAGGTAAAGGCTTTCACTACCCGCAACCTTGGTGCTAAGTGGCATAGGACCCTTAGTTCTATTCCCAGTCCACTTTGCTTTTAGGAATTAACTTACTCATTTTTGTCGCAGGCTAAGTGAGAACCCAATGGTCATGTGCCTCTGGAAGTAGAACAAGGTAGAGTACGATGAAAATCACGTCAAACATGTATCTGTTTCTATATGAAATAGGTTATATCAACAGCATTTAACCGACTGCTAGCATCTTCCGTAAGTCCAATCAAAATTTGACTCGAGTGACATTCCCAGAATAAAGTAGCGCTTCATCTTCCACAATAAGCCTTTCTTAAACGAGACGTTATGTAAGAGAAATTATACAGTAATTGCGAACTAGCGGTCCGATAATAATGTGAGTACTGTTCAACTGCACAGTAGGAAGCGAGGAAATTACACAATCATTTCTCACAGTCAACTTTTCTACGAGAAGTCCTTGACTTCTCTACTAAGATATAACTGTAACATCCCGATCATAGGTTATGTTTGCTCGTTTCATTTCAACGGCTTGCATCTATTGAGAAATAAACAATGTCACTCACTTTATGTTCCTCCTACCACTGTTAGGGTTCCGCGTGCTGGAAATTTAGTTTCGCACGAGTTCAGGAGCTGGTAAATCCATCGACAAAAGGCTGGCGTATTTGAGATCTTCAAATACCATCGGACTGAACGAGGATCGAACCCGCCATTATGGTGAAAATGGGTAACCACGGAAATACGGAAGATGGAAAAAATTCACTTACTGCAGGGAGGCGGGAAAGTAATGTTTAACATACATGTCTTGAAACTGTATATTATTTTCCGATCTATACAGTGAAACTACGTTTCCGATTTCACGCCGATCAAGTTCCGCTAAGTACAGGTACTTTCATATTCATGTTGGCGTTAATTTTCTGGGACAGTTAAATATTAATAAAATTAATATGTATTAATAATAATAATAATAATAATAATAATAATAATAATAATAATAATAATAATAATAATCAATGCATGGCCTTCATCGGGGCGGGCTCAGTAGCTCAGACAGTACAGCATTGGTTTTCAGACTTTCTCCAAGAATTTGCCTAGAATGAAATTGGAGAAAGTACACTTAATGTACCTTATTATGACATGCTTAGTAATAATAATAATAATAATAATAATAATAATAATAATAATAATAATCAATCCAAGGCCTCAGCTTCCATGTGCAGGCATTTTAATTCGACGTCATTTAGGCTGACTGCGTGTCAGTTTCAACGTTCCGTTTAACTCTTCTAGATGGCAGAGTAAACCGGATTTCTGTTCGGCGATCTTTGGCTGATTTTTTTTTTAATTTTTTTATTTTTTTTTGCAAGTTGCTTTACGTTGCAGCGACTCAGATAGGTCTTATGGCGACGATGGGGCAGAAAAGCGCTAGGAGTGGGAAGGAAGTGGCCGTGGCCCTTAATTAAGGTACATCCCCAGCATTTGCCTGGTGTGAAAATGGGAAACCACAGAAAACCATCTTCAGGGCTGCCGACAGTGGGGTTCGAACACACTATTACCCCAATACTGGATACTGGCCACACTTAAGCGACTGCAGCTATCGAGCTCGGTGATTTTTAATTACTTTTGTTAGGTGAACTCTAAATGTGTCATGAGAGATCTTTCACATGCCGACATCGTCCGACATGGAGTGTCGAAAGGACTCCTTTTTTTTTCCACCCTTCAAAAATTCGACTCCCTCTGCCCTAATATCACAGAGTCGGAAGAAACAACAACAACAACAACAACAACTACTACTACTACTACTACTACTACTACTACTACTAGGTACTAATAATAACAACGTTATTGGCTTTACGTCCCACTAACTATTTATACTACTTATACGGTTTTCGGAGACGGCGAGGTGCCGGAATTTAGTCCCACAGGAGTTCTTTCACTTGCCAGTAAATCTACTGACACGAGGCTGACGTATTTGAGCACCTTCAAACACCACCAGACTAAGCCAGGATCGAACCTGCCAAGTGGAAGAAAACTAAACGTGAAGGCCAACAATTTCGAAAGCCCATAGAACTGATCAACAATAACATTACACTGACTATTGTTTGTTGTAATGTGCTTAGTCTTTTCTGCTGCCACTCATCTCCGGTAAATGACATTACTGCTGCGTCCCCAGTAAAACAGCGTGCCTGCATATTCGTGGAAAGTAGCTGGGGAGTTAGATAACTTTTGCACATGTTAGGCCTGTATGTTTTTGCCGTCAACGACGGGTACTGCAGCTAGTTTATGATATGGGAGGCCTATGTGCTCGGATTACCGCAGCACCATGGGGAAAGTGCAGTATGTATGTCATTGTCGAAGTGCAGCTTTGCGAACTCCGCTATAAACCTTATGACCGAAAGGTGAAATATTCCTTTGCACATGTTGCAACGTCGCACTAACTCAGATGTTTTCGGCAACGATGGGATAGGAAAGGACTGGCAGGAAGTGACCATGACCTTAATTAAAGTAGATTTATCCGGTGTGAAAAGAAGAAACCATGGAAAACCATCCTCAGGATTGTCGATAGTGGAGTTTAAACCCACTACTTCCCGAATGCAATCTAAACGCTGTGAAAATCTCTCAGGAGGGCTGAACTAGCTCTGAATCGTTCGTCGACAACGGAAATTCTTAGTTTACTTGGCAAAAAACTGAGATTTAGAAGAAATATCTTCCCAGACAGTTAGGCCTAATGACGTAGGCTACCAGAACTCGGCAGAGAAAACCCTGATCTACGGTAATCAGACAAGAAGCCCAGATGTGTTACGAGGCTTGGACGTCTCGACTAGAGGGGCTTCTTACTGGAACGTGTCACAGTAAACAAGATAACACCGGGCTGCATTTCTAACCAGCTTACACTCGGTATCTTAGATATTTAAAGAACTCTTGTAATAATAATAATAATAATAATAATAATAATAATAATAATAATAATAATAATAATAATAGTATGGCCTCAGCTACCGTGTGCAGACATTTCGATTTGACGCCATCTGGCTGTCTGCTCGTCAATTTCGACGTTCCGTTTAACTCCAGGTCCGCTAGATGGCAGAGTAAACCGGATCTCTCTCGGGCGTCTATGGCTGAGATTTAATTAATTTTGTCGGGTAAATACCAAATGTATCACCAGAGATCTTTTACATGCCGACATCGTACGACATGGAGTGTCGAATGGACTTTTTTCCGCCCTTCAAAAATCCGACTACCTCTGCCGGGGGTGGTTCAGCAGCTATACTTCTATGATACTAGCTTCTCAAGTGATTTACACGAAGGTTTAAGGTATTCTTCATGGTCACGGTTGAGAAAAGCAAATATTTCTCCAAGAGGACTAGTTCTACAAAAAGTCCACAACAGCATGTATGTCTCTTTAAAACATAGCCCATTGAAAGGGTTTTATGTTACAGTGAACAGTAGAAAACCAACGTCAAATTTAGACACAAATTTTTACATTAATCGGTTGATCCTTACTAAAATAAAATATTTACTTCAAAACGAAATCTGTTCATGGTCTGCTGGAGGATAAAGGACTAATGTTGTATACAAGTAAATCCTGTACTACTCTCGGCCATTAACATTAACTGAATTGCCACGATGTGATACAATGTTAATATTTTGCCTGTGTTCAATATGTTAGTTATTTTAAGATCTTCGCTAATTGGCTGATGATGACACTCTAAATGTGTTGAAACCGGTCCCATTAAACAGGTTGTAACTACTTTTTACTACGGAGTATTGAAAGGTGGATCCTTCCCTATAATATTGTACATCTTCTCGGCCAGATAGTCAATAATAACGCAACAAACAGAACAGCCTCAATTCTCAAAACTATAGAATGTGATAATGAACACTGTAGGTGTTGTTTTTTGAGGAGAGCGCTATCATTGGTCGGATCCTAATCCCACTAATGAGGCCAGGCTAGCTATTATTATATGCCCATATCTCACACCACCCACTATCGAGCCTCTAGTCTACTCTGCAGCAAGTGGGTCACACTCCATCCCATCTAGACACTTTTGATACATTCACAGGTTATACAATGTATGTTATAATGGGCTGTTATCCTAATAAATAACATGCCCATACGTAATACCAATACAAATGGTCCGTTATTGGACATTATAAATTTTCCAGCTAACTCATTCCTGGTTGCCAGCGTTTCGCCCCCGTGTGTTAGACAACTAGGATGAGTTAGCTGGAAAATTTATAATGTCTAATAACGGACCATCTGTATTGGTATTATAAATTTACTCATTCGGGACAAATATTTCAGATTCCCTATGGGAATCAACATCTATATCATGCCCATAGGTAATCAAACTATACTGCATCTATGTAAAGAAAGTTGTAGGGGGTCCGCTGTTCGTAATTTCGTTTGTGTGTGTGTGTGTGTGTGTGTGTGTGTGTGTGTGTGTGTGTGCCAATTTTTAAATATTTATCCGTTTTATGTCAACTCAAGACCGTATCAGTGGTTTTTAGCTTACATATCTGTCTGTCTGTCTGTCTGTTTCACCATCAGGGCAAAGCGGCTGGATAGATCTCGAATAGACTTCACATTTAGTGTATACTCATCTAGGAGCAGGTTTTGATATGCATATGATTAAAAATCACGGAACTTTCTGAGGGTTTCAGGGAGATCAAACGAGTTATTTGATATTTTCTCATTCACTTTTGATTTTCTGTAAAATATACAGTATAGACTATGTGTTATGTCTCTTCATTTTAAATATTTTTGTTATCTCCATAATTTCGCTTACTCTTAAAATGACGGAGAAAATTACTGATTTCTGCGGGTTTAATACTCTGGGTTGAGTGACAGACACACTCGCAGACCGACAAAGAAGCTACCGGTTACCATGGCAACGTCTCTGGCTGCTTGCCAGCAACGAAGTAACTTAATGCCATTAACGTCGTCATTCCTGTAAACTTGTGGTTGTTCGTTGGGTAGAAGGTGAGAGAGACGTCAAGCTGCCATTCTGCAGGATATTTGCGGAATGAAATGAAAAGTGGCGTATGGCCTTTAATGCCGGGAGTGTCCGAGGACATGTTCGGCTCGCCATGTGTAGATCTTTTGATTTGACGCCCGTAGTCCCCGTGCCAGCGAAATCAACCAATGATGGTTAAAATTACTGAACCCGCCGGGAATCGAACCCGGGACCCCTGTGACCAAAGGCCAGCACGCTAACCATTTGGCCATGGAACAGGACATTTGCGGAATACCAATGGATGTTATAATAGTCTTCGAATAGCACTAAGGGTGGCTGTTAATATTTAAACAGTTCCGCGGAGTATAGCCCATAATTTCACATCGTAAGGTGTTTTCTGGCATTTGCTATATTTTTTACTGCATTTCTCTTCTACTTCAGTTTTCTGATTTAATTTCTTGCATCTGCCTTGCCTCTTTAGGCTTAAGTAGTACACCATAAGTCATCTTCTCTGATTACCTAACAATCACTGCGCCTAAATGTTTCCTCTGTTACCGCTTTCTTAAATCCGTAACCCGTCATCACAATTTAGTGACGGACATTTCATTTTTCCAATATATCTATATGGTATTTACATATATGTCCTATCCGGGTGTCCTCAGTTATCCTACCTTCAGTTAATGTCAACTTTCTTAAATGTATTACTTTCTTCCTTAATTTCTTCGTATATAAGCGAGTGCTAAACACGAAACCAGGACTCTCTTTCCCGTCAGTGATACTATGCACAATTTCTTTCGTAATTTTTTTCCTTCGCAGTCTATGATTTCGCCGATTAAGTCGCACAACGTACCGTTAACTGGAACTTATTTAGAGTCAATATAAGTTGTGACACTTTTGAGACTCGGTGCCTCTTACTATGGCAATTGAAAACCAAGCTGGCAGAGAAAATACTCGTTCAAAGCCTAAAAGCACCAATCCACGTCTAGGGTGTCTGAGAATGCTTCTGAACGTGAGGCCGGTTTGAAAGTTCTCAGATTTAGGAAGACATTTGGGAACGATGGTGATAGCAGGCCAGGTTCAGCTCGCAGAGAGAACATCACTGAATATCTAGGGCGTCCGAGGCTGCTTTTAATAATGTTGCTTTACGTCGCAAGGTTTCCGAAGACACCGAGGGGCAGGATATTTTGTATCGCAAGAGTTAATTTATATACAGGTAGATCTGTCGACACGAACGTTGCAGATTTCCAGCTCCCCACGAGCGACACCTCTTCACACAGCATCGAACTGAGGCAGGATCAAACCCACTTCCGGTTTTGAAATTTAGTGTTCAGCATAAGAACGCAATGCAGTATATTTTTCCAAAGCTAGAAAAATGAAATTTGCCAAAATTATAACTTCTGGCCTGTAACCGATGGAAAAATTCCAAGATGTTCAAATGTGTGATTTTTTGGCCCCGAAAAATATCAAAATATAGAGGCAGTTTTAATGACGGTGCAGACCTTCGTTTTGGGGTAATTGGTGGCTAAGCGGCAAGTCGTATCCCAAAACAGCTCCAACTTTGGTCCTATAGCTTTATGTCGTATCTCGATCCTTTATACGTTAGATAGAGCTGGATTTCTCATTTGTAGGTAAAGTTTGCAATTTTTTACATGTACATTTTATAGTATACAAGGAGGCCTGCCGTTGTAATCAAAAATCCCTATCTCGGCGGTGAATGGCAGTGGGCAAGTGTGGCTGCCATTATAATTAAAACTCCCCAACTCGATTGTGAATGGCACTAGGCAAGTGAGCCTCCCTTTTTAATAGAAACTCGTGAACTTGAATGTGAATGCCAGTAGGAAACGTGGCCTGTCATAATCAAAACTCCTCTACGCGCACCTTACATAGGAAACAATGTGTGGGGACTTCCCCGTGGTGTTTCTTGCATAACGCTGAGAGACATGCAATTGAATAAAATCTTACCCACTGCGTGTACAGTAATTTACGGGGAAATCAGTATACAATGTAAAATACCGTAGCGAAATACGGGTTTATTTGCTAGTCATAACATACATTTGTAGACATGATGATAATTCTTAAATGCGCAATTTGTTATTTCTTTCAAATATTACGGTTCTTCATTCTTGAAGTAGGCCTAACCCATTATTATCAAGAAAATATTTTAAAACAATATCTGTCAATTTTTAAATTTATTTCTTTGGATCAGTCAAAATGTTAGGTGTTTTGAATGTTTCTGTATATGCAAAGCTGTACGATTAATGTAGCTACTGCCACAATTCAGTCTTAGGGATGTCCTTGCTCACGAATTCTCTGACATAAACAACATTTGAATTGTTTTACCCCAGCTGTTTAAAGTGTACACCACTCCAGCTGATTGGCAAGAAAAATAATCAAATTAAAGTTTGTTCGTATTTTTCTACACTAGCGACACCAAGCGAGTTCGTCTGCAAGGTAGAAGTATATGCACAGTTGTATATAACAAAAGAGTGGTTGAATGGGTGGCAATATTTATAGAAAATAGAACTCAAAGAATTTGAGTAGGTGAAGCGTTATCTGAATCTGTAATGATTCGGAAGGGGTCCCCCATGGCAGTATTATTGGACCTTAATGTTTTCTTATATCTATCTATCTATCTATCTATCTATCTATCTATCTATCTATATATAGGTGATATGGGTAAAGATCTGGAATCACAGATAAGGATATTTGCGGATGATGTTACACTGTATGAAGTCGTAAATGAGTTGCAGAATTGTGAGCGATTGCAGGGGGACTTAATGTAGTGAGACGGACAGCAGAAAACAGTGTGAATGTAAATGGGATGAAAAATCAAGTTGTAAGTTTTACCAAGAGGAAAAGTCCCCTCAGTTTTAAATATTGTGTTGATGGGGTGACAGTACCTCATGGGGAACAACGTAAGTACCTAGGTGTCAATATAAGGAATGACCTTCATTGGGGTAATCATATTAGCGAGGTAGTTAAGAAAGGTTACGGATCTCTTCACATGGTTATGAGAGTATTTAGGGTTATAGTAAGTATGTACAGGAGAGGGCGTATAGGTCTCTGTAAAGACCGCAGTTAAAGTATGGCTCCAGTGTATAGGACCGTCATCAGCACTACTTGATACGAGAACTGGAAAAAAATCAAAGGACAGCAGCACATTTTCGACAAAGGAGTAGTGTTATTAAAATGTTGCAAACTCTGTGCTGAGAAGACCTAGGAGTAAGGAGACGAGATGGTCAACTACACAGACGGAAAAAATCCAAATACCATGAAATAAGTAATGTAGAATATGGAAATTTTGGCAATATATTTGCCGAGGAAACATATTTAATTGAATAAAGGTAGAAGACTACAGGTTAATATCCACGCGAGAAAACCCATCGCAAATGTGCCATGCTGGTTCATAACTGGTGTAATCGCCCGACTGTTGAAAGTAGGTATGGAAACGTGCGTGCACTGTGTCGTACAGGTGCCGGATGTCAGCTTGTGGGATGGAGTTCCATGCCTGTCGCACTTGATCGGTCAATACAGCGACGGTTGTGAATGACGCCGGAGTTGTCATCCAATGATGCCCCATACATGCTCGACTGGGGACAGATCGGAAATCGAGCAGACCAAGGCAACATGTCGACACTCTGTAGAACAGCGGCATGGGGGCGTGCGTTATCTTGTTGGAAAACACCCGCGGGAATGCTGTTCATGAATTGCATCATAACAGGTCGAATCACCAGACGGACGTACACATCTGCAGTCAGGGTGCGTGGGATAACCACGAGAGTGCTCCTGCTGTCATAGGAGATTGCTCCCCAGACCAGAACTCTCGTTGTAGGTCCACTGTGTAGACGCCGCAGACAGGTGGAATGCAGGCGCTCACCTGGCCTCCTCCTAACCAACACACGGCCATCACTGGCACCAAGGCAAAACCGGCTTTCATCGGAAAACACAACGGATATCCACTCCATCCTCCAATGAGCTCTCGCTTGACACAACTGAAGTCGCAGACGGCACTGGTTTGGGGTTCGGAGCTGTCCTTCAAGTAACCGATTTCGAACAGTTCATTGCGTCACTGTGGTGCCAACTATCGCTCGAATTGCTGCTGCAGTCCGCTGCGCCACAGCCATACGCCGAATACGGCGGTCCACCCTCTCGGTGGTGCTGCGGGGACGTCCGAGCCCGGTCTTCTTGCGAGCGTACCTTCTCGTGACCACTGCTGCCAGCACGCATGCACAGTGGAGACACTCCTGCCAAATCGTTCTGCAATAGCGCGGAAGGAATATCCACCTTCACGTAGCCCTATTATACGGCCTCGTTCAACCGCTGTTGATACTGGCCTCTTCGCCGTCGTAAAGGTATTCTTAACCCACTCACAGTCACTCCGTCCAATCTCACAGTTAACCAACGCTCTCGCACAGTAGAGCCCGTATGTAAAGCAAACCTGACGTGGAACGTCATGGGGCCGCTACTAGCGCGATGTGCGGGAAATTTGAATCAACGTCATCTTTCAGATGTATAAACACGCCTAGCAACGTTCGTTAATCTAGAACAAACCCTCCTTGGTGTTCGGATATCTTTTTCCGCCAGTGTATGTGGTATGATTCCACCTGTCAGTGGTGAGTTGGCTTCGAATGACTAAGTAGAAGTATTATCTGCGCACTTTTTATCGATAGATTTGTGTATGGGTTTGAGGAGTAAGGAGGGAGCAATTCCGGTTCCAGTAGTACTGCCAACTGAATGGAAATCAAATCTGAATTGAATCGATAATATGATCGATCGATATGAATTTTGCTAAACCTTTGTTATCTTAAGCCAACAACTGTGTCACACGCGCATTATATAACATATAACATTTCTCGATGCGAATCTTATTCCTAGAGTGAATTCTATAGTTTGGCTTTGCTGTGTAAATAACAACAGTACTAGTACGTAAAGTGTACGCCAGACGTCGTACAGCGATGCATAAGCGGTTCATAGTTTGTGTTTTAAAGGTTGCCAGTACGAATCTCAAAGATTGCCGAGGTCGACCAGTTCAGCACTAGGGTGTAAATCTATCCAGAAAAGGTGCGCAGACAATATATGCTTGAGTGGAGTTTTTAAAAGTAGGAAAGATAAAACTGGAATTCAAGAGGACAGATTGGGGCAAATATTCATTTATAGGACGAGGAGCAAGGGATTGAAATAAATTATCAAGGGAAATGTTCGATACAATTCCAAGTTCGTTGAAAATATTTAAGAGAAATACATATATACATTATTATTATTATTATTATTATTATTATTATTATTATTATTTGCTAGTTGCTTTACGTCGCACCGACACAGATAGGTCTTATGGCGACGATTTGACAGGAAAGGCCTAGGAAGTGGAAGGAAGGGGCCGTGGCCTTAATTAAGGTACAGCCCCAGCATTCGCCTGGTGTGAAAATGGGAAACCACGGAAAACAATCTTCAGGACTGCCGATAGTGGGGTTCGAACCTACTATCTCCCGAATACTGGATACTGGCCGCACTTAAGCGACTGCAGCTATCGAGTTCGGTATTATTATTATTATTATTATTATTATTATTATTATTATTAGTTTTAACATCTAACTACTTCACGGTTTTCAGAGATTCCGAGGTGCTGGAAAATTTTCCCGCAGGAATTCTTTCAACAATGCCAGTAAATCTACTGACACGAGCATATGTTCACATACTACTATACTTAGTTGGGATCGATTTCACCATCCTGAGCTCAGAAAGGCAGCACTCTACCATCTCAGCCACCCAAGCCCAGTGTCAGCGGGCTATGGAATCCTCTTGGAGAATTCCTAAGAATGGCATGATGTGAAGTACTGATATTGTTACGCGCTTAACCGACTTTTTAAGAGTACTTACACCTAAAAGAACTGCATTTACCCGTACTCCTGGCAGAGCAAAGAACCCATTTTCAAAACTTAATTTTTCCTGGTGGGATGGGGGTGTTAGGGGAGTCACTGGCTTCTCACGAAGGCGGCCGTGGTTGAAATCCCGGTCAATGTATGTGAAATTTTTGAAATGAAAATTCACGTTCCATCGGTTCGGAGTCCATGTGAAACGCATGTCCCGTGGCTATGATCAGATCACATTATCAAGCGTCGGGTAAAACTACAAGCTCGCTTTAATACATTTGCTTCACTTAAAGCTGACTGTAGTTGAAGGGATGTTCAACACTTGTATTGCATATGCGTAACCGTTTTTGTTGTTTGAGCCTTCAGTCCATAGACTGGTTTGATGCAGCAGTCCATGCCACCCTATCCTGTGCTAACCTTTTCATTTCTACGTAACTACTGCATCCTACATTGGCTCTAATCTGCTTGTCATATTCATACCCTGGTCGACCCCTACCGTTCTTACGGCCTCACCACCCTCAGAAACCAACTGAACTAGTCCTGGGTGTCTTGAAATGTGTCTTATCATTCTATCTCTTCTTCGCGTCAAATGTAGCCAAATCTTCTCCTCTCATCAATTCGATTCTGTACTCATCATTCGTGATTCGATCTATTCATCTCACCTTCAGCATTCTTCTGTAACACCACATTTCAAAAGCTTCTATTCTCTTTTTTCTGAGCTGTTTATCCTCCATGTTTCACTTTCATACAATGACACGCTCCAGACAAGTCTTCAAAAAACCGAGCTCGATAGCTGCAGTCGCTTAAGTGCGGCCAGTATCCAGTATTCGGGAGATAGTAGGTTCGAACCCCACTGCCAGCAGCCCTGAAAATGGTTTTCCGTGGTTTCCCATTTTCACACCAGGCAAATGCTGGGGGGCTGTACCCTAATTAAGGCCACGGCCGCTTCCTTCCCACTAGCCCTTTCCTGTCCCATCGTTGCCATAAGAGCAATCTGTGTCGGTGCGACGTACAGCAACTAGCAAAAACAGAAAACAAAAAAAAGTCTTCAGAAACATCTTTCTCATTCCTTTATCAATGTTCAAAGTGAGAAAATTTGTTTTCATAAGAAAAGCCTTCCTTGCTTGTGCCAATCTCGATTTTATGTCCTCCTTACTTCTTCCATCGTTAGTTATTTTACCGCTCAAGTAACAATATTCATCTAATTCCTTCAAGACTTCACTTCCTAATCTAATATTCCCTGCATCACCTGAGTTCGTTCGACTGCACTCCATTACTTTTGTTTTTGACTTATTTATTTTCATCTTATACTCCTTCCCCAAGACTCTGTCCATACCATTCAGCAACATAAGTAAAGTTTCGACTCGTACCTAGTCACTTGTTAATTATTTGTGATGAGGACCGGAGAGCCTCCGTGGCTCAGACGGCAGCGCGTCGGCCTCTCAGCGCTGGATACCGTGGTTCAAATCCCGGTGACTCCATGTGAGATTTGTGCTGGACAAAGCGGAGGCGGGACAGGTTTTTCTCCGGGTACTCCGGTTTTCCCTGTCATCTTTCATTCCAGCAACACTCCCCATTATCATTTCATAGCATTTATCACTCATTAATAAATCACCTGGGAGTGGCGACCCCATTGTAATAACAGCCTATATATGTTTTATTCATTACATCCCTGACCCGGTCAATGACTGGAAAACATGTTGTAGGTTTATATTTACATTTACATGAGGACCGGAAGAGTTAGGAAGATTTTAACCTAAATCCATATTTTTGGGAATAAATATCCTTTAAATCGGAAGTTATCTCGAAATTTCGGAAGATCTGGAAACAATGATCTATAGAACCACAGCAAAAAATGAGACCGAGACATCAATGGAAAGATACGTTTTACGTGCGTTACTTCAAGATGCTGAAGTACTGTTCACATCACGAGATCGCTACAGGCATAACTGTACAACATAATTTCTTCTTCTTCTTCTTCTTCTTCTTCTTCTTCTTCTTAAGACGCCGTCTCCGAGCGGAGGTTGGCGATCGACGTAACTAGCTCTGATCTTGACAGCGCAGAATGTAATGCCATTTCTGAAGTACAACAGTGCCATCTTCGAAGGTCTTTCAGCCATGAATTTCTTCTTCTTCCAACAGATCTCTTCCCCTGTATCTTCCCTTCGATAATAAGCTGTAACCGATATCTCTCACCTCTCATGATAATTATGACCTAGATATTGCGTTTTCCTCTGTTTTATGGTGAGCAGTAGTTCTTTTTGCTTTCTCATCCGACGGAGGACCTCGGCATTTGAGATTTTCATTACCCAGGATATCCGCAAGAGACGGCGATACAGGAACATTTCGAAGGCATCAATACGTTTTTCTATGATTGGATCCAGAGTCCAGCTTTCACATCCATATAGGAGAACAGAAATTTATTAATGAATGAATATTCTCATTTCCCAATCACAGAAAACTACATACTGGGAAGAGTGTTCATTTCTTGTAACCATTAGTTTCGTATTATTAACAATTGAACGATCTTTGTAACTTACAACAGTTACAATCTTCAGTCTGCCTAAACTAATTTCGATTAATAAATCGATAAACTGATTGATAAATTAATTTTTAAAACGATTTTTAAAAGAACTAAACTTACAAAAATAAGCAAAATATGTATATTCGTACACATTCCCTAAATCCTTCCTCGTCGTATTGTTAATAATTAATTAAAAGCGTTGTGAACCGTTTCCTAAATCTTTATCTAAATCTAGAACACTTTAAAATACAGATCCTTACTAATAACTGCATGTATCTTCTCTGTTATCACCACCCTAAAATGCGTCCTTTCTTACATTATTCTTATCACTTTTCTGTTCTCCCCGGTTTCTCTCATTCTCCGTTCAGATTTTTTTTTTTTTGCTAGGGGCTTTACGTCGCACCGACACAGATAGGTCTTATGGCGACGATGGGATAGGAAAGGCCTAGGAGTTGGAAGGAAGCGGCCGTGGCCTTAATTAAGGTACAGCCCCAGCATTTGCCTGGTGTGAAAATAGGAAACCACGGAAAACCATTTTCAGGGCTGCCGATAGTGGGATTCGAACCTACTATCTCCCGGATGCAAGCTCACAGCCGCGCGCCTCTACGCGCACGGCCAACTCGCCCGGTGTTCAGAAAATTAGCAAGGGTAACATTAATTTTCAATTTGAATATGTATCTTTCTCATCCATACTTTATCCTCTTTTCCGGTTTCTTTGCAACCGTTCAGTAGGTGTGTCTCTATATCTTTGTAGCATGAAATGAATTTATTTTTATTATTTTCTTGTCTATGGCTTCAAATCATCCCATTTATTTCTCTTTTAGTTATTTCTAATTTCATTTTCATAGTTTTCAGGTGCGTTACATATTGTTGAGATCAAGTATGTCTTTGTGGAGTACTGGCGTAGTAAACAAGAATAGCATGAAACTCGTTATGCAATGTAAGCAGGAACACAGAACAGTTGCGACTTACCTCGTTATTGGTAAACTCCATAACAGAATATAATATGTACTTACCGTGCCAACTACTTTGGCAAAATGATAAGGACATCCCTTTCCTTCTTATGAATACAGTTTATATTTATATTTCTAGGCCACAGCGTCAGGCGCCTTGTGCATTTAGTATGTGTGTGTGTGTGGTTATAGGTCCGATAGGCCAATGTTAAATCAGTCTGAAGCCGCAACTCTCCTAGTTCCTACAGGGACTCATTACAGCCTGTAAAGAAGAGTGATTTTTTTGGTTTTGCTAGGGGCTTTACGTCGCACCGACACAGATAGGTCTTATGGCGACGATGGGATAGGAAAGGCCTAGGAGTTGGAAGGAAGCGGCCGTGGCCTTAATTAAGGTACAGCCCCAGCATTTGCCTGGTGTGAAAATGGGAAACCACGGAAAACCATCTTCAGGGCTGCCGATAGTGGGATTCGAACCTACTATCTCCCGGATGCAAGCTCACAGCCGCGCGCCTCTACGCGCACGGCCAACTCGCCCGGTAAGAGTTATTATTATCCCAGGAACTAGCAAGAAGAAGCGTCAGATCACCTATTGTGGTAAACAGTATTGTATGAATTTAAAGAATATTATGGGGGAAAAATAAGTCGCTTGGAAGACCACAAAAGCTGACACCTTGAGAAAAAAAAAAGTTTTGGGGAAGCTTAGTGTTGGTAGAACAACGCTGGGACAACTCTCACGAGATCCCAGTATCGGTGTCTGTAAGTCTACATTATCCAGGATATAAGTCAGAGTCAAGTTTTGAAATATAAGAAAGAAAAAAATATCCCCGTATGATGGTAACACGTAGGTACGTGGACTAGAGAATATGCAACTTTGAAGAAAAACTGGAAATACTGTATGTGATCTTTAATGACAGAAATAAATTCAATTCGGATAGTCCTGATGGTTTCATGTTACAAACAACTGATCGCATGGCCTTAGAAAAGAAGAGTAGATATTTTTCTAAGAGATAGCAAGGGAGAGAGTATGGTGGTTATGGGATGGATTCGGTTATAGAGAAAAATACATTCTTTTCCCTCAGGCCGTACGAAAGCCCCAGACTATCCAACTGCTTGAAGACATATTTTGTATGCTGCAAAGGAGATTGGTATAGAACCCTGTATTCCAACAAGACAACGAATCTATATATCGTGTCAAGTTCATCAAGAAAGGGTTTCAGCGTAAAGGTGTTAATGTAATGGAGTGACCAGCCATTTCTCCAGATCTTAACTCTATTAAAAACTTGTGGGGTATCATGTGCAGGACTGTATATGAAGGAGGGAAGCAATGTGATAGTGTCAAAGAACTGAAGACGTCTATGATTTCTGCATGGAGGAAGATTGACATTTCTGAGTTACAGCACCTTGTGGAGAGCATGACTGAACGTGTATTTCAGATAGCTGTATAAAAGAGACTCATTTATAGGGCATTAAAATGACGTGACCCAATCATTTTGTAAAAGTAGTTGGCACTCTAAAGACGTATATTCTGTTAGTGAAGTTTACCAGTAACATATAATTTGGCAATCTTACGTGTCTTTGTGTTCCTGTTGACACTGCATACTCATTTTTATGCTGGGACTGTTTACTGTATCTGTAAACCACAAACAAATAGTGGTTTTAGCACTGTGCAACAATCTTACTGTACCGAATTCTGTTAGGCTCTTTTGTATTTGTTTTACGTCGCACCGATTCAGATAGGTCTTATGGCGAGAATGGGACAGGACAGGGACTGGGAAGGAAAAGGTCTGTTGGGAACAAAGGGACCGTGGCCTTAATATTAGCAATTATGCACAACTGTTATTCTAAACAATTTTTTGATACAGCTAATACTAACGACAAATGTGACACTCCCTCTTTGACCCCATTAATACTGTCTCGAGTAAACAATGGGAACCACAGAAAACCATCCTCAGGGCTGCGGACAGTGCGGTTTGAACACACTACCTCCCGAATGCAAGCTTACAGTTACACGCCTTGAACCGCGTGGCCAATTCGCTCGATACCAGTGTTATCTTGGCAATATAAGTTTTACTACAATATATAGCGACTTCTAGCGAAACTAGTCATTGTTTCTCTTCAGAAGAATTTTCTGGAGGGGCACGATAGCCGAGTGGCATTGGGCACAGTTCGAATCCCGGCCAATGCATGTGAGACTTTTGACATCAAATGTCACGTTGCTGTGTTTCGGATTCCACGTATAGCTGGAGGTATGGTAACTTATGTTACTATATTAACAGTCCCGTAAAGTTGCAAGCTAGCTAGCTTCCTCGATTTTCTCAGTCGACCCTACTGCAATCCGTACACTCCGACCATTGATCAGGAATAATTAGAAAGAGGGGTTCAGAGTGAGAACTTCGCTTCTATCACTGGACAGAGTGCAGCAAATTATTGTAACTAGGGCAGGGTTAGTCCTTTTACAAGTGTGACTGACAGAAAGGAAGTGCTAAGTACTGCAAATGAAAGAAAATAAAAAAGTGCTTAAGCGATCAACTGCAACGCAATGTCTCTTCGTCATACATAATTCACTTTATAAGTGCAGTTAGTGATGGCTGGGTCTATGGCAAATTTCCACAACTGGAAGCTGATCTACCAGGTTCTTTATTTATCATATGTCAATCATGCAGAGAAAACAAAAAGAAACAATATGTAAATGAATTTGCCGGGCTGAATAGCTCAGGCGCTAAAAACCTCCTGGCGTATTCGATCCCGGTTCAGTCCGGGGGTATTTGAAGGTGCTCAAATACGTCAGTCTCGTGTCAGTAGATTTACTGGCACGTAAAAGAACTCCTGCGAGACAAAATTCCGGCATTTCGGCGTCTCCTAAAACAGTAAAAATAGTTAGTGGAGCGTTAAACCAATAACATTATTAGTGATTAAAATGAACTTGGATAATTACGACGAACACGAACACCCTGTCCCCGAGCCAGATAAATGTACAGAATGTGGCTAAAATCCTCTGCCCGGCCAGGAATCGAACCCGGGTCCTTTGGTCCGATGGCTGCTATGCCGACTATTCAGCCAAGGAGTCGGATACAAGAGTAGTTAGTTGGGTATTACTCCTGTTGACAAGACCGTCCTGGTCATGTGTATCTCCAGTATCATCTAGTCAATAAGGGCTTCCCCCTGTGGGTGGGGGCGGTAGAATAACGCCCACTGTATCACCTACCCGTCGTAAAAGGCGGCAAAAACGGGGCTCCAGGGGGCTCTTAATTAGGGAGCGTGGGTTGGCGACCACGGGGCCCTTAGGTGAGTCCTGGCATTGTTTCCACTTGCTTGTGCTAGGCTTTTCACTTTCATCTATTCTATCCGACCTCCCTTGGTCAACTCTTGTTCTTTTCCGACCCCGACGGTATTAGAGCATTCCAGGCCCTTGTCTTTCTTGTCCGATACCTTCATTTTTCGAAGTGTCAGATCCCTTCGATTTTCTCCCTCTGATTAGTGTTAAACGAGGGTGGTTGCCCAGTTGCACTTCCTCTTAAAACAATAATCACCACCATGTCAATAATGGTTGATGAACAAGTGGTTTTAACAATAGCATCAATTACCACCCGCATCGCCAGTTAACTCGTTACCATGACGACCGTACAACACCACTTCCACATCAGCGATGCTCGGCGTTAACAGACCATCTGTTAAATGTCAGCCCAGAGGCTGTTTGGATCCTAAAAATAGTATCACCACCACTAAAACCGATGACTGTATCATAATGAGGCATGCAAGACGTAGAGAGGAATAGTGTAGTAGCCACTAATTTCCTTACTGTGCCAGAAAGTGCTATTGCAGCACGACTGGCCGTATGATTAGCACCTTTCAGATACAGTAGTCGTGCTCCAAACGGCATTGCTCAGCACCACTCATACCTCAACTGCATTCATACTGCTATAGCCATGAGTGAGACGAACTTCAGTGGAAGCTAACTTTGTTCCTGCCTGTGTCAAAAGAAAGATGAAAAATTACTGCAACTGTCAAGAAATGACAACCGGCGGAAAAAAAAAAAGTGAATACCTCCGGTATTATAATCCGCACGGTAAAACGTTCCAGCCGGGCACAGTGGCTCAGACGGTTGAGACGCTGGCCTTCTGACCCCAACTTGGCAGGTTCCATCTTGGCTCAATCCGGTGGTATTTGAAAGTGTTCAAATACGTCGGCCTCGTGTCGGCAGATTTACTGGCACGTAAAAGACCTCCTGCGGGACTAGACTCCGGTACCTCAGCGTCTCCGAAAACCGTAGAAGTAGTTAGTGAGGCATAAAGCAAATATTATTATTATTATTATTATTATTATTATTATTATTATTATTATTATTATTATTATTAAAATGTTCGAGATATACACTGACTGACAGTGACAATGGAACACCAAGGAGGAGTGGTTCGAAAGGGATGAAAGTTGGGGAAAAAGCAGAGACGGCACGGACGAATAATTGATGTTTATTTCAAACCGATATGCAGGTTACACAATGCGCACGGCATCGACTCAGTAGGATGTAGGACCACCGCGAGCGCCGATGCACGCAGAAACACGTCGAGGTACAGAGTCAATAAGAGTGCGGATGGTGTCCTGAGGGATGGTTCTCCATTCTGTCAACCATTTGCCACAGTTGGTCGTCCGTACGAGGCTGGGGCAGAGTTTGCAAACGGCGTCCAATGAGATCCCACACGTGTTCGATTGGTGAGAGATCCGGAGAGTACGCTGGCCACGGAAGCATCTGTACACCTCGTAGAGCCTGTTGGGAGATGCGAGCAGTGTGCGGGCGGGCATTATCCTGCTGAAACAGAGCATTGGGCAGCCCCTGAAGGTACGGGAGTGCCATCGGCCGCAGCACATGCTGCACGTAGCGGTGGGCATTTAACGTGCCTTGAATACGCACTAGAGGTGGCGTGGAATCATACGCAATAGCGCCCCAAACCATGATGCCGCGTTGTCTAGCGGTAGGGCGCTCCACAGTTAGTCAGTTACTGCCGGATTTGACCTTTCTCCACGCCGACGCCACACTCGTCTGCGGTGACTATCACTGACTGAACAGAAGCGTGACTCATCGGAGAACACGACGTTCCGTCATTCCCTCATCCAAGTCGCTCTAGCCCGGCACCATGCCAGGCGTGCACGTCTATGCTGTGGAGTCAATGGTAGTCTTCTGAGCCGCCGGGAGTGCAGGCCTCCTTCAACCAATCGACGGGAAATAGTTCTGGTCGATATTGGAACAGCCAGGGTGTCTTGCACATGCTGAAGAATGGCGGTTGACGTGGCGTGCGGGGCTGCCACCGCTTGGCGGCGGATGCGCCGATCCTCGCGTGCTGACGTCACTCGGGCTGCGCCTGGACCCCTCGCACGTGCCACATGTCCCTGCGCCAACCATCTTCGCCACAGGCGCTGCACCGTGGACACATCCCTATGGGTATCGGCTGCGATTTGACGAAGCGACCAACCTGCCCTTCTCAGCCCGATCACCATACCCCTCGTAAAGTCGTTTGTCTGCTGGAAATGCCTCCGTTGACGGCGGCCTGGCATTCTTAGCTACACACGTGTCCTGTGGCACACGACAACACGTTCTACAATGACTGTCGGCTGAGAAATCACGGTACGAAGTGGGCCATTCGCCAACGCCGTGTCCCATTTATCGTTCGCTACGTGCGCAGCACAGCGGCGCATTTCACATCATGAGCATACCTCAGTGACGTCAGTCTACCCTGCAATTGGCATAAAGTTCTGACCACTCCTTCTTGGTGTTGCATTTGCTCTGTCAGTCAGTGTAAAATACCTTGCATTTTTAACAATGTTCTTCATGTACAGATTTTTGAATAGAGCTGACATTTCCGGATATATTTGGAGGTTTGTAAAAGAAATGTAACAACTGCGAATATTTCTGATTATTCCTCGAATGGAAAAGCCGCATGGAACAATCAAAATATCAGCACAACTTTCATTTTGAACAGTTTTTCCATACAGCTGATATTAACGGACAAATACATTCCATGTTTCGGCCCCTTAATGTAGCTACGCTACTGAGTACTAATGATGATGATGATGATGATGCTTGTTGTTTAAAGGGGCCGAACATCTAGGCCATGGGCCCCTAACGGTACGAGATGGAACGAAATTAAACAATAATTAAAATTACCCACTGACTATGATTTAAAAAGTGATGACAAAAATGATTAGGAATTTAAAAATTAATCTAATTCGCAGTGCCTTATTTTACTATAAAATGATTGAAAACTAGATTAAAATGTAGCAAAATTAAATAAGGCATTGCCTTTGAAGTAAAACCATATATTTCAATCAAATTAAATGTTTAAAATATATTAAAATACGCAAAGGTAGATATAAAAATAGTCAACAATTAAAAACAAATATAACTTAATTTTTAAACACGATAAAACAGGCCACTATCTCTTATGAAACGGTTCATGACGTCTAATGACTGCTCATCCTCTTCCAGAATGAGAGAGACTGTATTCAGACGTTTTGGACTACAATGCAGATCAGCCAAGTCCGCGGATTCCGTAAGGATGTATACTGTACTACGGTCAGACGAACGCTGCAAGAGTGCGTTGCTATACCATGGCCGATGCGAAGACGACACAATACGACTGCTTATCTCCGAGAAACTCGTATCCTCATGGTTCCGTTCTTAGCCTAGTTGAAAGAGTGATGGCCTGCCACTCCAACTCCCAATGGGACATCATCAAATCCACCACCCACCCTATTCTTTCGTATATTGTGGCCTGTCAACCGATACCGGTTTTGAGAGCCCTGTCTTGATATGTGAAGTCCCCTGCTTGCTTTAATTGCTTGTGGAGTATGGGTTCCTTTTTGACGTGAGGTCATGGCTGGCCAGTGTGTGACCTGGCACTATGCGCGGGTTTTAGAGCAGGATGACCTTTGGCCTCTTATGCTTGAGGCCATCGGTCTCGTAGTTACCCAGCTGGTTGATAACAGGGTTGCCTACATTGGGTAGCCGCTTGTAGAGCTTGATAGCCATGAGCCTCCGTCTTTCCCCCAGCCAGATGATTCGACATTCATCATGAATGTCGGTATTTCTTGCGTACCGATCGGCCCCCGTAATAAGGCGAAGTGCCCGGTTCTGGACGACTTGCACCTTATACAGGTTGCTATTGGCGGCAATGCCCGATATTGGACGGGCATAGGAGTAGCGGCCTAATCATAGTGACAAACAGTAGGAGCCTGTTTTCTGAAGAGAGACTATTATTAGCGTTAAGTAGAGGGAATATTGTGATACCCTTCTGTGGACGATGGCCGAAATTTGAGCTATATGCTGACGAAACGTCAGTCCTCGGTCTAGGGTTACCCCCAGGTACTTCGAGGTTGGGGGCCATCGGATAACTTCGCCGAAGAAGTCCAGACCGCCCTCAAGTCTCGAAGTTCTCTTAGTAAAGAGAGTAGCGTGACTCTTGGTGACATTGATTTTGATTCTCCACTTTTCGAACCAAGGTTCGAGAAGAGGCTTTCCTGAAGGTAGGTTTCTACTCTGGGGGCCTGCCAGGAGACCACAGAGATCGCCGTATCGTCAGCATATAGGTAGATTTTAGCCTTCGGAGGTTTAGGCATGTCGGAGATAAATAATTTGAAGAGACATGGGCTGATCACGCTGCCTTGAGGCATGCCCGCCGTGATAGTGATTTGGAATTTCCTCTCTACGAGGTAGCTCGTGATTAGAGCGGTCAAATGAGGTAGGAAGCCAAAATACTTCATTTTATAGATAAGTCCTTCATGCCAAACCTTATCGAAGGCCCTAGAAATGTCCAGAAAACAGCCTCCTGTGTATCTGTTGTCATTGAAGTTTTTGGTTGTCTTCAGTCAGTCTAAGTAGTTGGTGAGTCGCAGAGTGCTCTTTCCGGAAGCCGAACTGCTCGTTCAGTTCCAGGTTAAGATCGTCTATAGTGGATTGGAGACGGGATAGGAGGATCATTTCGAATAGTTTCGAGATGATAGATAGGAGAGAAATAGGCCTGTAGTTCTGTGGAAACGTCTCAGATGAGAACGAATATCACTGGCTGGAACCTTGTAAGGCAACGGGGCGCTCCTTGGCAGCCCTATCAGCTAACGCGTTTCCCGCTACACCCCTGTGGCTTGGGAGCCACAAAACGTAATTCTGGTGTTAATCCTCTGTAACCAGGCCAGCAGGTTCTGGATCCACAGCACCAGAGTGTAACGAGCTCAAGAAGGCAATACACAGCAAAAAGTGCAGACGTTCACCGGACAGTACATACCGTAGAGCTTCAAACATAGCATAGAGCTCTGCTGTGTACACGCTGCAGGTTTCAGCTAGAGGAAAATGAAACCCCACCGAGTACTAATCAAATAATATAGAGCCTGTTATACAATATGGCTATTCTAGAACTTAAATACATAATTAAAAAAATAGATAAATTCTGTTAAACCGTTATCCCGTGATGTAACAAACAAACAAACAAATAAATAAATAAAAAACAGACAAAAATTTATCCGAATCTGTTTTCGATCTTTGTCAATCTAATCCAAGATGGTAACGAAATATGAGGCAAAAATTTGAAGTGTGCAGACAAAATTATAATTTTATTTACCGATATATAAATACGGTATGTACAAATTCGCACGGCAAAGTAACGATGAAATGCTTTATAGTATTAGCTTCAGCGACTATCCATTGAATGGCAGACTAGGTTCCTTCAAGACAAAAAGAAACTACTATTTATACTTTGTATGTTCGAACTCCACACTCGAAGGTGATGTTTTGGTTAGACTGAAAAGGAGTACGACAGTCACACTGGAGGGAAGGAATTTTACATCACTTTCAGAGATATTCAGTTATTGAAGTGTGCGACTGACTGAATCTTGGAAGCTCCGAATCGAATCATGTAGGATTTTAAACTGAATAAATTTGACCACTTTTGTGAGAGAACTCTGATGCAGAAAAAGGAAGACACAGATGATATGTTAACATAAACCACTCCAAAACTTCTGTATGAGAGAAAAATAATGTTACGAATAAAACTCTGTTTTACTGATCTAATTTAACATAAGATTACCCAATTTGTAAAAACACACACAAAAAATTAGACTGGAAAATGAGCGACAGTTCACTAATTAGTGGCTATTTACGAAGTTTCTAGTCCTTACAGCAGGTTTCCAGCACGCTGGTATTTACCTAGAACGAGTGACCCTTCCGTAATCTTGATTGACAGGACTTTCCTTTCACTTCGCTACGCACGCATCAGTATTTTTCTCTCAGCAGTTCCCTATAGCAGAGTTCAAACACAAGTCTGTTTACTATCACAATACACGACTGCTATACACTTGGCAAGACTCCAGACAAGTCTGATAACTCATACAATCAAGTCGCGTGTCTGCTCCACACACCGAACTATTCAACACACATATCACTCGACAACAGTCCGACTCGTTGGCTGAATGGTCAGCGTACTGGCCTTCGGTTCAGAGGGTCCCGGGTTCGATTCCCGGCCGGGTCGGGGATTTTAACCTTCATTGGTTATTTCCAATGGCCCGGGGGCTGGGTGTTTGTTCTGTCCCCAACATCCCTGCACAACTCACACACCACACATAACACTATCCTCCACCACAATAACACGCAGTTACCTACACATGGCAGATGCCACCCACCCTCATCGGAGGGTCTGCCTTACAAGGGCTGCGCTCGGCTAGTAATAGCCACACGAAATTATTATTATTATTACTCGACAACAACACAGTACCAAATCAGCTACTCTCCAACAGTCTCTACCTTTAAACACTACTCTCCACCACTTCACCACGATTCCGTACGCGGCAAGCCGCTTTTTTTTTACAAACCTGGTGATTAAAGTCTGGAATCTTCGGTGTGCGTCTGGAATAAGAACATTGTAGTTTCGCTTTCCTAAATGTCCACATAGACAGCAGAAGAAAAGCACAATACATGGAGAGGTGTCATATGCTGAGGTTTCCGGCGTGACACACTCATTCCTTCCAGGAAATACCAAAGGAGTCTTCCAGAAGACTCGCAGTTATTACTTATTACAAGCAAAGGCAGAAAATAAAGGCAAATGGCTTCTTCTGTAGATCAGGGGTAGCGTATATACTTCTGGATGCAAATATACAGTAGTTCGACAATGACAGATGTAGCCGGATTTTTGAGTGGCACGAAAAACTTAAATTGGCACTCCAAGTCATACGAAGTCTGCGTGTAAACAATTTCTGGTGACACACACTGGTGTTCATCAGAAAAAATTAATTAAAAACTCGGAAAGAGTTACTCGACAGAACTCCAGCGTGCTGTCTCGTCAAGGTAATGTAGACCCTGGTATGTCACACATAACGGCACCTCTCATAGGTAACACACACCCATGGTTATCCTTACATAAGGGTACTACTCGCAAGCAACGTAGACCCATGGTGTTCCTCACATTGTGGGATGATGCTTATTATCTAACGGAGTGGAAAATCGAGGTTATCGGCCCCTCATAATTGTACTAATCACTGATGAAGCAGAACCATAGTCTTCCTCCTATAGTGGTACTAACCACAGGTAACGCAGACTCTTGGTGTTCCTTGCATGGTGGCACTAATCATAGGTAATGTAGACCCATGGTATGCCACACATAATGGCACCTCTCACAGGTAACACACACTCATGGCGTTCCTTACGTAAGGATACTACTCACAAGCAACGTAAGCCCATGATGTTCCTCACATTGTGGGACAAATCACGGGCGCCGGCTATATCCGTGGTGTTACTCACATAGTGGCACTAATCATAGGCAATGTAGAGCCACGGTGTATCGTACATTATGGTGCCACCCCTAGGCAACCCGGACCCATGGTGTCCCGCGTATAAGGGTACTACTCACAGGCACCGCAGACCCATGGTGTCCCGCACATAGTGGTACTGATCACGGACGATGCACAAACCCGTGGTGTTACTCACATAGTGGTACTAATCACAGGCAACACAGACCCATGGTGTTCCTCATATAGTGGTGCTACTCGTATGTAACGCAGACCCATTCTGAACAGAGTGGAACCAACTATTCGAGAGCAGCGATCGGGACCTACTCTCGCTAGACGCTAGTCTAAAGCAAAGGAATGCCCGCTCCCCCGCCATGGTGGTATGCACACGATGGTACTAATCACAAGAAACTCCCAGATCCGTGGTGTGCCGCACAGAATGGTACTGAGCCCCATGGTGTTCCTCACATGGTGATACTGATCGCAAGTAACATCGACCCATGGTGTTCCTCACGTAATGGTACTAATCACAAGTAGTCTCATGGTTCTAATTTCATCATCCCTTGATCACTCCTTTTAGTCGCCTCTTACGGCAGGCAGGGGATACCCTGGGTCTATTCTTCATCTGCGTCACCCACCCACAGGCAGTGCCATAGTAAATATAACCCTCCACATATGGTTGGCGTCAGGAATGGCATCTGGCCGTATAATAGAGCCAAATTCATGTGTGAGACAAATTCCGCTCCCGCGACCCCAACAAGGTTTGAGAAAAGCGACGTAATACTTCTGTAGCTTATGTACAGTACCAACACTCTTATCTGTTTACAACATATTTGTTTACATAATAAGTGACATATGAACTGTATTAGGTTATCAAACTGGACTACAATTATTCCACAGGCTGTTCAAAGTCACGAAGTATGAGTCACACACACACACACACACACACACACACACACACACACACACTTCAATAGAAGTGCACAAACAGTGCAGGGGATCCAAATAATGTGGCATTATCACGAGGGGGGGGGGGGAGGGCTTTTTCGTAATAGCGATATTAAGCGAAATGCTTATAAAGGCTTCGACTTTCATATTTTACGACTTGCAGATCACTTTCTCATCTGCTTTGAAAAGCGATTAAATGACACATTTATACTAAAATGTGATATAAATGTGAACCCAGCGATTTTGGCATAAATGTGTCGTAAGAGCTGGGGGCCATCCGAAAATTTGTGTAATGAAATAGTGTCGTGTAATAAAATGAGTGACTGAATTTCACAATTAGAAGTATAATAATAATAATAATAATAATAATAATAATAATAATAATAATAATAATAATAATAATAATAATAATAATAATAATAATAATAATAATAATGTAATGACGTGTAGCCTCTGGAGAGGCCTGGTGCAGGTCTTTCAATTTGACACCCGTAGGCGACTTGTGTGATGAGGATGAAATGATGAAGACGGCACATACACCCACTCCCCGACCGTGCCGGGAATCGACCCCGGGATCCCTGTAACCAAAGGCTAGCACGCTAACCATTTAGCCATGGAGCCGGATATAATTAAAGGGAAATAACGTAACATAATGAGAAAAGTACTAGGACAGAGAATCAAAGATGGAGTGCATTTTCCAAAATCTTCGGGGGCCCGGGTTCGATTCCCGGTCCTGCCAGAAATATAAGAATGGCAGGAGGGCTGGTATGTGCTTAAAATGGTACGTGGAGCTCACCTCCAATAGGGGCGTGAGCCTGAAAAGAGCTGCACCACCTCGGGATGAGGACACAAGTTTGCATTTTTTTTTTTTTTTTGCATTTTCCAAAACCAAATGTGGAAATATATAAAAGAATCTCGAGAATTAAAGACACAATGCGCATGCGAAGAATACGATTCATGGGGCACTTAGAAAGATGGACTCAGAGAGTCACAGAATGTACACATTCTTAAAGAATAAAACCACTGGATCAAATTGGTACAAATAGACAGAGAAAGACCTGAAGGAATTAGGATCACCATATTTACTGGACACAGATGAAATCAGGAAAAGTCACTCTCATACGGGGTTTTGAGGATGAGAGAAAGACTAACCAACATGTATGGTCACTGCAACGAAAACACGCCCATTCACTACGTGTGAAGGAATACTGGAGTAAAAAAAAAGTTGATTCCACGTGGTCCTAAGTGACCCATTAGCGAAGAAGAAGAAGAAGAAGAAGAAGAAGAAGAAGAAGAAGAAGAAGAAGAAGAAGAGTGACATGTTTCTGATCATTTAATTTTCCCATTGGGAATTATTTTTCCAATAAAAGACCATGTTTTCAATGTTATTCTGGAAACCGGGGAGTTTGTGTAACCTTTGACTGCCTGCAAGTACTGTTAAGCTCAAATCACCCAGAGTTTGCCCAGGCAGCTCAGTAAGTATTCGAGATCCTACCGAGATTGTAGATGCTGAAAAATATCTCAGTAAGTAAAATTAAGTTTTAAGTGACAGAAGAAAACGAATGACAGAAAGCGTGTTCAGGTATATTTTGTATTTTCCTTCAACAGTGTCAGTGATTAATGGACGAGACTTAAATTTATATTGGATATATTTTTATTATTCTAATGTTGCATCAACATAAATTTATTTATACGAATTTAAAATAAATGTTATATGTCATGCATTTTTATTTTACTATTACCACTACGCGCCGGCCCCGTGGTGTAGGGGTAGCGTGCCTGCCTCTTACGCGGAGGCTCCGGGTTCGATTCCCGGCCAGGTCAGGGATTTTTACCTTGACCTGAGGGCTGGTTCGAGGTCCACTCAGCCTACGTGATTAGAATTGAGGAGCTATCTGACGGTGAGATAGCGGCCCCGGTCTCGGAAGCCAAGAATAACGACCGAGAGGATTCGTCGTGCTGACCACACGACACCTCGTAATCTGCAGGCCTTCGGGCTGAGCAGCGGTCGCTTGGAAGGCCAAGGCCCTTCAAGGGCTGTCTTGCCATGGGGTTTGGTTTGGTTTTTATTACCACTACGCAAAGGCGATTTTAATATTATCAAACGACAATTTATTTATCGAAATTACCTCAAATTCTTTGTTTTCTTCAAAACACTACAAAATGCTAAATGTACACAAGAATAGGCGGCAAAGAAATATTTAATTTCATACATTCTCGAAATGGAGGATGTTCGTAAACTGTGGATATCCAGTGACCGAAGAGATGATACTTGGAATCCTACCACCTGCACAATATGTTTATCCTATTCCTCAGAATAATATTTTGAAAGAAAGTCATCTTCTGCGACGGCTATTCTTTTTGTTTTATTTGCTTTACGCCGCACCGACACAGACAGGTCTTACGGCGACGATGGGACAGGAAAGGGCTAGGAGTGGGAAGGAAGCGGCCGTGGCCTTAAGGCAGTGCCGGATTAAGGTGTTTGGGGACCCTGGGCTATTTAAAAATGTGGGGGCCCTTCTTCGTAACATCACGTAAGACTAGCATACGGAAGTCTTAATAGAACTACTTCCACTTCAATTGTTGAATAGGGAAGTGTTGAAATGGACTACAATTTTTCTTTATTTTTCATGTTAATATTTCATAATGCCAAAACATATTTTCTATTTGTCTCATCACCACTATCAAATCGACATACAAAACAGAACTTACTACGATCTCATTCCCATTATCTTATTGGCATTACATGAATTTAAAATCTAAAATTTAAATCTAAATCAACATGTGAAAAGCTAGCACAAGTGGTATTATGAGATAACGAAGGACATTGTAGTATTATGACTTGTACTACTTTTCTACAAGCCATAATACTACAATGTCCTTCGTTATATCACTGGCAAACTCACTTCTGCCTGTAGTAAAGTATCGATTATCCGAATGTCGATCAATAGAAATATTGTCTAACAGAAAGTGTCCCAGTCAGCATAGTCAAATATCTGCGTTATGTATATCCGCAAGTGCTGTGACAAAGTAACATTTTCTCCTTCCTACGTCAGCAACCTCGCATCCAAAAATACAGAAATATCGTTAATATATATTATAATTTGAATCTAGGTCCATTTCAGCCAATTGTAGCTCTCTTCATTCAAAGCTTACCTATTTTTTTTACTCCGACGTAGTTAACAATACTGCCGTTGCCGTCAGTGGCGCATGAATCTTCGCTTGTGGCAGGTATTGAAATGAAAGAATGATTATACAGTTCGCAATGACATCTAGAGAAACACAGGTCATTTTCTATTTTTCCGATAAATTTAAAATATACTAGTTAAAGATGGTGTTGGCGGATCAAGATTAGATCAAGAATTTGGAGCTGGAAAGACACGGTAATGAACATTTAAATGATGAGTGATACCTATTCGAAAACTATAAGTGCATTGACAATAAGGACGGAAGCTTGAAACAGAAAATCTTCGAAAGTGTTCAGTATCACTGCATTGCTCTTATGGCGTAGGAGCAGACTTTTTCGCAAATGATCGGCTACCCCAAAACTCACTTATCTGATCGTTCCCATTCCCGAATTATTTCGCATAATCGATGCTGTACTGAACCGACCTAATTGGTAGTTGAATAACTTTTACATTAAAAATGTCTTTTTCCTTGCATTCAGATTTGCAAATGACTGTAAAACATCATCGAATGAACTCATTTGTTATGTCATGTTCTAAAGACATGATAGTCAAACCGTCCAGTCTTGGTTGAAGAAGGATGGTTGACCGTAATTTATTTTTGATTAGTGCCAATTTAGAGAAAGAACGCTCTGCTTCGCAATTGGTTATTGGAATTACTAAATACAATTTCAATGCCACAAATACATTTGGAAATACACTAATCAAATCATTTTTATATGTATTTAGTTATCTCCTGGCAAGTAGCTACATCTACACTTTTAACGAAATCATAAAAATGTTTAATTTCTAATTTTAAAGATTCGTCAAGATCATCTCGATAAAAACGTAAACAGTTATTAAGAGAAGTTTCATCCACAGTACATGAAGCCTTACAGTCTACTAGAAACTGGAACAATGACTGAAATATTTTGTAAGTCTGAAGACACTAAGTCCACTTAATAAACTATCAATTATCACCACAAATGTTTCTACTTCAAATTATTTTCTTCCTTTCAAAATAGTTTCGTTAAGCGCATTACCATCAGCATATCTCTCCTTTGATTGTCTTTCACATGTGTGCTCAAAAACTGTGAGATATTTTTCACATAACCTTTTAGCTTCCTCTTCATATTTGTCAAAATCACCATTTCGTTGGCTGTGAATGTAACCAGAGACTCCAGAAGTTTACAACCTGTTAACAAGTCTAGTGTAGATTTCTGTAAACTCAATAACTTTATCAAATCTTTCCAAAATTTCATGCCAAAACACACACATAAAAGTCGATTCAAATTTCATGAACTTATTTTTTCAGTGATTCTGCTTCTCTCCGGGACTCATGTTTTTCTTCGGCATTCTCACATATAATATCCAATACACACAAAATATTGTACTAGATGATACGCAAGGTTTTAATGCTTCATAGTGACAACACCATCTGGTTTGACTCAAACTCTTCAGGTGAAGAAGTTTGTGATTTAAGTGCGGTTCCAAATTTCCCAACAACATAGCCCATTTACGAGGAAAGCTTGAGAAATAAACATACAGTCGTTGCAGATAGGCGAAAATCTTCAGAGCTTCACGAAAGGATTCAACAGCACTTACTGCGACTAAATTTAAAGATTTTCCTGCACAAGGCACGAACAGGGCAAATTTATTTTCTTCCTTTAATTGTGCCTGAAACCTACTGTACTGGCCAGACATATTTGCCGCATTATCACAAGAAAGTCCTCTACATTGACTCAAAGGTATGCTTTTGCTACCCAAAAATGATTTTACTTTATTAAACAATGAGTTTATTGTGTGGCTTTCTATAGCCTTAAAAAAAGGAACCTTTCTTTGTCTTCCCCAGAATGCAGATATCTACATACAATTGACGATTGGTCTACATGAGCACAATCCGGGGAAGAGTCTACTACCAGTGAATAGTAATTTGATTCTTTTATTCCAATTAGGATTGTATTTAACACCTTTTCTCCCATTAAATGAATCAGTTCTTCGGCAATTTTTTTTTATAAATACGAAGGCTTCCCCTTTCCTTCATTACAGTGTTTTGAAATGTGCTCCTTCAGAAAAGGGTCAAACTGGGAAATTAGATCATAGATTCCTAAGCAATTCCCACTATTATACACTCCATTAATCTCATTTCCTCCACGAAATGCTAGTCCTCGCACACACAAAAACTTTATGACTGCCGCAATTCGTTTCAACACCTCGCCCCAGTACTGGGACTCTAAAGTTATCTGTTTAACTAACTGACTATCAAATCGTGAGGAAATTTTCTTCCTATACAGCCAAGAATTAATTGCATTCCTATGTTCTATACTGTTTTCATGGCTGACAGCTTCGCCATCTTTTTTTCCAGTTACAAAAACCATGTGAAGAAAATGCAGAGTTCATCTTGTCATTTGAAAGTAATTTGCAATGGTAACAAAACACTTTTCCAGTAGATGGCGAATATACAAGCCAAATCCTTTCAACAAAGTCTCCATTTCTGAGTTTACGCATAAACAAACTGACAAATAACGATTTTGTGATTTTTGCACTTGTTTCGATTCAAGGTACTTCACCGTAACTGAACGGTTTTGGAAGTATCTTCTTCTTCTTTTTATTATTATTATTATTATTATTATTATTATTATTATTATTATTATTATTATTATTATTATTATTATTATTGTCCGCCTCTGTGGTGTAGTGGTTAGCGTGATTAGCTGCCACCCCCGGAGGCCCGGGTTCGATTCCCGGCTCTGCCACGAAATTTGAAAAGTGGTACGAGGGCTGGAACGGGGTCCACTCAGCCTCGGGAGGTCAACTGAGTAGAGGTGGGTTCGATTCCCACCTCAGCCATCCCGGAAGTGGTTTTCCGTGGTTTCCCACTTCTCCTCCAGGCGAATGCCGGGATGGTACCTAACTTAAGGCCACGGCCGCTTCCTTCCCTCTTCCTTGCCTATCCCTTCCAATCTTCCCATCCCTCCACAAGGCCCCTGTTCAGCATAGCAGGTGAGGCCGCCTGGGCGAGGTACTGGTCATACTCCCCAGTTGTATCCCCCGACCAAGAGTCTGAAGCTCCAGGACACTGCCCTTGAGGCGGTAGAGGTGGGATCCCTCGCTCAGTCCGAGGGAAAAAACCGAACCTGGAGGGTAAACAGATTATTATTATTATTATTATTATTATTATTATTATTATTATTATTATTATTATTATTATTATTATTATTATTATTATTTACCCTATCTCACTCAGGTTAGTTTGACATTCTGGTAAATCTCCTCCAGTAACTTCGTCCTTGTACTCTATTTTCATCAGCAGTGGTACTATTCACGTCCTTCGTGATGCAGGTTTTCCGTCTTAATTTAGGTCTGCTCAGAGATGGCTGGCCTCCTACTGTCTGCATCTCCACTCTGTGCGCCACGTGATCTTCTGGTCTTCGTTGAAGGTGACCAAACCATCTCAGTCGATTTTCTCTTAGTTGCTCAGAGATTGGTGTTACTCCCAGAGATTGGGAGAATACACATATTATGTATGGTAAACGATTGCCCTGTTCAAATCTTGTTCCCTAACTGGCATTCAGTCCGCTAGGTTTGTTCCAGGATATTTGGAGCGGTGGTTTGAGGTGCGGAGAAGGTGAGGGGTTGGCGGCCGTGGCCTATAAGGGGATCGGTCAATCATCATTGATTTAAGTTTCGAGTTGTCGTAATATTATCAAGCAATCCCTTGAAAAATGATTCCAATCCGTAATTCCTCATCGTATAAACAAGTATTTGCCCTAATTCGTCCTCTTGAATTAAATCTTTATCTTCATTTTATGATATTTCCTATTATTAAAAATTTCACTCAAGCTCATTCGTCTACTAATGTCATTCTAAAGCCATCTCTTCAGTGGCCGCTCGAAACCTTCTGCTTAGTCGAGCTGCTCGTCTCCTTAACTTCCAAGTCTTTCCAGACCAAAGTTATAATACCAATATAGTTGGTCCGTTATTGGACATGATACATTTTCCAGCTAACTCATTCCTGGTTGCCAGCGTTTCGCCCCAGTGTGCTAAATTGGGCTCATCAGTTGGTAAACAGCACACCTACCAAGACGCATGGCTAGTGCATACCGAGGAGGCCACTGCGTAGGCTACTTGGAGCCACCGGCAGCGCCAATGCACTATGAGAAAATTGTTCATTTTCAAAAATTGATGCCTGCCTGGCCATCAGATGACCATCAGACCAAAGTTAGTAACATTTTCGTAACACTACTCGTTTGTCGTAAATCACCCAGAACAAATCGTGCTGCTATGCTGTAAATCTTTTCCAGTTTTCGAACCTGGTGAGGGTCCTATACAACCCCTAAATACCCTCGTAACTAGACATCGGATCTATATGCTCTATAAATCACCAATATAAGCATGCAACTACGCTGCAAAAAGGGGGTGAAATATGCATTTATGTATACACTTATTTTCGTGCTATTAAACACTTGTATCAAATGCAAATGTAGCATTCCTTTACTAGACACAGGCGATTCATCTACACTAGTACATAAAATCATGATCATGAATAAACATGAAAAACAAAAATTCACACTACTTGCAGCTATGGCTGTTCCACTGCTACAAAAATTCTGTACACTGTTTGTGAGACGTACAGTATCGACCTATCAGTGTTCACTGTTAAAACAATATGTATACGTCTCGAAGATAAGATACAGTGTGTTAATACAGTACATATGATAAATCAATTCGTAAGGTCGTAAAAGAAAAACTAACGCGAAACAGCACACTTGACACTGCAAACCCTACTCGTGTCCATAATCTGCATTGCAGTACACTACAACAATCTTCTCCAAGTTTTCTTGTATAAATCTGTGGCGTTTGTCTGTTAAGACTGGCTTCAATGCGGAGAATGATCCCTCATTCCCTCTACATCTACGGATGTGACAGGACTGTACTTGAATTCGGGAACGAGTGTAGTTGTTAAACATTCTGATAGATCCACCAGCCAAATATTTGTTTATAACTATCATGATGTCGTAGCCCGGATTTCGGTTAAGGACATCACGATATTCTGTTTGCAGACGGCGCGGCGACGAGGTTTCCTGCGAAGCCTTCAAGTTCACGCTTCACGTTCTCCATAATGCCAAGCGAATCACCAAGACGAAACCCGTGTATTTCTAGCTTCTTTATTGATTTTGATATGATTTGGAAGTGTATCTTGATAAGTGCCAGTTCCCTTTGAACCGTTTTATTGCTGAAAGAGTTTTACGGCATTAATTAACACGTTGTTGAGACTGCTTGTAAAACACGCCAAAATATGCATAACAAAAGTCCAAAAGATGCACAATAAATCCGAAATTGGAAATGTATACACTAATCTCAAGTATGTGCAAATATGTATGCAATATGTACAGAGTTTACTAAAACAGTTTTGGAAATCCATCCATCCGTTCTACTGGACCGATATGTTTCATTTTTGTTTTATTCCCTCCGGAATTATCTGCCGGTGAATCATGAGCCATTGATAGCTCTCCAACTTTGAGTAATCATAAAATAATTAATTTATCACTCCATTAATTGCAGTCGAAGGCTTACCCTAACCCGCAATACATAATACACTTAGTAGGTTGCTAAGCGACTAAGACTTTCATTAATATTCTGATATATGTGATTTTCACCCTAAGTAATGCTCGTTGCATGCAGCGATATCTAACTACTACCTGTCAAGCCAGGGAGTATACACGCCCCCTGATCACGGAAGAATACTATTCCCTGCTAGCTACTCTGATTTTCTAACCTTTCCCAGCTTCCTAATATACGAGAGCTTTCCTAATAACTTACATGCTGCTAAGAGAAAAACATCTGCGTACAAACATACCCCATCATATTATGACATACGTCTTAGACTTTATCTGGGAACACCTATCGAAACCTAGCTACAATAGAAAGAGTGAAGGCCATGTATCTCTAAGTTCTCTTCCTGCAAAAAAAAAAAAAATAATGCTCCTTCGAGACTAACCTATGAGCTCACAAGATAACCGTTCTATACAAAAGAACTGCCATTAAAATATCATTGCCTACCACGACACAATACCAAGCTTTACATCAAGAACTGTACAGGCTTTAAAAAAAGGGAATATATGGATAGAATTTTACCACACAGACGGCATGATGACGTCAAAATGGATGAATTTTGACTACGAACTACGGCATACCATAACGCGCTTCGTATTTAATGTTCAAAACAATATGACTACAATGTACGTCAAGACATGTTTTCTGACCTGTTTATAACGAATGTTGCGGAGCAGCACGGTGCCTCTAGTTAAACTTAATAATTCGTCCAATTTCACCTTCAAACGCACTTCGTTGTCAGTTTTGAAGGTCTACATATCAGCAAACAAAATATACATTTGTATACAAATCTGTTCTTCTTCTTCTTTGCCTACCGCTTGTCGCACACCTGTTGGGTCGCGGGTGCGAACTGCGGAGCACATGTTGATTTGGCCCTGTTTTACGGCCGGATGCCCTTCCTGCCGCCAACCCTATACGGAGGGATGTAATCACTACTGCTTGTTTCTGTAGTGGTTGTGTTAATATGAATAGGAGAAAGTTGCGACGGACACGAACACCCAGTCCCCGAGCCAGAAGAATTAATCAGAAGCGATTCAAATTCCCGACCCGCCAGGAAATCGAACCCGGGACCCTCTGAACCGAGGGCCAGTACGCTGACCATGCAGCCAACGAGTCGGACGACTGTCTACTTATAATCATATGAAGAGATCTGTAACCTTTATTTACAATCCCGATAATTGATTACCCCAAAGAAGAAACCATTCTCAGGACAGCCATTGGTGGGGATAAGCCGAAACTTGCTCCATTCGATGACAGGTGGAAGAAGGCATGTGTGAGACGGAACCGGCAGGAGAACGCTCAGTAGTAGTAGTAGTTGTTGTTGCTGCTGCTGTCTCGTATTCTTTCAGTACTGTTTCGTGTTCTGGAACGTAGTATTGTGAAACTTGTGCCGTGATTTTGTAGTTTGTGCTGTGGTGACGTAGTCGAAGAAATTTGTACTGGAATGTATGGAAGAATTATTTCTTCTGTTTAGAAGGTCAAGAGCAAAGCATATGACAACCGTGAGATGAAACAAGCTTATTCAGCACTGATGGAAAAAGGTATAATAATTGATCCCGAAGCTAACGAAAAAAACTGTTGATAAAAAACCAATCTACGTAGCAGTTTCAGGAAAAAAAAACGGAAATAGCTGCATAAACAATGAGTTCACTGATAAACATTATTGCACAACATTCTTCCACATTGGCTGGAAGGTTTTAACTGTGTAGCCTGTAAGCTAATAATAATAATAATAATAATAATAATAATAATAATAATAATAATAATAATAATAATAATAATACCGTAATTGATTTTACATCGCTCCAACTATTTTTACGGGTTTCGGAGATGCCGAAAAAGCGGAATTTTGTCCTGCAGAAGTTCTTTAACGTGCCAGTAAATCTACAGACACGAGGCTGAGATATTTGAGCACCTTCAAATACATACCACCGGACTTAGCCAGGATCAAAGCCGCCAACTTGAGCTCAGAAGGCCACCGCCCTACCGCCTGAATAAGTCGGCCTGGCATGTAAGTTCATCTGCGAATGTATGAGAATGTAAAGGGAGAAGGCAAACTACAATATTTTTGCCTGTAAGGTCGATCGAGAGGTCAAACTGTAAGTACACGTGCGCCCTAACTGAGCCGTCATAGGCGCAGAGCACTGGATGTAAACAAGCAGTTGTTGGTACCATGGCCGAGAGCAATCTTATACAATACCGTATTAATCACATAATAATGTGGTGTTTTGTGTGAGCCGTATATGAAGAGATGTGGACCAACTAATATGTAAACACTCTGTCCCTAAGCCAAAGAAATTTGTTCCCTTTATCCAGAAGATGCTAGGGACGCGCAGCTGTGAGTTCGCATCCGGGAGATAGTGGGTTCGAACCCCCCTGTCGGCAGCCCTGAAAATGGTTTTCCGTGGTTTCCCATTTTAACATCAGGCAAATGCTGGGGATGTACCTTAATTAAGGCCACGGCCGCTTCCTTCCCATTCCTAGGATTTTCCTGTCCCATCGTCGCCATAACACATATCTGTGTCGGTGCAACGTACAGCAAATAGCAAAAAGAACTTTGTTCGTATCCAGTAGCGCCAACTTTGTGGGGGGGGGGGGCAACGAGTTTTCTTCTTCCCAAAAATGATCTTAGGGGTGCAGAGTGCCATTTTGCCAGCCTCCGCCCCCCCCCCCCCCACGAGGAGTTTGGTGGTCTTGGAGGCTGCTACAGTTTTAAATCTGGAGAAGATGGTAGATGGATTTATATCAAGAAATGAAGTTAGAAAGCGGACATTGCTTCAGGAAACCACATTTCCCTACGGATACTGTTCAGGCTGTACATGTGGTCGTAGAGTTTTTCACATTTCGTGTCATGAAATGCATAATACACTCTAATAGGACCTTTATTAATAAAATGTATTTATGAAGCGAGTTCTATTTTTCTATTTACTTGTGAATATTATTACTCGCGCAACTGTTAGTGATATTTGGTGTTACGGGATTGAGGAGTAATTCTCCCGGTTCCGGTAATACTGCCAACTGAATGGAAATGGAATCTGAATTGAATCGATAATATGATCGATCGATATGAACTTTCTAAACATTTATTATCTTAAGCCAACACGTGTGCCACACACACATATTATATAACATTTCTCGATACGAGAAATGTTCCTAGCATGAATTCCATAGTTTGGCTTTGCTGTGTAAACAACAACAGTACTAGTACATAAAGTGCACGCTCAGAATAAGCTGTTGCAAATTCAAAGAGGGTTTGCTCCAAGAATTTCTCGTGCATTTCGCACTTCATCTACTGATGCAACACTTGTAATTGCTGGAATAGAACCACTGTTTTTAACAGGAATTGGCAAAGCCGAGCTGTTGTTATTGAAGAAAAAGAGAGTATCACCTCTGCCAATTTTCAACATTATTTTAGAGCATAAGTGTCATTTTTTGGAATCTGCTCATCCAAGTCAATTCAAGAAACTTATGCGTAAACATTGCTATAACGCACATGACTATCATATACACTGATGGCTCCCGCATACCAAGTTCTAATGGAATTGACAGTGTTGGTTGTGCGTTTGTAGTCTATGAGAACGATGCTGAAATATTTGCAGCTCAATGTAAACATTCTCACAACTGCTCAATTTTTCAGGTAGAACTTTGGGCCTTAAAATGTGCGTTGCAATGGTGCAAAACTAACAACAAAAGAGTACGAATCTTCAGTGATTCACAAGCTGCATTGAACGAAGTAAACGATAAATATGACTTAAATCCAATACCGGTCAATGTCAGAGCAATAGCTCAGGAGTGTTCGCTCTTCTGTACATCTTGGATTAGAGGTCACACAGGGTTTACTGGTAATGAAAAAGCAGACTCATTAGCTAAATCAGCTGCTACGTCTCTTTTGGATATTGCATATCGTAAATATCCAATATGTTATGTTCAAAGACAAATCAGGCAATATATTTTACATCACTTATTTACTTTCAGTGCCAACTAAGAAAATAAAAAGCTACAACCTGTTTTCCAGTCAGTGACCGGGTCAGGGATGGATTGAATGAAGCCCCGATCTAGCGGCGAGGATAGGAATTGTGCCGGCTGCCGAAGGCTGTAGCACTCCCTCAGGGGCAATGATTAATGACTGACAGATAAAATGAAATGATATTGGAGAATGCTGCTGGAATGAAATATGACAGGGAAAACTGGAGTATCCGGAGAAAAACTTGTCCCGCCTCCGCTTTGTCCAGCACAAATCTCACATGGAGTGACCGGGATTTGAACCACGGAACCCAGCGGTGAATAGCCGACTCGCTGCCGTCTGAGTCAAAGAGGCTTAGTTTTGTGGTAAATACAATTTATACACGATATTTTAAAATATACGGGACGGTTCACGAAAAAAAAAACCGGGACAATACGCGTCCCGTATATTTTTTTGCAGGGACAACGGGACACCTTAGCGACATAAGGGACAGTCCCGTAAAATCAGAGACGTCTGGTCACCTTACTCTGAAGTCCCATTCTCATTTATGGCAGTGACGATATGGAGGCTGCTGAGGTGTGGGTGGTGCTGAGTAATGACATTTAGGATGTTACGGAAGGCATAAAGGTGCTGCAGCTGAACTACAGTCGCTCGCATAAGTAATCGTCCTACCGAGGTCGATAGCTGCAGTCGCTTAAGTACGGCCAGTATCCAGTATTCGGGAGATAGTAGGTTCGAACCCCACTGTCGGCAGCCCTAAAAATGGTTTTCCGTGGTTTCCCATTTTCACACCAGGCAAATGCTGGGGCTGTACCTTAATTAAGGCCACGACCGCTTCCTTCACACTCCTAGCCCTTTCCTCTCCCATCGTCGCTGTAAGACCTATCTGTGTCGGTGCGACGTAAAGCAACTAGCAAAAAAATTCGTCCATCTGTCCTTTTCATGTATTGAACACCAAAACTGCATTACAAGGCTTCGGGTACGTTCAGAAACAAATACGCCGTGAATATGCAATATATACGTACAACAATACCGGCAGAATATACCTCTTGCACGTCAATACTCTTTAATAATAATAATAATTTCGTGTGGCTATTACTAGCCGATTGCAGCCCTTGTAAGGCAGACCCTCCGATGAGGGTGGGCGGCATCTGCCATGTGTAGGTAACTGCGTGTTATTGTGGTGGAGGGTAGTGTTATGTGTGGTGTGAGAGTTGCAGGTATGTTGGGGACATCACAAACACCCAGCCCCCGGGCCACTGGAATCAACCAATTAAGGTTAAAATCCCCGACCCGGCCGGGAATCGAACCCGGGACCCTCTGAACCGAAGGCCAGTACGCTGACAATTCAGCCAACGAGTCGGACTACTCTTTAATAAAAGATAATGAGTATGGTTGGGCTAGGAAATGGGGGTATAGTGCGCGTTGGTATCACCTAAATATCACTATAAAATTTGTCACAAATGGAACATAATAATTACTTTTACACATATCAAGTGAAAAATCCCTGGCAAATTAAGAAATATATGTTTTTTGGAGAATATTAATACGTACTTTACTACTTTGCAAGTACATTTGCTGTTGCGCTCACAGTGACACACGTATGTCTTTTGTCTTACACTTTGAACAATTACGTGTGTGATATCTGTGTTCACTGAAGTTCTTTGCTTTCATTTCATTCTTCACTTGTCAATGACATCATTTCATGAATTGTATCGCGATAAGCAATATTTAATAGGCGACAAAATGATATGGCCAATGTACATAAGAAAAATTCAGTGGACAAGTGATTTATTGTTCCAGGGATCGAGCTACTTTCGTTCGAACAGAAATAAAAATATTTATTGGTCCAGGGATCATGCTATTTTTCTTTTGACCTCCATTTTGCTGTTTGTACTGGCCAATGATAATGAGAATCTACAGACATAGCACTCCCATTCCACGGTGCTAGCCCTGGACCTGAAGAAAGTAACAAAAGACGGCACCAGCAGCGAATGGACAAAGATAATGAGAATCCACAGACATAGCCCCTTCGAGCATACAAATAGATAGAGGGGGCGCTGCCAGCAGAACGTGGCGCCAAGATACAAATCAGCTGATGTTGGGCACGTATCGTAAATTGCGCGGGCCATCGGTGTAAGCTGGGAGATTTCAAGGATTCATTGTCGACAAACCAGACCTTTTCTATGCAATTTTGATGTGTTACAAACATAAAAAACACGTATTTTCTTTTATGTGATAAGTGAATTACACCAGTCTGAAATAATATAGCAAAAATAGTCACTTCTTGCTCTGCTTATAATTGCAGTCAGAGATTTGAAAAGGGGAGTAAGATATCTTCTCACGGGTAAAGATTAAAATCTGTAACTGAAAAGACACTGTCTTGATTTCGTACAGTATCTAGGCTGCCAGGGAAAACGAGTATAAGTCAGAAAATGACTTGTACTCTTCTCCCATACACAGATATTAACATGTTTACTTGTACCGTTGGGACCAAATGAAATATTAGGCCTTGGTACATATAGTTTAGTTATGACTTATAACTACATCGTGGACATATCTTACTTTGAACTTTTTTGACATAATCGTTTTACTTGGTAGCCTAAATTTATTTCTGGACCTCACAGCACAGTCGTAAGTCGAGCACCCTGACTACGCGGCTGAGCCGGATTTCCGGACATAGAAAGTTCTAATTCCGGTGCTGACTGGCCATCCTTAGAGTAGTGGTTTTCCAATACTCCTTCCAGGAAAATACCAGGATGGTACCTTGTTTAAACCCCCCCCCCCAACCTACCTGAATCCTAGACCTTAAAAACTAGTTACACACACTAGGTTATCAGACAAATTCAACAAACACCTGAGGATGAGGGGATGATGGCCAATATGTCCCAAGCCACTCAAATGAAGTAACATCATCATTTATTTAATGTAAGGTATAAATGTTTGGGGAGGGGGAATAACATTGGGTTATTGTGTGATACATTGCTGGATATCACCCTCTAAGCATAACTGATTATGTTATTAACTTATTTCAGTTTCCCTTCAGACCCCAAATTGCTGAAGAAATGGGTCATGAATATGAACATAGAGGGTTTTCAACCATCAAAATTTAGTAAACTTTTTTCAAAGCATTTTGAACCTAGCTGCTTCGACAAAGAGAGGTTTGGCCATCCGTTTCCTCTGAAAGGATCAGTTCCAACTGTTTTTGAATTTCCAGAACACCTGAACAAACATTCCAGGCATCATAAGCCACCTAAAAGTCGAAACACCCCTTGCACTTCATCTTCACTTCCAGTAATTGAAAGTAATGATAACTGAGCAGCATGCTCCATCCACTGAAAACATTCCCAATACTAGTTCTATCATTCCTGGCAAATCTGAAAAAAGAAAGTATTACATTGGTGATTTTAAAGAAAATGACATGAATTCCCCCAAAAAGGCAAAGAGATGTCTCTTCAATGCACACAGCACAATTTGTTCTCAAAACCTACTGAAACTAAAAACAAGAATTAAGAAAATAAATAATTATTTAAATTCATTGGTGGCTCATTTACAGAAGGAACTAATGATAAATGAAAATGCTGCAGCAATGTTAAAATTCAGTAAAACTCTTTTATATTCACTACATTTGTTTATTTTTCCAGATGTGTGCCACATGCTGAAATTGGTGAGGAATTCTTTGGCTTCTTTTGGCACAATTTTTAACAGTGAAGGTAATGCCATAAAATGGACATATGTAGAAAAACTAGTGGAAATACAACTAGAAGAGGGATTAACACTTGCTACTAAGATTCGTAAGTGCCATATTAATTGGGAATCGGAAAAGATGAAAGTCAAATTAGCAGCCCAAACTTTGAGTAACTGTGTGGTTCAGTTACTCAGGTATTTGAAAAATTCAGGGTATGATTTATTTGAAGACTGTGAAGCTACAGCTGAATTTGTAGACATTTTTAATAACATATTTGACAGTTTGAACAGCAGGAATATATTACAAAAGGGATTTAAGTGTGCATTCTCTCCCAAAACAGAGGTTTTTATAAAGGATTTCCTCAGCAAGGCAGAATCATACATCATGCAGCTATTAAAATCAAGTTCGTTAGACTCTTCTGTTCTTCACTCAAGGAAGAAGACTGGATTTCTTGGATTTTTGGTGTACATTAGAAGTTGCCTTGGCCTCTATAAGTATTTAGTCCTCAGTGAGCAGCATAAATTGAAATACCTGTTATTGTACAAATTCAGTCAGGACCACTTGGAGGTATTGTTCTCTGCCATTAAAAGGAGAGGTGGTGAAATCAATAACCCTACTGCTGTTCAGTTTAAAGCTGCATACCAAAGATTGCTGGTTCGCCAAGAGGTTAAAGGAGCAGATTCAAGCAACTGCATTGCCTTGGATCAAATTAATATATTGAGTGCATCTAGCTCCGAGCCCAGTTCAGATTTACAGTGTCATGCAATTCTCGCAGTATCACACGATAGGGTTGCAGATATCCCACTAATTCCAGGTTTTGATCATGACTACTGTACTCATCCAGCATTTGAACAGTTGTCCCCATATGTGAGTGATGTGACATACCGGTATATTGCTGGATTTGGAATGCACTATGCTTGAGTGCTCTGAGAGTGCCACAGAGAACTACACAGACTACGCTTTAATCAAGGAGAAGATGTACTCTGGAGATGAGGGATTAATCGTGCCCTCCTAAGATGTGATAGTGTTGTGTAAGGTGACTGAAAGTGCACTCAGAAATATAAATGTACTAAGGAGCAAAGAAGTTTGTTGAGGTCAGTGAATGGAACCTTCTTTTATTGTATGAAGGACCATTTACTTGAGCAAGAACTTGCACAGAGCCATGAAATTGACTTGGTTAAGTTAATTGTGAAGTGTTATGTCAATTCCAGAATGCGACATGAATGTGCTAAGGAAGAAGAGAAAAGAGACAGGAAAAAAAGTAAGAAGTGTATTGAACAAATAGATATTGTTCAATCATCAGTGATTTAGGACAGTATTGTGAAGACATGCAGTTCTGTGGTTTTCAAAACATTCCTGATCAGCAGCCTGGAGAAGAATGGTGAATAACTTACATGTAAATATATGTTTCCTGCGTTCTATCATCCATTTGGTTATTAACTGTCTGCAGCTGTTTTGGTGACTTGTAGCCTACATGACTTCCTGTCTTTCATCATATTGTACATTTTAAGGATAGTTTTGTGAATGTTACATCTAATTAGGCTTAACTAACTCAGTTACAGTTTGATATAGCCTGAGTATTTAGAACAGCTGAACAACATTTGGTGTGTGTGCTTTTTCATATCTGATAGTGGCTGATAACCTAGGTGTTAGGTTGTTCTATGTGCATTCATGCATGATAGCGGCTGATAACCTAGATGTTAGGCCCTGTAAAACAATAATTATCATCATGCCTAAATGTACATCTGCAAACTAAATGTGAAGGTCTGTGAATAAGTGTGATGATGGTGATAGCTGTTTTTTTAATAACAGAACCTTGAGGTTATCACCTGCATTATTGGTAATTTCAAACTTTCTTTGACCCTAATTATTATAGGTGCAGAGGGGACGATTGCGTTATTATCGGTCACGTTTCTTGATTTATAAGGCTTAACCAGCATTAAATCGGCCTTATTAGAAATGCAGGTTATTGGTATGTTTGTTGAGTTTATTATTTGCAGCACTGTGAAAATATTTTAAAAATAACTATTTCAGACGAATATTACGGAGAAAAATTAAACTTGTGAAATTAGGAGAACTAAAATAGGTTAACAACGTGAGACCTATTCGCGTCACCGTATCGCTTAACTGATACATAAACACATCAGAATATCACACATATAAAATGATATTTAACATTTTTCATACAAAAAAGGAATGGAAATATTCCTAGGGGATTGCATTTATCACCATCTTCAATAGTTTAAATCAATTAATCATAAGGAGCACGCTTAAATCGGGATTTAAAAACACTCCGCAATGCTCTTCTTATGGAAGACCGCCTTGTTTTGCCCTACATCAGCTGATCACTCAGAGCTTGATGTTGGTGCCACGCTTGGCCGGTAGAAACATACGGAGCGCCCTCTCTATCTATTTCTATGCTCGAAGCATAGCCCTCCCATTCCACGGTGCTAGCCCTGGACCTGAAGAAAGTAACAAAAGACGGCACCAGCAGCGAATGGACAAAGATAATGAGAATCTACAGACATAGCACTCCCATTCCACGGTGCTAGCCCTGGACCTGAATAAAGTAACAAAAGACGGCACCAGCAGCGAATGGACAAAGATAATGAGAATCCACAGACATAGCACTCCCATTCCACGGTGCTAGCCCTGGACCTGAATAAAGTAACAAAAGACGGCACCAGCAGCGAATGGACAAAGATAATGGGAATCCACAGACATAGCCCTCCCATTCCACGGTGCTAGCCCTGGACCTGAAGAAAGTAACAAAAGACGGCACCAGCAGCGTAGTACGACATAAACCAGTCCTGTCTACAAGCCTTAAGTATGTTTTCATATTTCTCAAATAACGACGGTATTTCTTAATTTGCCAGGGATTTTTCACTTGATATGTGTAAAAGCAATTATTATGTTCCATTTGTGACAAATTTTATAGTGATATTTGGGTGATACCTTTGCGCATCATACCCGGAAATGGCAACGTAAAAGTATTGGGCTATTTGGGCTATTTGCTTTACGTCGCACCGACACAGATATGTCTTATGGCGACGATAGGATGGGAAAGGACTAGGAAGAGGAAGGAAGCGGCCGTGGCCTTAATTAAGGTACAGCCCCGGCATTTGCCTGGTGTGAAAATGGGAAACCACGGAAAACCATCTTCAGGGCTGCCGACAGTGGGGCTCGAACCCACGATCTCCCGATTACTGACGTAAAAGTATTCGTCCACCTTGTGCACTGTCTTGTATAACGAATACAGCACTGAGGAAGTGAGACACATCACCAAGCTCAGTCCATCAGTGACACGGACAGTGTCGGTGAGCATGCCCCGAGTACAATGGGCAAGATAAGGGAACTAACTGTTGTTGAACGCCAACGAATTATCCAACTCCACCAACTTGGTAATATGCAACGAGTAATTGCTGAGAAAACCGAAATACCGCGAACTACAGTCGCAAGTATCATTCAGCGATATAAGACCAGTGCAACTGTACTCAACAGAGCAAGAACTGGGCAGCCAAGGAAGCTGACAGCACGCGAAGAGCGAAGCATTATACGCACCGTCCAAAAAAATCCCCATGTGTCTGGACCTGTGCTTCGAACAGAAGTAAAAACCTCCACTGGGAAGATCATCAGTACCGATACCGTATGACGTGTGTTACAAAGAGCTGGTTTGCAGGGGCGTACAAGTCGGAAGAAGCCCTGGATAAGTGAGGTGAACCGTAAGAAGAGGCTGGCGTTTGCCAAACAGTACGTTATGAAGCCACCAGCATTTTGGAAACGCGTGTTGTTTATGGACGAGAGCAAATTCTATTCATTTAATTGTTCTGGAAAGCGACGTGTATGGAGAAAGAAGAACGCCGAACTCCAAAGTCAAAATCAGCAACCAACCGTAGAATAAGGAGGAGGTTCCATAATGGTATGGGGGTGTATGTCGGCGGCTGGGGTAGCAACTGCCATATAATACCTGAACGGATGGATAAGATGGTGTATTTGAATATATTAAAGCAACACTTAACACCCAGCGTAGCAAAATTAGGTCTTGGTAGTAGGTACTTCTTCCAGCAAGATAATGACCCTAAGCACACTGCTCGGGTTGTTAGGGAATGGCTACTCTGCAATACATCTCATGTATTTATGGACGGAATTAAAGTGTCAACTGAGCAAGCAGCGTATTCCCTATAAAGAAGCTCTGAAGCAATATTTCATAGAAGAATGGCACAAAACAGGCCCGGAAGTGACAGAAAAACTGGTGATATCCATGCCGAAACGTGTTCAAGCCGTGATTGATTCCAAAGGACGTTCGACGCGCTACTGATACTTAGGAAATGACTGAACATTCCTTGAGTTCTTATTGTGGACGAATACTTTTGCAACGTGACTTTCCTGCAAGCAGTTGGAATTGTTTTTTATTTGTTCCAAATGCCAGTGCTTAGGGTGCTATAAATTATGTCCTCAGCTGTTCAGATGGCAAATAAAACATACTATTACTTGTTTACAATTAATTTCTTTATTGTATTGGTGCTGTTGGATATTGTCCTCACATGACGAGCGCGGACGAATATTTTTGCGAGCGGCTGTATGTTTGGTCCAGCAAGGAAGGAAACGGCAAACTCCCCCGCTCCTCACCATGCTTTGTGCAACTGATTACGGCACCGTCATCTGTTTTCTTTGGTCTTTTTGATCTTTCTTAATTTATAACCTTTGGGGATGCTATTTGAGGATCCAACCAGCCTCCGGGCTCAAGACTTTGCAGACAATGCCGTTTGAATATAATTCTGATAGTTTAACAAACAACTTTAGGAGCCGATGACCTAGCTATTAGGCCTCCTTAAACAACAATCATCATCTTCATCAACAACAACAAACAAGTTTAAACATTGTTTTCTCTGTTTTGTTTGTGAAATTGTACTTGACATTTTTCTGCACTTCTGTTTAAAAGAAGAGAACGTAGATTAGAGCATAAATTAGTATTTTATGGTAACAGACAGTACTATCCCCTCCTACCCCATTAGATTAGGGTCCCATAAACTACAATTTCGCTCTTTTATCGAGGAGACGTGCACATTAAATTTTTAAAACTCAATCTCGTCTTTTATTGCCGATAAAATACACAAATACTCTTATATACTGCACTTCGTCACCTTATATTTGTTATGATTCTGACGAATCAATTGTCCACCTCAACGGCCGTCATCATCGCATAGAACCATCTCGCTCACGTCCACAACCTTCATCTCATCCCTCCACACCTCGAAGTAGTCCCCGGCCGGCCCCACCCCCCCAAACCACCTCATCCATCATTTCATCCTTATCTCTTCCCGCCCCCACCTCCTTCTTTTGATATCCTTCGCCTTTTTCTAACTTCACTTGTTAGCTTCTCCTCCTTTTATAACACCCTTGCCCTTCATTTATTTCCCTCTCACCTTGTATCACCCCTTTCCTCTTTGCATCATTGTTCATAGCTCATTTTGACATAATCACAACTGTATTCTAATTCCAATAAAGAATAAATACTTAGGCATAGGCACGATTCCCCTCCCATCTCCTATATATTCACATCCTTTATCCACCTCCTTCTTCCGTCACATCTCCCCAACCTGCCCGCATCTCTTGGCCAGAGAGAGGGCGACACCCTCTAGGTGGCCCGCCCCACCCCTTCAGGGTGGGGAATGAAAGCATTTGATAGATAACATGAATTGTTAAATATTTTCCTTAAATTTCCAGTAGTAAAATTATTCCCTATTCGACCCTCAGGAAGATAAAAGTGTAGGCCTAAGCCTCAAGAGCGCCCATGCCCGGGGGGAAGCGGGGGCCGCGGCCCCCTTAGCTCTCAGGGAAAGGAAAAAAAAAATCCAATGTAGTCAGGTGTTTTTCTTTCAAGAAAATGATATATAAGTCGGTATTACGTAGAAGTGGTAGTACCGCCCCCCACCAACAGGCAGGGGATACCGTGAGTGTAATTCTACCGCCGAATACAAGTCGCCATTCATCTTCCAAAATATTAAAAATACTTCTTACCTCCAGGTCTAAATCTCCCCCTCCCCCCACTTCAAACTGTCGTATGGGCGCCCATGCTAAGCCTGATATTTCGTTCGACTCATTTCGCGTGCGGGATATGTGCGCACATCTGGTAGGTACTATCTACTTCTGAAGTAAGTTACTATCCGCCACACTAGCATGTACTGTAGTTCGTCTTGTAAAGTACGGAGTATTAGGAAAAATTAAAATTACTGGAAGTTCAAATCAAATAGCCTACAGGATTATAAACCTCTTTTCCATTTCCTATGTTTCTGTAAAGAATAGCAATAGATAACATCCAGAGTGTATTTACTTCTAACTTTTTCATGCTGCGATCTTTTTGAATTCTTAACAGAACTTACACTGTGCACAAGAATCGAAATGTGAGAATGACAGCTATAACGACGCACATCTTGCTCGGGAGGTCGGAGTATCCTCTTGATAAGCATACATGAATAACACATCAATTTCGTGTCATTGCGTAATTGTATTCCTCTGACAACAGCAGCACATTTCAGAATAGGTAATTGGTGCTGTTCGTAACGTGTCAACAATTTTAACATAATTTACGAACATTGAATCCTATTTATAATGAAAATTGTTGTTTGGGTACAACTAGACCTAGTACCGTACTAGTTCAAATAGGTCGTTACCAAGTAAGACACATTTCACATGAATTCGAGCTATTAGTGAGACAGTAACATAATGTAAACACCTAAGTAGTAACTATTACTCACTTTTCACCGTCGACTTTCGCTGTTGCCATCCTGCCTCAGGACAACAATGTCATAACACAAGCCTGGAGGTCTGTCCGACAACCAAGTTGCGCCTTTTGTCGTTAAGGCCAGCAATCGAGAGCAAGCAGGCGGGCGATGGTTGTCAATGGTCCGTCAATTGTCAAACGCCACGGTCAACGAGTTATACCCTTTTGCTCTTCTCGCACTCAACCACTGAAGCATTCATTTAACAGATCACGTGCACTTCGGACTAATAAACACTAATAGAACGCGGAGGTTCCTGTACGCGACTGCTTGAAGCCGCTCCCAGACTGCGCTGGTTATTGGCACCGCCACTGCGAGCGCTTCAGGACGAACTTATTTCTGGATGACCTTGGCTGCACAATACATAGTAGTTCATGTCTTAGTCGCATCTACAGCATAGCGCTAGCTGTAACATCCATTTACCAGCGCTCCTTTCGACTGACAGGTAACTACAAACCCCAGAGCGGCAAAGTTTGATTTATATTACTAACTGCACAGCCTTTCCAAAGGCCAGAAATCGTTAATACAGACACAGCAGATTGTTATTTCATTTAGAACATTCTCAGTGGAGGCAACTGAAGAGTGTAAATATCAAGGTATTTAAGTACCAAAATAAATTTAAAAAGCAGGAGAAGGAAAATCCGCTTTAAAATAAATTGCCGACATGTTGATATAGAATCTATTTTAAAATATAGTTGAGAGTATTATAGGCTAAAGATGAACAAGTGTCATATTATATGTTTTAAAATGTATATTTGAATATGAGTTAGTGATTTTATAAGAATCCAAGTACCGAGCAAGTTGACCGTGCGGTTAGGGGCGCGCAGCTGTGAGCTTGCATTCGGGAGATAGTAGGTTCGAACCCCACTGTCGACAGCACTGAATATGCTTTTTCGTGTTATCCCATTTCCCTACCTGGCAAATGGTAGGGCTGTACCTTAATTAAGGCCATGCCCGCTTCCTTCCCACTCCTAGCCCTTTCCTGTCCCATCGTCGCCATAAGACCTAGCTGTGTCGGTGCGTCGTAAAGACAATTTAAAAACAACGAACAAGTACAGTCAGTAAAGACTATATAAGAGATTCAAGTGGCAGAAGTCAGCTATTCTTGAACTGATGAAAAATAGAAGTCAGTCTCTTACAATTTTATTTACATTTGTAGATAACTTGGAGGTAATAATAAATAAATAATAATAATAATCGTATGGCCTCAGCTACCGTTTGCAGACATTTCGATTTGACGCCATCTGGCTGTCTGCTCGTCAATTTCGACGTTCCGGTTTACTCTGTCTGCCATCTAGCGGACCTAGAGTAAACCGGATCTCTCTTGGGCGTCTATGGCTGAGATTTAATTAATTTTGTCGGGTAAATACCAAATGTATCACCAGAGTTCTTTTACATGCCGACATCGTACGACATGGAGTGTCGAATGGACTTTTTTCCGCCCTTCAAAAATCCGACTACCTCTGCCGGGTTTGAACCCGCTATCTTGGGATCCGGAGGCCGACACTCTACCACGGATCCACAGAGGCAGCTAACTTGGAGGTAAGAATATATTACTTTTTTTTTTCAATTTGCTTTACGTTGCACCGACACAAGTAGATCTTATGGTGACGATGGGCTATGAAAGGGCTAGAAGTAGGAAGAAAGCGACCGTGGCCTTAATTAAGGTACGGACCCAGCATTTACCTGGTGCAAAAATGGAAAACCATGGAAATTCATCTTGAGGACTGCCGACGGTGGGGTTCGAACCCACCATCTCTCGAATACAAAGCGATAGCTATGTGACCCAAACCGCGCGGCCACTTGCTCGGTTATTTCATTTTAAGATATCCATGTTGATGCTGTTGTTAATTTTCGGATCATCAGTCCATAGATTGGTTTTATGCAGCTCTCCATGCTACCCTATCAAGTGTTAACCTTTTCATTTCTACATGCATTCTACATTTACTCTAATCAGTTTGTCATATTCATCCCTTAGTCCACCCGCATCGTTCTTACCTACTACACTTCCCTTAACTGAACAAACTAAACAAGACACGGGGGTTTTAAGATGTGACCTATCATTCTGTCTCTTCTTCCGTCAAATTTCATCATATTTCCCCTATCACCAATACGATTCAGTACCTCATCATTCGTGATTCGAACTACCGATGTTACCTTCAGTATTCTTCTCAAACACCACATTTCAAAGGCTTCATTTTTTCATCTGAGCTAAATATTGTGCATGTTTTTCACTTCAATATAATGCCATGCTCCATACTAATATCTTCAGAAACTTCTTTGTAATTTATTTTCTTAAGAAAGGCCTTGCCTTACTTGTGCGAGTCTGGATTTCATGTCCCCTTTACTTCAGTTACGTAACCCATATTGATTTAGTTCCTTTAAGACTTTATTTCTAATCTAATATTTCCTGCATCACCTGATTTCGTTCGACTGCACTCTATTACTTTTGTTTTAGATTCACTTATATTCCATGTACTCCTTCCCTAAAACTGTGCCCATGCCATTCAGTAGCTTCTAGAGATCTTCTGCAGACTCAGATAAAATAACAATATCATTGGAAAATTTCAGGGTTTTTGAGTTCCACTCTTTGGACTGTGATTCTTATTTTCAAATTCCTCTTTGATTTCCTTCACAGTCTCTTCTGCATAAACACTGAAAAGGAGAGGGGTAAACGTGAGCCCTATCTCACTTCTTTCTGCGTTGCTGCTTCTTTTTTCATAGCCCTCGATTCTGATCACTGCAGACTGATTTTTTGTACAGACTGTAGTTAATCCTTCTTTCTCACTATCTGATCCCGAATCCCAAATAGCTTGGTACAATCAACGTTATCGAATACCTTTTCGAGATATATGAATTCCATGTACATGGGATTGTCCTTCTTAATTCGATCCCCTAAGATCAGACGTAAAGTAAAGATTTCTATGTGTCTTCCTATCAGGGGCGGATAAGTGTCAGATAAAAAACCCGAAAAATTTAAAATATACAGAAATTAAAACGTTTAAGAGAGCACCAGTGTCGAGGTTGATCTATATATATATAACATGTTCTGACTGACTGACTGACTGACTGACTGACTGACCGACTGATTGACTGATTCATCATCGCAGAGCTAAAACTACTGGACATGAAGAAATGAAATTTTGGGGATACATTTATATTACAGCGTAGGTGCTCATTAAGATAGTATTTTCGGATATTCCTTCGCTAAGGGGGTGGAAAGGGGGGTTGAATTTTTTAAATGAGTATATCTCTAATTTAGGGACATAAACATTTGTATTTGGTATCTCCTTTAAAAATAAAGAAATACGTAATTTTTTCCGTAAAATTCCCTTAGAGGGGTGGAAAGAAGCGAAAAAGAGGTTTGATTCCTTTTATGGGGAAACTCATATCTCAAAAACTTAAGATGTTACAGACATGAACATTAGTGTTTGGGATCTCCTTTAAAATTAAAGAAACATGTATTTTTTGGAAAATTCAGTGAAAGGGGGGGTGATAGGAAGTGAAAATGGGGATGAATTTTTCAAATGAGTTTAACTCAAAAACTGAAGATGTTACAGACATGAATATTGGTATTTGGGGTCTCCCTTAAAATTAAAGTAACACGTATGTTTTTGTTTTTGGAAAATCCACTTAAGGGGGGGGGTTGAGAAATGAAAACGTGACTTTTAAAATGAGTTGAAAATTGGTATTTGGAATTTACTTTGAAAATAAAGAAAGTCGTAGTATTTTTTTCGGAAAATCCACTTAAGGAGGTGAAAAGAAGTGAAAAAGTGGTGAATTTTAAAAATGAGAATACTTATTATTCCGAGACCGCTCGCCGGAAAAAGTTCAAATTTCACTCATTTATGTACTAGATGTTGAATGGGACAAGTCTACAAAATTTTTCAGTCCTTAAGGATTAATGCCCGGTGGTGGTGGTGATTGTTGTTTTAAGAGGAAGTACAACTAGGCAACCATCGAAACAAAAGCATTAATTTCTCTGAAACCGTTTGACATATGACGTTGAAATTTCACATGATGGTTCCGCCTAAATGTCTCAGATTTTAAATGAAATTATTCTTAATATAACACAACCCTAGGGGGTTTAGACCGGGGGGGGGGGGGAGGAGGTAGGCGAGGCCTGATGAAAAACCGCTTGATACACAAGGATACAATTTCACATGATGCTTACTCCTCATTGAGATTTTAAACAAGAAGTGGCCTTAAATCAATACACCCCTAACGGTTTCAGTTGGGGGGTAATATCTGATGACAAAAATATTTATGTCTCTTAAACCGTTAGACATCCGAGGTTGAACTTCCACATCATGGTTACTCCTATACGTCTTAGATTTTAAACAAAAACTGGTCTTAAAAAAATAATACACACCTTAGTAGTTTTTACTGCGGAGTTTGAAAAAAAAACTCAGGGAGTTAAATGGGGGTTAATGTACTTGAAAAGTTATTCTAACCTCCAAACCGTTTAACGTACGAAGATAAAATGTGCAATGGCCAATTATATTTTAAATCCCCAGAATGAGACAGGAAATATTTTTAAACATTCCATCCCCAAGGGGTAAACGAAATCGCTCATTACTCCAATCGTTTGACGTACAAAGTTGTAATTTTACAAGAAGGTTGCTTTTTTATGTCCTAAGTGTCAATTATCATATATTTCAAACTGTTTCTCCCATAAGTGGTTAAGATGGGGGCGGACTCTAAAATGTCTCAATATTCATTCTTCCGAAACTGTTTCACGTTTGGACTTTAAATTTTACATGGAGGTTTGCCTTCTTTGTCCTGGATGTTATCTAAGAAATATTGTAAAACATTTTACACCTCTAATACTGTTCGACGGATAAATCGAAATTTCACAGGTTGGTCGTTTCTGCGTCCTAGATGTTCAATAACATAGGATTTTAAAACATTCCAATTCTATGGGATTAACATTAGTTTTACATCCGAAAATAAATAATCATTCCTCCAAAACCGTTTGACGTACAAACTGAGGGTGTATTTTATGGACTCTGTCGACAGTGAACTTTCCAAAATGTTAAACATTTGGCTGATTGCAGAAACGATGACTAGTTTTAAGCCTTAGACAACGTCTACCTAAACAACGTCTAAATCGAGCACGATCTTCCATTGCACAAACAATTTTCAGTCGTTGTTTAACTAGACATCGTTTAAAGTTTCAATATTGGTTTGAAAATGGAGATAGAAGTAACTTTCATGCAACTCTTTGCTTATCGCAAACAATGAAATTCGTCGGTGCGCGCGCCGAACGCCAGTCAGCTATTCGTCTTCCTATACATTACTCAAATATGGCCAAGCATGAGCATGACTTGTCCACAGATAAGAATATCGCTTTCGGTGGAAATTAAATCTCATAATATTATCGACACGAAAGCGACACGCCACCGTACGGGGAAGTGTAGCTTCGATTGTAGCGTTGTTACGGTGAGTGTTAGCTACTCGTAAATAGCTTCAATCAATCAATCAATCAATCAATCAATCAATCAATCAATCAATCAATCAATCAATCAATCAATCAATCAATCAATCAATCAATCAATCAATCAATCAATCAATCAATCAATCAATCAATCAATCAATCAATCAATCAATCAATCAATCAATCAATCAATCAATCAATCAATCAATCAATCAATCAATCAATCAATCAATCAATCAATCAATCAATCAATCAATCAATCAATCAATCAATCAATACTGATCTGCATTTAGGGCAGTCGCCCAGGTGGCAGATTCCCTATCTGTTGCTTTCCTAGCTTTTCCCTAAATGATTTCAAAGAAATTGGAAATTTATTGAACATCTCCCTTGGTAAGTTATTCCAATCCCTAACTCCCCTTCCTATAAATGAATATTTGCCCCAGTTTGTCCTCTTGAATTCCAACTTTATCCTCATATTGTGATCTTTCCTACTTTTATAAACGCCATTCAAACTTATTCGACGAAGGAAAGATGAAACAATTGTAATGTGTAACCGAATGTGTTGTACGGGCCATATGGATGTACCTTGCATTCTGGAGATCGTAGGTTTGAAACGCATCATCGGCAGCCGTGAAGATTGTTTTTCGTAGTTTCCCTATTTTCACACTAGGCAAATACTAGAGCTGTTATTATGGCCACGTCTCTTCTTCCCCAGTCTTCCTCTTAAAACTAATCACCACCATCATCACCACTTGCCTTTTCCTATCTCATAGCTGCCGAAAACTTACCTGAATTAGAGCGACGATTATATATACAAAAACTACATATAACCTACTTTTTAGTTTTCACTATTATGTGTGCTTACTTGGCAGTAAATATAAGTGATTCCCTCCCGGTTGCTGTATGTGACAGCTGACAGCCCTCTGACGATTGGGACAAGTAATTCTGACATGTATGTAGTCGAAGTGACCTATAATTCCATGGAAATTACCCCATGCATAATAAAGTATATCGGTAGCCAGGAATTGTATTCAAGATTCAGTCTCAAGAAACAAGTCTCTTGAAAAGCGAAATCTTATTTTAAGCTCTATCTCCCCGTACATGTCAAATGAATTGCTGCGATTTCGCAGCGGAAGACCCACAGAGAGGCCGTCGGACTAACCTTTCTTCCCGGAATCGTCTCAACATAATACAAATTACATGTTTCATGGTACATAACCTCTGATTGTGATTCACTTCTCTTATTTGAGGTTAAACAGTGTTCTCGGCAGTGTTTAAACGTGGCCAGTTGAACATCGGTTTTAGACGGTGTCTAAGTGATAAATAACGTTTCTGCATTGCGGCAGCCATACTTAGGCATTGTTTAACCGTAGACATCGTCTAAATACCGTTTCTGCAATCGGCCCTTAATTATTACTTTCAATATAAAACCGTAGGAAGCACGGGTATTTTGCTAGTATAATAATAAAGAAGTAATTACTGTGATTTGTAATGAAGGTATTGTTGGGAGATCGGAAGAATGCACGTGCCAGGTGAGGCACGGGTCGAAGGGGTTTTCACCAGCAATGCCAGTGACGCAGTGGTTACCATAGCAACTCCGCTACTACCCAGGCGACTTGATGTTACCTTCTACTGGAAGCTCTTTGCTCTTGTCAGTTGTAATCCAGCAAACTGCAAAGTGTGAGTCAATGTTTTCGTGTAGCAGATAAGAGCCGATCTGTATGGGCAGAACAGGAAGTTCGTGCTTGCAGGGTACATTGCTCATTCTTGCATTCTTCTCATCTCTACACAGTAACATTTACATAGCAACAGGGCACAAATTGCGGTGTTACAAAATGAAATGAGAATTGGTAGTCCTGTCGCCGGTTCAGCATAAATGACAAGAGATACCCTCTTCTATTAACAGCACCGGCAACTTGACCTCGAGGAGGAGGAGTGGGAGAAGGAGGAGAGAGAGTAAATTATCAAAGCCCCACACCCTACTGACAAAGTGCGGTGAATGACGGGAGAAATATCACCCCAGCCTAAGAAACGTAGCGAGGTAGCATCATAAATAAATAGCCGTTCATAATTCTGCATCCGGCGTTTGGAAGAAAATAAACTGAAGTGTATGTCTGTTTGGTTTTGAGTTCATGTGAAATCATTAGCCGTTATTTTATTACCATTGACACGTACCAGCTCATAAAATGGTAAGTATAAGCGAATATTGTTAAAGTGGGGAATGGTAAGTATAAAGTACAAATTACCTATATTAATACGGCAACGACATTATTTTCTAAGCCGGTAGTTAGTGGGACGTAAAACCATTATTATTATTATTATTATTATTATTATTATTATTATTATTATTATTATTATTATTAAAGTCACCGGGTGAGTTGGCCGTGTCGTTAGGAGCGCGCAGCTGTGAGCTTGCATCCGGGAGATAGTGGGTTCGAACCCCACTGTCGGCAGCCCTGAAGATGGTTCTCCGTGGTTTCCCATTTTCACACCAGGCCACGGCCTCTTCCTTCCCATTCCTAGGCCTTTCCTGTCCCATCGTCGCCATAAGACCAATCTGTGTCGGTGCGACGTAAAGCAACTAACAGACTATTCATTTCAAAGCTGTTGTTGTTTCCTGCTCTTTATTGGTATTTTTACGTTCGCCGTGGATTTTGCATAAACATAAATGAATTAAAAGTTTTCTTGAATCGTTTTTCCCTGTTACCTATCTGTTGGAGGTGGTTACAAACATATGACCGACGATAGCGTGCTACTTTTTATGTCGGGGCTGCCAAATCGGTTTGAAGCTTGACGGGGCTTCAAGCCACTACGCTAACCAATAAATCACAAGGCGGCCAATTAGTACCTAATCAGTGTCAATTTACTTTTATGGTTACGAATAGACTTTTTTTTAGACAATATCTGTTGCGAGGCCATCTTAATCTCCGAACAAATTTTCACAACGTCGCTCCTCACATAACACAATGGTCTACGTACAGGGGCCACCACGACGCCCCCTAGCTCACAGCATCTCCCTCCTCGTCCTTCCATTGCGAAAGCCCTACGGCAGGGGTGGTGAACCTATGGCACGCGGGTCACTAGATGACACGTGAACACGACTTCTATGACACGCCAGACAACATACTGACACATTTTAATGGTTTTTTTTTTTTTTTTTTTTGCTAGTTGCTTTCCGTCGCACCGACACAGATATGTCTTATGGCGACGATGAGACAGAAAGGGCTAGGAGTGGGAAAGAAGCGGCCGTGGCCTTAATTAAGGTACAGCCCCGGCATTTGCCTGGAGTGAAAATGGGAAACCACGGAAAACCATTTTCAGGGCTGCCGACAGTGGGGTTCGAACCTACTATCTCCCGAATACTGGATACTGGCCGCACTTAAGCGACTGCAGCTATCGAGCTCGGTTTTAATGTTTTTAACCCGTAATAAACAATTCGAATATCTAGAAACTAACATTACGCTTTAACAAAGAAGTATGTCTCAATTAATTCTATGGCCATATTTTTTATACAAATTTTAATAGGTTAAAGCAAATATAGTATACCTTATTCTTAAAAGTTATATTTTTAAAATGTAGTTTTCAGGAAATTTGCAAAATAAAATCATAAAACATTCAGTGGAATTGATTTATATGTAATGCAATCTACCGTAATACCTAAATGAAGTCACATGATGGATTTCATGATGATTTATAGGAAAATAACCGATGGCACGTTAGACAGTTAAAGTAATAAACAAGGCCTTAATTGACACGCTAGTTGGTAAAGATTTGCCTACTCTGCCCTACGGTATTTCCTGTTTCGAGCGAGTGATAACTTACGCCTAGTGTGCTGGGTTCTTACCAAAGTGACTACAGATCGCAATGCATGCGAGATTGTTTTTGTACTTCCTGTTAAAACAATAATCACCACCATCACCACCGCTACGTGTTTAACGTCGCACTAACAACTGCAGTTTTCATCGATGATGGGTAAGGAGAGGGCCAGTACTGGGAAGGTAGTAATCTCAATTAAGGTACATGGTATGAAAATGGAAAACCACGGAAAGTCATTTTTAGAGGTGCCGATGGTGAGGCTCAAACTCACATTTTCCCGAAAGCAAGAGTATATGCTATTTTCGAAACCAACATTCACATCTCTTTCGTTCGGGTTCCAGTAAAACTATTGGCCCCACGACCTGTGCTCACAGGATTTAGACTAGCGTAAAAGTGCAAGCTCACTTGCTTTTATTGTTTGTTTCCGTTATATAACGTCGCCTCTGTGGTGTAATGGTTAGCGTGATTAGCTGCCACCCCCGGAGGTCCGGGTTCGATTCCCGGCTCTGCCACGAAATTTGAAAAGTGGTACGAGGGCTGGAACGGGGTCCACTCAGCCTCGGAAGGTCAACTGAGTAGAGGTGGGTTCGATTCTCACCTCAGCCATCCTGGAAGTGGTTTTCCGTGGTTTCCCACTTCTGCTCCAGGCAAATGCCGGGATGGTACCTCACTTAAGGCCACGGCCGCTTCCTTCCCTCTTCCTTGCCTGTCCCATCCAATCTCCCCATCCCTCTACAAGGCCCCTGTTCAGCATAGCAGGTGAGGTCGCCTGGGCGAGGTACTGGTCATTCTCCCCAGTTGTATTCCCCGACCCAAAGTCTGAATCTCCAGGACACTGCCCTTGAGGCGGTAGAGGTGGGATCCCTCGCTGAGTCCGAGGGAAAAGCCAACCCTGGAGGGTAAACAGATTAAGATAAGAAGATAAGATACAGTATAGGCCTATAACATTTATTTCCTATTCCTGAATGCTCGAGGCACTAAATGACCCATAGAGATCAAGATTTAGTATACATTAAAATTCAAATATGATGAATGTTTTTCTGGAAAAAAATGTTTAAACACTTTGAAAGAATCCGAAACATTTTCGTAAGTTTTCATATTCAAATATTCTCATTAACCTTCGAATATGCTAATATTTTATTGTTTTACAGGTTAAAAATTTTAAGATTGATTAACAGTAGCAATTCCGCTTAGTAGTACTAAAGAAGATCAAAACTGCTCTAGTTTTTATCGCCTGTATTAATTAACTTAATTATGAGGTGTGATTTGATTTTGCAAATTTTACTACACGATGGTGTGCTCATCGTGTCTAAAACGGTTAGGTATAGGCCTTTGACGTTGGTGTTGCCTTCATACCTGATGACTGCTTGTAAAATTTGTGCTGGATAAAGCTTTCACCGGGATCTCCGGTTTTTATCCTCGTGATGCTCCATTTATTCCTTTATCATACCCTCGGAGGTGCGTAATAGGCCTCCCCAGATGGCTCGTTCCTCTTCCTTCCTCGATGTTATTTGCGACTTCGTCAACCTGACCCTGTACTTCACTAGATTAGTGGTACAATGTCTGCCACTGGATCCTAAGATCGCGGCTTCAAAACTGGCAGAGGTAGTCGATTTCTGAAGGCTACAAAAGGGAATACTCGACACTCCATGTCGCCATGTTAAAGATATCTGGAGGGATATTTGGTGTCTACCTGACAAAATTGTTTAAAAACTCAGCCATGGGCCAGAATTTCGGTTCACTGTTGCGATCTGGAAGAGTACAACAGAATGTCGACATTATTATTAAATTAAGAGGCATTCGAAAGAGCATTACGGTAAATAAAGTACACAGTACATAAAACTGAGCCATACAATGTAATTGTTCTTGCTGTTGTTGTTGGAGTCGTCAGTCCATAGACTGGTTTGATGCAACCCTCCACGCACCCTATCCTGTGCTAACCTTTTCATTTCCACGTAACTGCTGCATCCTACATCTGCTCTAATCTACTAGTACTTGTCATGTGCATACCTTGGTCTACCCCTAACGTTCTTACCGCCAACACTTCCCTCAAAAACCAACTGCACAGGTCCTGGATGTCTTAAGGTGTGTATCTCTTCTCCTGGTCAAATTTAGCCAAATCGATCTCCTCTCACCAATTCGACTCAGTATCTCTTCATTAGTGATTTGATCTCTCCATCTCACCTTCAGCATTCTTTTGTAACACCACATTTCAAAAGCTTCTTCACTCTTTCTTTCTGAGCTAGTTATCGTCCATGTTTTACTTTCATACAATGCCACGCTCCAGACGAAAGTCTTCAAAAATTTATTTCTAATTCCTGTATCAATGTTAGAAGTGAGCAAACTTCTTTTCTTAAGAAATGCTTTCTTTGCTTGTGCTAGTCTGCATTTTATGTCCTCCTTACTTCTGCCATCGTTAGTTATTTTACAACCCAAGTAACAATATTCGACTACTTCCTTTAAGACTTCATTTCCTAATCTAATATTTCCTGCATCACCTGAATTTGTTCGACTGCACTCCATTACTTTTGTTTTGTACTTATTTATTTCCTCCTTGTAATCCTTACTCAAGGCTCTGTCCATACCATTCAGCAATTTCTCCAACCTTCTGCAGTCTCAAATAAAATAACAATATCATTAGCAAATCTCAGAGTTTTGATTTTCTCTCTTTGGATAGTGATTCCCTTCCCAAATTTCTCTTTGATTTCCTTTACTGCCTGTTCTATACAAACACTGAAAGTGTTTTCTGGATTGCTGCTTCTTTTTCATGCCCTCGATACTTTTCACTGCAGACTGATTTTTATACAGATTGTAGATAATTCTTCGTTCTCGGTATCTGATCCGGATCATATTCAGAATCTCAAATAGCTTGGTCCAATCAACATTATCAAATGCCTTTTCAAGATCTTCCAGCGCCATGTATGTGGGCTTGTCCTTCTTGATTCGATCCTCTAAGATCAGGCGTAAAGTCAGGATTGCTTCACGTTCTTCTGAAGCCAAATTGATCTTCTCCCTACTCAGTTTCAACTTGTCTTTCCATTCTTCTGTAAATCATACGTGTTAACATTTTGCAGGCGTGAGACACTAAACTAACGGTGCGGTAGATTTCACACTTGTCACACTGGCTTTCTTGGGACTATACTAAACTTAACTAAAGTTGGTGTCTGACAGGTAAGGTTGGAGGGAGGAGCACTGCACGTGCCAGTTCACGATGTTGCCACATTTCAGCATTCTTTTCTACATGCTCTTACCCCTCGCGTCCGGCTCACTTGTTCCCTCCTTCATTCTGACCGCTGTGATCTGTTGTAGACTACCTGGCCAGGCGGTGTCGTCCCATTTGCGATCACTCTTATGCAAACAATCAGGTTATCAGTAACAGTGACAGGTTTGGCAACACCCAGCAAGACGAGCTGCCCTAAAGTTTTATCTCCATGGCAACCGCAGTCGCCCCACCCTCGTTTCCATGGCAACCACACAGCCACTCCCTTTATCCCGCCTCGGCAGGCAGTAAACGGACCTCCCTCTAAGAAATGTCACACGCCAACTCTTATTATTAGCAGTATAGGTATAACAACATTCTGCTAAAAATCGGATGGCACTTCTCCTGTCTCATACACAGCCGAACCTCGATATCTCGAACCTTCATTACTCGAATTTCCAGTACCTCGAAGTCTTTACATGTATTTATTTCTCTACTACTCGAAATTCGATTACACGAATTTCCCCATTTCTCGAACCAAGCGTTTCCTCCGTAGGAGTTAAACGTATTCAGTAACTCGAAGTTTGTATACAACATTAACTGTGAAATACGTCATTTAAAGTTTGTGTTTTATTATTCCTTAACGTACTACAGTACATTTTATCTGCCCAGCTGTGGTGCGTTGACCATAGGCAGTTGGAGATGTATGTACCCTCTCTTGGATCGTCACTAAACAAGGCGTTAAGTGCGTGACTAATCTTCGATCTTACCTACAGAATCAGTCGAATGTAAATGAAAATGTTTTTGCAGCAATAACTGTTGTTGAAAACTATGTGGTAGAAAGGAAGCTTCAGAGTGAAGGACATATTCCTCTATTATATGTATTCTGTCTTCAATGATTTGCTATAATAAATGTTGTAATTAAAATTACAATTTAAATAACATTTATGACAGTATCAAGTCATAGTTTCACCTGATTCGATTACACGCAATCCTCAAAGGTGAGAATTCTCTATGTATCGATATTTCGATAACTCGAAATAAAATTCAGCTCCCGAGGTGATTCAAGATATTGAGGTTCGACTGCTATTACACAATAAATGGAATAACCTCGCCACGCTGGTTTCTCGTAAGTCAGTCAGTATTTCAGAGGGAATGTCATAAATTCCAGATGCCTTGCTCCTCTCAAAGCTCTGTCAAATTCTGACCACAAAATTGGGTCTCCCATTTCATCAACATCAATAGCCTGTTCTTTCTTTTCTTTATTCTTAACATTTCTTCAGCAGAACTAGATACCTCATTCTTCACAACTGTCCATTCTTCCTCAAATATGTTTCCTTCAGCCTTTTCATTCCGTTTTTGTTCAACATGTTCCTTCAAAAACAGTCCCTCACACTATTTTCTTTCAACTTTTCTAGATCTCATCTCCTTGCATTCCTTCATTTCTTCAATGTCTTCAACTTAAGATGGCATTCCATGACCAGCAAGTTGTGGTCAGAGTCCACGTCTGCTCTTGGGAAAGTTTTGCAATCCAAAACGTGGTTTCTGAATTTCTGCCTAATTATAATGAAGTCTATTTGATTACTTCCAGTGTCTTCAGGTCTCGTTCACGTATACAGCCGTCGTTTGTGGCGTTTGAACCTGATATTAGCAAGGATTAAATTTTGATTAGCCGACTTCCTCTTTCATTCCTTTGTCCCAATCCGAATTCACCTACTGCATTGCCTTCTCTTCCTTGGCCTACCACTGGATTCCAGTCTCCGATCACAATTAGATTCTCGTCACCTTTTACATATTGTATTAAATCTTCTATCTCTTCATATATTCTTTCGATTTCTTCATCATCTGCTGAACTAATAGGCATGTAGATCTGCACTATTGTGGTGGGCATTGGTTTGGTGTCTATCTTGACAAAAATAATCCTTTCACTATGCTGGTCGTAGTAGCTTACCCGCTGCCCTATTTTATTATTCATTATTAAACAAACTCCTGCATTTCCTCAGTTTGATTTTGTGTTGATAATTCTGTAGTCACCTGATCAAAAATCCTGCTTTTCCTGCCAACGTACTTCAGTACTTCACTTATACCAACTACATCTAACTTTAGTCTATCCATCTCCCTTTTCAGATTCTCTAACCTACCACAACGATTCAAACTAAGATTCCACGCTCCGACTCGCAGAATGTCAGTATTCATCTTCCTGATGATCGCCTCCTCTCGTGTAGTCCCCACCCGGAGATCCGTATGGGGGACATTTTACCTCCGGAATATTTTACCCGGGAGGAAGCCATCATCAGTACATAATTCATACAGAGAGAGATGCTTGTCCTTGGGAGTTAGCTACGGCTGTAGTTTCCCGTTGCTTTCAGCCGTGTAGGAGTATCAACACAGGGAAGTCATGTCTCTCAACAGATACCCACCCGATATGGTTTCATCTGCGGCTCGGCTGACTGCTTCATTGGGACACGCAAGCCTCCCCATTGCGGCAAAATCACATGATTCGTAGGGGAGGACAATGTAATTAGTTCTCACTATAGTCTCCGATGGTTTTTGTACTTTTTGAACACGTTATTCAGTGATAGCGGTCACACTTCCCGTTACACAGTGAACATATACAGTGTACATTAGCTTGATGAAACCTTTGCGTTCGGCAGATTTTGTGGTGAACGCCATGAGACGCAAGTCTAATTATTACATGTCTTAGGTCCTGCCCAGTCTCTGTTCCTTGCTGATCTATCATTTCACTCGTGCCGTAGAACTCGGAGTCAATATCATTCCTCTTCCTCCGCCGTAATTCGAGATGAGCTTGGCAAGGACCGGTAGAGGGTAGCATGAATTGCAGACTCAAGTCCTCTATGAAGAAGCTTTCCCTTGCTAATTCGTATACAATCCTTGAGGGTGCATGTATCCCGGCAGGGTCGGGAATGTAACCATAAGTGGTTAATTTCGCTGGCATGGGGTCTGGGTGTATGTGTCGTCTTCATCATCATTACATCCTCATCACGATGCGCAGGTCGCCTACAGTCGTCAAATCAAAAGACCTGCATCTGGCGAGCCGAACTTGTCCTTCGGACATTCCCGGCACTAAAAGCCATACGCCATTTCATTTACTTTCTAATCGTGCAAAGTCGCTGTTCGTTAGCCGCTCCCATATTAATTTTATTCCATATGAGACAGTTGATATCATGACCGCCTTAAATATTGTCATTGCAGTAGTTAAAGGAAGTTTGGTGATACTGTATTTTTAATTTTATGTATGACTTTCGTGGCTACTGATACTATCTCTTGAATGTGTAACCTGTAGGAAGATAAGTTCCTGAATTTGTTCACGGTCGTCAGCATATTTCCTTTCAGTTTTAAGTGATCATAAAACGCTAGTTTATATCATTTTCTGAAGATTATGTGCACGGTTTTCTGTTTATTGACCTCTAAGCTGTTTTCGCCGGGCCATAATTCAAGCTTCTGAAGCTCAGTTTGCAGGTCGCCTTTGCAATGTGATAGTGATCGTAGTCTCATGTCATCTGCGTACATAATTAGTTTCACTGTGAGTAGTCTCGAACTGCGTTCATAATGTCTTAAGAGGTTAATAATAGTAGCGGACTCAAGGGGTCGCCCTGGGGTACACCATTCGTTTGTCTGACCTTCTCTGAGAGAACGTCGACATTAACACGTAGACAGCCTTGATGGTGTCACCTCAATATGCCGGCACATGGTGGCTGAAACCATGAGATTATTATTTTACTTGAAATTTATCACTAGCGCAAATTTACCAATATTTTCAACTAAAGAATATTGATTGACTAGTTAATTGAGTTACTTTCAGGTGTCTAGAAGCGCTTTTAAACAGTCACAGTGTACGGTTAACTGTGTTTTAAGATTTCTCCGAACCCACTCCTGCCAACGTTTCCCGCTAGGGCTGACGGTCTAAAGCTAACATTTTGCAAGAGTGAGATATTGAATTAATGGTGTGGTAATTTTCACATTAGTAGGCCTCATCATCATTAGCCGCTCCGCTCATTGCTGAGCATCGTGACTTCGTTAAGTGTATCATTTCTGTGTGGCAACCTTGGCGAGAGTGTCTCCATCCTAGAGCGGTCTTCAGCTTTTGTTAACTTAATCCGAAGAGGTAAGCCAGTGATCTTCTTCATCTAACCATCTGCTGTACTTGCTGTTCATCCTCGTGGCCTAGTTTCTTCAAGTTTGCTTTACAAAATGGTCTTTTACAAATTATGTGTTTCTCTTCTAAAAATGTGGCCAAGGAACTGGAGGTAACACTCACCTACACAGGAAGATAGTTCGTCTACAACGGAAGCATTTGTTCCATTTCCATCCGTGGTACTGTATATTTAGCATTCTCCGCCAACACCACATGTCAAAGGCGTTGATTCGACTTCTGTCGTTAGCTTTCACGGTCCAGGTCTTACAGCCGTACACAAAGACGGAAAATATTTTTTTCAGTTTCCCGTGTCTTTGAAAATTGAACCTATGTATACGAATTCTCTTACTATTTCCAGGTCCTTGGCATCCTGTAAGTTGGATTTGGCCTTGCCTGTCAACTACCATGAGTTTGGTATTTCTCGTGTTTATCTTTAGACCATAGTAGAGACTAATGTTCTTCAAGTCAGGAAGTTCCTCTTCATTTCCGCCGAGGAGGGAAGTGTTACCTGCAAAGCACAGGTTGCTAATTTTTCTGCCGCCAATCGAGATTCCACAAGTTCAGTATTCGAGAGCTCTCTTATTGACATACGCTGCATAGATGTTTTAGAGTTGATGATATACAACCTTGTCTTACCTCGATTTGTGACAATGAAAATGACTGAGAAATCGCCGTCCACATTTACGGTTTATTATAGAGACCTTTCAATAAAGATATTAAATGTAATGAAACACCAAATTTCTTGAGCACCTGCCGCAACTTGTCCCACAAAACACAAGCAAAGGCGATTTTATGGTCAAGGAAACAGATAAAGATAGGGACACAAAACTCGCGACATTTCTCAGTTATCTGCCCCAGGTTCAGGACTGACTGTCGCATTCGTTTACATGCGGCAAAAACCTGCTTGTTCCGCGGATAACTGAGGTTGCAGGAATAATTTTAGGGGATGAATTTATTATGTAGAGCAGGACTTTGCTAGCATGGGATATTAATGCAATACTACGATAATTGGAACAATCCCTTACGGACCCTTTTTCGTGAAAAGGGGTTAGTAGAGTACTGATTGTAAGACACGCATGCCCTCCTCTCATTTCACGTTCAGCATTTCTCATTAAATGATTGATGGCATACTTGGTATCACTGAACAAAATATCAAGTTCCCCTTCGGTTCTCACATAATTTTCCAGTTCCATGAGCTTCTTCCCTCTGCAATACAGCGTTTCGCAGTATTGTTTACACCACTCTATTGCTTTGTTCTTAACAGCAATGAGTAGGGCTCGGAAGTTGAAGATCTATAAATTACCTTAAACGGACTTGTATAAAGACGTAAGAAATCCAAAAAGCACCTAAAAAGTGGCAAAAAGGGACGTGAAATGTGATCCAAATTCATTCATAATTTTAGTTTCATTCACATTTTTGATGAAGGAATATGATGTTTTATAGTGCAAAATTCTGTTGCAAAAATATATTAGTGAAATACTTCCTTTTTCATACGTTACATATTTTTATATTAACATAATTTAAAAAATAGAATTCCGTGTTTGTTAAACAAGTATTTGTAGAATTTAGAATGAAATGTTTTTTCCACCTAGAATTAATCCAGCTAACCCGCAATGGACATCCTGGGGAATGAAATTGAAATTAGTACACCTGGAATCATATTTGGCTTAACCAGACTACGGGTACAGAAACTGGAATTCAGAAACCTTACCTTGGCTTGGCAGTATATCACAATAGTCATCTCCAGGTTATTAGCTGTAAAAGATCGTCGGTTTTCAAACAGCACGTTGCGAACCATCGAGAAACTTCTCTCCCCGCCAACGGACATTAAGGGTTCATTCTTGAAGAAAGTGAGATCTTCCTCTTCAAAAACACTCACATCAAAATTTTCTCTTTTCAATATTTCACTTATCTTGCACGTTCCCATGTTTTTTCAAGCATTAGTTTCATTTTTAATTTAATTTCCTCTCTTACTAAAAAACATATGTTTAAGAGGTGATGGATTAACTAATGATGATTCGAATTGAGAATGACCAGTGGAAATGTAGTCGAAAGAAGCTGAAGTTGCAAAGAAATGTCCTTAAGACCTAAAGAAGGCTTTGAGAATGGCCAGTGGAAATGTAGTCGAAAGAAGCTGAAGTTGCAAAGAAATGTCCTTAAGACCTAAAGAAGGCTTTGAGAATGGCCAGTGGAAATGTAGTCGAAAGAAGCTGAAGTTGCAAAGAAATGTCCTTAAGACCTAAAGAAGGCTTTGAGAATGGCCAGTGGAAATTTAGTCGAAAGAAGCTGAAGTTGCAAAGAAATGTCCTTAAGACCTAAAGAAGGCTTTGAGAATGGCCAGTGGAAATGTAGTCGAAAGAAGCTGAAGTTGCAAAGAAATGTCCTTAAGACCTAAAGAAGGCTTTGAGAATGGCCAGTGGAAATGTAGTCGAAAGAAGCTGAAGTTGCAAAAAAGTGTCGTTAAGACCTAAAGAAGACTTTAAGAATGGCCAGTGGAAATGTAGTCGAAAGAAGCTGAAGTTGCAAAGAAATGTCCTTAAGACCTAAAGAAGGCTTTGAGAATGACCAGTGGAAATGTAGTCGAAAGAAGCTGAAGTTGCAAAAAAGTGTCGTTAAGACCTAAAGAAGGCTTTGAGAATGGCCAGTGGAAATGTTGCCGAAAGAAGCTGAAGTTGCAAAGAAATGTCCTTAAGACCTAAAGAAGGCTTTGAGAATGGCCAGTGGAAATGTAGTCGAAAGAAGCTGAAGTTGCAAAGAAATGTCCTTAAGACCTAAAGAAGGCTTTGAGAATGGCCAGTGGAAATGTAGTCGAAAGAAAGTGAAATTGCAAAAAAATAAGAAAGTGAAGTTTCAAAAAAGTGTCGTTAAGACCTAAAGAAGACTTTAAGAATGGCCAGTGGAAATGTAGTCGAAAGAAAGTGAAGTTGCAAAAAAAAATTCGTTAAGACCTAAAGAAGGCTAATAAAGGACCTATAAGCCAAAATACCGTGAACGTATAAAAGGGACAAAAATACGACCATTTTCTGTCTTACAATGGTATGTTCTAGAAGTTCATAGAATTCATCGATTTATTCGTCCGATGCAACTCTAGTAGCACCATAAATCTGAATGATGTTGATCTTTCAGGGAGAAGCACTCATTTTAATGGAGATGTTTCTGTCACAGACTGGCTCATATCCCTCGCCAGCATTAGCTAGATTTTTTAGGAATCACTACGGCAACACCATCCCGATCCATATTCTCACTTCTAGAAAAATACACAGTATTCTTGGCGTGAGTGACAGAGAGACCTCAACCTTTTCAATGTGTCTGAGTCCACGTATGTCCACATTATGTAAATCCATTGCTCTTTCAACGGTAGTAAATTTTGGTATCTGTGAGATACATCGAACATTCCAGGTTGCAATCTTTCTAACTACTCGCAGGGATGGTTTGCATTGATTTGCACGTTGTTCTGAGACTCCTCTCAACCATGTCAAGCACCTCTATTCCCCCTCCTCCCTCGGAGAACTGACTGGAGAACCTACACTCGAATCGAATTTATGATTGAATAAAGCCATGATGTTTTCTTGAGAAAATTAAAGAGTGGTGGCTTCCCGCTGCCTTCCTATATAGGCCTACTTAACAGACAGACAAAGTTAGACACAGTGTTGCTTATAGGCGATTCATTATTATTTTTGGAATGCATCTAATTCAAAGTTTCTGTGGTGGTTTCGTAGCTTGAATGTGTTTTACCGTTCTTGCTTTGTAATAATCACCAAAATTCCTACTTGTTTTTTTCATTCCTCTCTCTACATTTACCCGCCTTTTGGTTGGGTTAAGGCTGTCCCATTCAAAATTACATAATTTTTCAGAAAGTGAAAGCAAAGAATATATTTCTGAACACAGTCACTGTATGCCACCAAGCTGAACCTTGCCACCAGTCTCACTGCATCACCAATGGTTCTTAGACACCTTACCAAATCAGAACTCCTGTACATGCAACGAATCCCATATGTTAAGTTAGAGCATTAAAGTACTACAACAACTTTTCATGTACTACGATCCTTTCACTGTATTGACGACGGGTCATGGAAACCATGGGAGTTCTTAGGAAATGTGAAATGTTGGTAATTAGATCCCCTGATAAACTTATACTCTTCAAATGTTCATTACACGGGAAATTTGTCCGAGTGATAACAGGTCCGGCCGACTTGTTTCATGGTGTGCCCTAACTTACCCGGTTAAGACCAGCCGCGAGCTTCTACACTTATCCCCTTCTCAATCAATCAGTCACTACTGATCTGCATTTAGAGTAGTCGCCAAGGTGGCAGATTTCCTGTCTGTTGTTTTTCTAGCCTTTTCTTAAATTATTGCAAAGAAATTGGAAATTTATTGAACCTCTCTCTTGGTAAGTTAACTCCCTTCCTATAAACGAATATTTACTCCAATTTTTCCTCTTGAATTCCAACTTTATCTTCATATTGTGATCCTTCCTACTTTTGAAGACAGCACTCAAACGTATTCGTCTACTGATGTCCTTCCACGCCATCTCTCCGCTGACAACTCGGAACATACTACTTAGTCGAGCAGCTCGTTTCCTTTCTACCAGGTCTTCCCAGCCCAAACTTCGCAACATTTTTGTAACGCTACTCTTTTGTCGGAAATCACCCAGAACAAATCGAGCTGCTTTTCTTTGGATTTTTTTTCCAGTTCTTGAATCAAGTAATCCTGGTGAGGGTCCCATACAGTGAAACCAAACTCTAGTTGGCGTCTTACCAGAGACATATGCCCTCTCCTTTAACCCCTTACTACAACCCCAAAAACCCTCTTAACCATGTGCAGAGATCTGTACCCTTTATTTACATATTTACGTGATTACCCCAATTAAGATCTTTCCTTATATTAAGACCTAGGTACTTACAATGATCCCCAAAGGGAACTTTCACCCCATCAACGCAGTAATTAAAACAGAGAACTTTTCCTATTTGTGAAACTCACAGCTTGACTTTTATCCCCATTTATCATTATACCATTGCCTATTGTCCATCTCACAACATTATCGAGGTCACGTTGCAGTTGCTCACAATCTTGTAACTTATTTATTACTCTGTACACAATAACATCATCAGAAAAAAGCGTTATCTCTGATTCCACTTCCTTACACATATCATTGATATATATAAGAAAACACAAAGGTCCAATAATACTGCCTTGAGGAATTCCCCTTTTAATTATTACAGGGTCAGATAAAGCTTCGCCTACTCTAAGTTTTATACAATAAAAAATAAAAAAATCAGCAAGGTACAGGGGAGGGACTCAACCGCTGGGCTTTCAGGATGACATTGGCCGACGATAGCCTGACTTCGAGTGAAAGGAAAACACGTTAAATAGTCAATTCATAACAATTTTATTTACGAGTCGTCGGTGATTAATTAATGTATAGCGGAAGAGGAATGGTGTCGCAGTGGTGATTGTCACGTAAATAAATAAATAAATAAATAAATAAATAAATAAATAAATAAATAAATAAATAAATAAATACATATTCTATGTATACCGCTTTTTCCACACCCTGATTGGATCGATGGTGCGAACTGTATCACGTATGTGGATTTGGCACATTTTTACGGCCACATGTCATTCCTTACGCCAGCCTTCTGAGGAGGGATGAATTCACTGTATCGTGTTTATGTGGTGGTTGGTAGCTTAATGTATTATGGACAGGAGAGTGTTGAGACAAACACGAACACCCAGCCCCCGAGCCAGAAGAATTAACCACACACGATTAACATCCCCGACCTGACCAGGAATTGAACCCGTGTCACTCTGAAACGAAGGCCTCGACTCTGACCATTCAGCCAAGGAGCCGGAAAAATAAGTAAATAAAAACGGATTAACTGATTTTATCTTTACAGCTGTTACATTTTCCCTAATTTTTTAAAGTAACTTATCAGAACCGAGGAAGTGGCTGCGCGGTCACGTAGCTATCAGTTTGCATTCGGGAGGTACTGCGTTCGAACCTCTCTCTCAGTAGTCCTGAAGATGGTTTTTGCAACCCGACAAAGATAAAAACAGGAATGATAATAAAACCCCATAAATATAACCAAATGTGCACAAGAAGCAAAATACTTACCATCGAGCAGGAGCAGTATTAACAAAACCAGCGTGGAGGGCACAGAACATAAGGGAAAGGACTGGATCGAGCTAACTACTTGAGGGGTTGCCAGGTCAATATTGCTAAATGAAAGCAAGATTAATGTTTAAATAACTTGAACTTTACTTAAAATTAGGAAAAATTTGAACAGAATTTAGGAATGAAAACTGCAGAGCAAAAAAATAAATCTGTAAATAATGTCTTTAAATTATAGATAAAAATCAATTTTTAAAGCAAAATATACTATGAGTGCGCACTCGGATAACAACGTAAAATAATTTTTATGTAGTAATAAATAAGTAAATAGAAGAAAGATAAAAACTGTAATAATTCAACTCATTAAATTAGGAGACAAATGTCTATTTTTAGGATCAATAAAATCGTGAAAACACACTCAGATTACAAGCTACAGTTTGTCTTAGAATAAATGAATGACAAATGTTAAAACGGATCCGTGCATTAAATATTAATTACATAACTGGCCAGCTTTTCTTGGTGAGTAAGTATACTACAATTAATCACAATAAACTGGAATTTGCTTCCGGGGTCAGTACACAAGGATTTCAATCACCCCGAAACACGGAAACACACACAATATATAAGGCAACGCTAGCAGACCCAAAAAAAAGGTTCCACACGTAAATAATTGAAAGGACACAAGAGAAAATCGCACGAACCCGAATAAAAATATGTCTCAAATAAACTACAAATTAGGAAGGGAAACACTTAAAATTTCACAGACAACAAAACAATGGTATACACGAAGCATACAGCTTCCCAAAAACCGAAGCCAACATCCGACAAAAGACAATAGGCAAAGCCCACACAAAATTAGCGTACCGGAGATAAGATAAAAACATGGCACGCAATAATGAAAGAAGAAGGAAAGAAAAACGGACGCGAATAATCTGAGGAGGGCAAAAGTATCATCAAGAAATAGGGAACAAATTCCAGTTTATTATAACCAGAATATTACAATAATTATGTATAGTCTTTTAAATTTAACATTTCTTCCAACCAAAATATTAATAAAGGATTTAAATGCCGGTTACACAATTTTAATTTTAGGAGGCCTTGGAAAACGGTAATGGCCGAATAAGACCGGAAATAAACCATCCCTTTAAGTAATTAAACAATGAGCCATTACGAAAACAATACTAGTACATAACGTCTTTCAAAACGTTGTCAACAGTCCATCGGATGCCACAAATATGAACCAAGAAATATAAAAAGTAATCCACCAACAAAATTAATAATAATAATAACCTTAAGAAACAGAAAAAGGCAGCACAACGATAATCTCAGTTAAATTAAAGTAATGGAATAATAGGTCTCTCACCCGCGCATATACCATGTTCCAGAATTACTTCATAAGAATAATTTGGATATAGAACATTACCAAAATCACGTTAAGTTACATTTTAATATTTAGCAGATACAATTTATATCATTAAAATGTCCGATGAAGAAGAAAGTCCAGCTTAATTTAATGCATAAACGGTGGTCACCAGGTCCATAAACTATAGGCCTAATTTCAATTACAGTAGGGGAGTAGAGACGAAGTAATATTAACAGCGTTGCCAAAACATTTCTTCTAATATAATAGTTGTCGCAGATAGCTTGATACACACGTTCTTCTCCAAATAATCCGGCAGCAGAACAGTTTCGAAACAATTAAGTAGATACTTGTACTTACATTTTTGGGTGTCCAATTTAATATACTGTAATCCAATAGCTTACATTCTAGCTCATTTTGTAATGAAGAACCCTCCTTCAGATAGTTCGGTCACACTAATTTTAAAAAAACAGTAAATATGAAACACACAACATTATTTCGCTATAATTCAGGCAATGCCTTAATTAACGAGGCTATTAGCCTGGTTTATCAAACTCCACTCCAACAACTTTCACTCGCATTTTGTACACAACTTCTCCAAACGCGTCCATCTTGGCGAGCTGCTGGTAACAGACTGGCGTGCAGGCCGGACAAGCCGCGCGTCGCTCAGTTGAAGCTCGACACTGCGCACACTCAAGTCAAAAATTTGCTTATTTAGCCAATCAGAATTTCGAAGCAACCGACGTAACAATGGTAAGAAGATACATTTTAAATCGCCACAGTTTCAGGCACATAATTTAACGGCAATGCAAACAATGGCCGAGAATTGCAGATTAAAGTCCCCACACACAAATGTATATGTCCAACAATGAGGGTATCGTAAATTATTGTCTCAGTTCTCCCCTCCGTAAGCCAAAACACGGGGAGGCGAAGTGTCAAGATGTTGGGATACAAAATTATATGATACAATTTCAATGTCCAAAATAAATCTTCACACGTTGATACAGGGATGATAGTCCAACATATTAAGTACAGTAACATGGAAAGGTCTTACTTGGTTGAGGGATAGCAGAACTTCACCAAATACCAGTAGATAAACACGTTGAGTGTGACCGAAGGAGATGCAACGTGGCCAGCGTTCCACCACACACCACACAAGTTGACACCATATACGTTGTAATTTTATCATACCAGTACAAGGCACAGTTAACAACCATAATTATCATCATACATATTCTTGCTCATCAGTAATAGTTGCATGGATGGAAAGTCGCGCGATAATGTCTGCAACAGAAATATGAGGGAGCACAGAATATTGTTCAGCAAGACCATCATAATTTAGCAGGCCGAAACACACAAACACACGCATTAATCGCGTAGGTGCAAAACACATGGCAAGTCGCTCGAACAGTGCAAACGAAACAACACCGGAAAATGTCCAATGGAGGATACAGTTGATAATTTTGATGCACAAGCTTTGACGTGGCTTGAGGTTTTCCGATATGATAATTTTTATGAGCCGACCACCGATAGTAATGAATGACAATATATCTTGTATATGGGTAAGTTACCAAATTTTGAACAGAATCAGTAAATATAAATTTAGAAGTAAATACAATTTGTATGACCAAAAATATGTTTACAAGATTTAGGTAGTTAAGTGGGTTTAACTTGACTCAAGTGTACACGTCTAATGCGCTTGACAATAGGGTCATTAACTAACAAGGATACTGGAGTTAAGAACTCTAATACCGTACAAGGACCGTGATAACGAGCTGCTAATTTAGCAGAAAATTTATTTACAGCTTTGCTACTAGGATAAGACTTGACAAAAACAGTGTCACCCACAGATAGATTGGTAGGCCTGCGTCCTTTGTCATACTTCTTTTGCACATTATCATAGGAAACAACAAGTTTAGCTCTAGCTCTGTTCCACATTTTACGAATCTCCTCCGGATCTGGATCATCAGGGAGGAGAGAATCAATGTTAAGCACATTAGAGATGGGGGAAAATGGGGTAAATCCAAGCATTAAAGACATGGGTGTTTGGCCATGAGACTCGTGAACAGATGAATTAAACGCATAAGTAAGCCAATGAATACAAGAATCCCATTTAGACTGTTGGTTATGATGGTATGCAATGAGGGCAGCACGTAAGTTGCGGTTAACTCTTTCAGCAAAACTGGGGTTGGGATAGTAAGGTGTAGTGGTGACGTGGGATATCGAGAGATCAAAACAGAACTTCCTAAACAAGTTACAGGCAAAGGATCTAGCATTGTCAGACACAATGAACTTAGGAGGACCAAATACAGAAAAGATCGAATTGAGACAAGATATAGTGGTCTGAGCATCCATCTTTCTCGTCGGGAAAATCCAAGTAAAACGGGTAAAACCGTCAACACACACTAGTGCAAATCGATTTCCTTTAGAGCTTAATGGGAACGCTCCGACATAATCAATGAACAGTCTCTCCATTGGTTTAGTAGGGTGAGATGAGGACAACAACCCAACACGGGTATTCAAACTAGGTTTACTTATACTGCACAGTCTACAAGCTTTGACCATTTCCCTAATATGAAAATCCATATTCTTCCATATGAAATGCGTTCGTATCTTTTGACGAGTTTTGAAAACACCTAAATGTCCTCCCATGGGGGAGTCATGGTAATACTTAAAGATTTCAGGGATGAGGATTTGAGGACACACAATTTTGTACTTATTGTCATGTCTGGCCTTGCAACATAGGACATTGTTAACAAGCTTATAAGGCTTAACAACGTTACCATCTTCTAGTTGTATAACAATGGAACTAATTTCAGGATCACTAGCTTGCAATTTTGACATATCGTGGAACAGCAACGGGGAGTCAGTCAAGATAGCATTAATGCAATTGGATTGGCATGCAGAATGGTTAGGAAGGGAATTGACATCCAAATCAGGAGGGTCAAGAGGCTTTTCACCAAACATCCTACTCAATCCATCAGCTACAACATTTTCAGTACCACGGATGTGGCGAACATCAAAATTAAAGGCGGAGATGCGAATTGCCCAACGGGTCAATCTACCCGTGCGCTTAGGTCTATTTAATACCCAACTAAGTGCCATGTTGTCAGTTTCAAGAAGAAATTTAGAGTGTTCTACATACATGCGGAACTTTTCAAGGGAAAAAATAACGGCCAAACATTCAAGTTCGTATATGGAATATTTCATTTCATCTGAATTCAGGGTACGCGAGGCATAAGCAATGGGTCTCCTACCTAGCTCATCTTCTTGGAGGAGGACACCAGCAACGGCAGAACCAGAAGCATCAGTTTGAATAATGAAAGGTTTTGAGAAGTTAGGAATAGCCAGGACAGGGGCGTTTGCCAGAGCAGATTTAAGTTTATCAAAAGCAATTTGTTGAGGTTCCTTCCAGACAAATTTAACATCCTTACGCCGAAGGGCATTAAGGGGAGCAGCAATTTGGGCAAAATTTGGGATAAATTTTCGGAAAAAATTGGCCATACCAACGAAGCGGGCTATTCCCTTCTGATCCTTAGGTACTGGAAAATCATAGATGGCTTGGGTTCTACTCTGGTCCACAGCTACACCATTAGGCGACACGATATGACCCAGGAAAGACATACGAGGCTGCGCAAAGGAAACTTTAGATCGCTTGACAGTGAGACCAGCTTGCTTAAAGCGACGAACCACTTCCCTGATATGAGAGAGATGTTCCTCAAAGGTTTCCGAGTACACGACGACATCGTCAAGATAATTGTACACAAACCTGAACTTAATGTCAGACAATATGGAATCTAGTAGTCTCGACAACACAGCTGCGCCCGTACTGAGGCCAAACGGGATTCGTTCGTACTCGTATAAGTTCCAGTCCGTGATAAATGCGGTTAAATGCTTACTTTCCTCGGCCAGAGGGATCTGGTGATACGCCTGATTGAGATCAAATACAGAATAAAATTTAGCACCATAGAAGAATGAAAAGCAAGTATGCAAGTCAGGTAGTGGAATTGATTGTAAGATAATCTTCTTATTGAGAGATCGGTAGTCGATCACAGGCCTGAAGCCACCTTGGGGCTTAGGGACTAGGAAAATGGGGGACGCATAAGCAGAAGTTGAAGGCCTGATAACTCCTTCCTCAAGCATCTTATCAATAATTTCTTTCAGAACCTTCATACGTGGGGGAGATAGACGATAGGGAGGAGATCGAACAGGGATGGTGTCACTCACATCAATTTTATACTCAAGCACATTAGTTACCCCTAGCTTATCCGTGAATACCTCAGGAAATTCATCACACAATTCATGTATCAGTTGAGCTTGTTCACTAGTTAAATGACTCAGGTCACATTTTTCCTCAGTAACTTGGTCGTGTGCATCAATAGAACAGAGATGTTTACCAGAACAAGGGAGATAATTGACCAATGGCAGAGCATAATCTGTACAAAACTTGAAAGACAGACAACGGTTATGGGCATCAAGAATTAATCCTACGTGAACAGCAAAGTCGTAACCAAGAATTACATCATGCGATAATCCTTCGACCACAATGAAATTAAATTTCCAGGTGAAATGATTAATACGAATTTTGACCTTTACATAACCTTTAACATTCAAGACAGAGCCGTTTGCGGCATGAAACACAGTTGAAAGGGGCTCAAGGTTCGGAAATTTACAGACAGATTGATTTTTAGAAAACCAAGACCAATTAATAGCAGAGGTAACACTGCCAGAGTCCACCAGTGCAAATGTAGGCTCATTATTGATTTCTACAGGGATAATCGGAATTTTAGAATGGACACTCCCTGAAATACTTTTACAGTCACCAGGACAAACAACATCATTATCATAGACATAAGTATTAACATGGTCATTCAAATTACTCATGGAGGGGCTTGCGTTATCAGTACTTTCACCTAGTCAGATGCGCTGATTAGTATTACTCAAGTTGAAATTAGCAGAGGGAGGTGGATAATTTGGCACCGGGTAAGCAACGCCTTGAAATTGGGGGCTAGGAAAATTATTAGTAGGCAAATTCTTCCTCTTTACCAACGGGCATTTGTTCCTCAGATGGTCTTTAGACCCGCAAGCAAAACATTTTTTTGAAACAGCACCTAAACCACTGGCGTTCAGACCAGAGGACTGCCTAGGAGAAGGACCAGTTGGAGGGGGTACATTAACAGGTCTACAACTATCACCATGTTTGGCTTCTTCAGCTTTAATACAAGCCACTTTCAGCTCACTAAAGGTTTCAGGACATTTCCTAAAGGACAGGTATGAACGGTACGCAGGGGATACACCACTCATTATACTATCTACCATATTTGCCTCATCAATAGATAGCCTGAACACATTACAATAAAACTTAAGGTCATTGACATAGTTAAACAGGCTTTCAGAATACAACTGTACCCGAAAACAATGTTTTGCAGTTAAATCTTTGAGCGCTCTGAAAGGTATAAACTTCCTTAAAATTCCATCATGAAATTGGTCCAAGGTAGTATCACCTGAACAAGCTTCTAAGATCTCAGATTTAAGGATACCAACACAATGGGAAAATAGGGTTCGGAATACACTGGAAGAGCTAAGTTTAAAACAATTTGCAGTCTCCTTAACCTCGACCAGTAATCTCAAAAAGGACACAGTTTCCTCAATTGAATCAATGGACAACTTGTTAACCCCTTTAAGCAAATCACAAACAGGGTTCACATTATCGCACCTTAGCATGCTAGGATTATCAACCAATAATACAGGTTGGCCACGAAAAGCAGCTAATGAGTGATTACCCAAAACAGAGCTAGAAATGGGTTGGTTAAAATCATGAGCAGCAGAAATATTGGGGTCATTATCTTGAGAACCAGCATTAATATTAATACTTCCCAATTTAAGAGTTTGCATGATGACGTTCAAATCAGCAGATATGTTAACAGCCCTAGTTAGCAACACAGTACATTGGTTCAGAGTGGAGCGATCCATTTTTAAGGTAAACAGATCCTGGAGGCGATTCGTGTAATGCGTTACACGAGCTATTTGTCTCTGTACCTGGTACACTGAAGGTTGAGATGTTTTAAAGGCTTCAGTTAATTCACTTATTTCATCTAAGGCATCAGTAATGAACAAAACAGACTCACCAATCTCTGCTTCTGACATGTCAGGTACAACAATGGGGAGATCAGCAATTTCTGAAATTAATTCTACGTCACCCTGGATAGTACCGGATGGCTTCCTACCACGAATCTGCACCTCATAGCTTAACTCCAGCTTCCGCAACATTCTAGGAACTGGCAAGGGGCGAGACTCCATGATTGACATGAAACAGACAACAGTTAGATTAGACTTTACACTTGGTCTTACAAATACAAGTTTAAATACCAGTTATTTTATTTTTAGCAACTAGCAATGCTGACCTGGGCAACTTATCAAGTTGTTAGAACAACAACAACAACAACAACCACAGCGAATGCTACCACAACACTCCTGCAACCCGACAAAGATAAAAACAGGAATGATAATAAAACCCCATAAATATAACCAAATGTGCACAAGAAGCAAAATACTTACCATCGAGCAGGAGCAGTATTAACAAAACCAGCGTGGAGGGCACAGAACATAAGGGAAAGGACTGGATCGAGCTAACTACTTGAGGGGTTGCCAGGTCAATATTGCTAAATGAAAGCAAGATTAATGTTTAAATAACTTGAACTTTACTTAAAATTAGGAAAAATTTGAACAGAATTTAGGAATGAAAACTGCAGAGCAAAAAAATAAATCTGTAAATAATGTCTTTAAATTATAGATAAAAATCAATTTTTAAAGCAAAATATACTATGAGTGCGCACTCGGATAACAACGTAAAATAATTTTTATGTAGTAATAAATAAGTAAATAGAAGAAAGATAAAAACTGTAATAATTCAACTCATTAAATTAGGAGACAAATGTCTATTTTTAGGATCAATAAAATCGTGAAAACACACTCAGATTACAAGCTACAGTTTGTCTTAGAATAAATGAATGACAAATGTTAAAACGGATCCGTGCATTAAATATTAATTACATAACTGGCCAGCTTTTCTTGGTGAGTAAGTATACTACAATTAATCACAATAAACTGGAATTTGCTTCCGGGGTCAGTACACAAGGATTTCAATCACCCCGAAACACGGAAACACACACAATATATAAGGCAACGCTAGCAGACCCAAAAAAAGGTTCCACACGTAAATAATTGAAAGGACACAAGAGAAAATCGCACGAACCCGAATAAAAATATGTCTCAAATAAACTACAAATTAGGAAGGGAAACACTTAAAATTTCACAGACAACAAAACAATGGTATACACGAAGCATACAGCTTCCCAAAAACCGAAGCCAACATCCGACAAAAGACAATAGGCAAAGCCCACACAAAATTAGCGTACCGGAGATAAGATAAAAACATGGCACGCAATAATGAAAGAAGAAGGAAAGAAAAACGGACGCGAATAATCTGAGGAGGGCAAAAGTATCATCAAGAAATAGGGAACAAATTCCAGTTTATTATAACCAGAATATTACAATAATTATGTATAGTCTTTTAAATTTAACATTTCTCCCAACCAAAATATTAATAAAGGATTTAAATGCCGGTTACACAATTTTAATTTTAGGAGGCCTTGGAAAACGGTAATGGCCGAATAAGACCGGAAATAAACCATCCCTTTAAGTAATTAAACAATGAGCCATTACGAAAACAATACTAGTACATAACGTCTTTCAAAACGTTGTCAACAGTCCATCGGATGCCACAAATATGAACCAAGAAATGTAAAAAGTAATCCACCAACAAAATTAATAATAATAATAACCTTAAGAAACAGAAAAAGGCAGCACAACGATAATCTCAGTTAAATTAAAGTAATGGAATAATAGGTCTCTCACCCGCGCATATACCATGTTCCAGAATTACTTCATAAGAATAATTTGGATATAGAACATTACCAAAATCACGTTAAGTTACATTTTAATATTTAGCAGATACAATTTATATCATTAAAATGTCCGATGAAGAAGAAAGTCCAGCTTAATTTAATGCATAAACGGTGGTCACCAGGTCCATAAACTATAGGCCTAATTTCAATTACAGTAGGGGAGTAGAGACGAAGTAATATTAACAGCGTTGCCAAAACATTTCTTCTAATATAATAGTTGTCGCAGATAGCTTGATACACACGTTCTTCTCCAAATAATCCGGCAGCAGAACAGTTTCGAAACAATTAAGTAGATACTTGTACTTACATTTTTGGGTGTCCAATTTAATATACTGTAATCCAATAGCTTACATTCTAGCTCATTTTGTAATGAAGAACCCTCCTTCAGATAGTTCGGTCACACTAATTTTAAAAAACAGTAAATATGAAACACACAACATTATTTCGCTATAATTCAGGCAATGCCTTAATTAACGAGGCTATTAGCCTGGTTTATCAAACTCCACTCCAACAACTTTCAATCGCATTTTGTACACAACTTCTCCAAACGCGTCCATCTTGGCGAGCTGCTGGTAACAGACTGGCGTGCAGGTCGGACAAGCCGCGCGTCGCTCAGTTGAAGCTCGACACTGCACACACTCAAGTCAAAAATTTGCTTATTGAGCCAATCAGAATTTCGAAGCAACCGACGTAACAATGGTAAGAAGATACATTTTAAATCGCCACAGTTTCAGGCACATAATTTAACGGCAATGCAAACAATGGCCGAGAATTGCAGATTAAAGTCCCCACACACAAATGTATATGTCCAACAATGAGGGTATCGTAAATTATTGTCTTAGTTTTCGTTGTTTTTCCATTTCACCCCAAGCAAATGCTGGTGCTGTACATTAACGCCACGGCCATTTCCCATCCCATCGTTATCCCCATAAGACCTATCTTGTCGGTGCGACGTAAAGCAAAAGGTACAAAAAATAGAAAATAATTTTTCAGGATGGTTGTCTAGCGACAGGGATGGCTAACACATAATAAAAATAAGAATAAGCCTAAGCCTAAGCCTAAGAATGAGAATGAGAATGAGAATAAGAATAAGAATGGGAATAAGAATGAGAATAAGAATGAATGAGAATAAGAATGAGAATGACAATGAGAATAAGAATGAAAATAAGAATAAGAATGAGAATGAGAATGAGAATGAGAATACGAATGAATGAGAATAAGAATGGGAATGAATGAGAATAAGAATGAGAATGAGAATGAAAATAAGAATGAGAATAAGAATGAGACTAAGAATGAGAATGAGATTAAGAATGAGAATAAGAATGAGAATAAGAATGAGAATGAGAATAAGAATGAGAATTACAATGTGAATGATAATGAAAATGAGAATAAGAATGAGAAAAGAATAAGAATGAGAATAAGAATGAGAATAAGAATAAGAATAAGAATGAGAATAAGAGTAAGAATGAGACTTAGAATAAGAATGAGATTAAGAATGAGAATGAGAATAAGAATAAGATTGAGGATTAGAATAAGATTGAGAATTACTATGAGGATAAGAATGAGAATGAGAATAAGAATAACATATTAAAACAGTGAACTAGTCTATTCTTCATTGAAACAATAATCATACTACTCTCCGACTATCAGCTGATTGAGCACTTGACTATAACATGGCGGTTGGATTGGACTTGGCCACGCTGTACATACAGTCACTGTAGTGCGCCGTTGATATACCACAGCAAACCTCCTATAGAGGACAATGCAATCGTTTCCTTTATCCTTCGTCGACGACGAGGACGCTATCTGTGGCTTTTCCAGGTACCGTTTATGACTACAAAGGCACCCGTCGTCACCCTAACACTGCAGTCTGACACGTCGGTTTATTGCAGCTTGAAAAATGTCATATAAGTGGACCGAGTGGTGCACAAGAAATTTCATCTCCGGAGTAATTCTTCATTTCGGGGTTACATTCCCTGTGGTTATTTTCGGCGGGTTGCCTACATGCCTCTACTTGCGGAGGTACCGTTGGGGTACTTCCTCATAGGGTCCCTATCTACTCCGCGATCAGCTCATTACGTACTACTCCCAACCCCTTTCCTCCCTTCTCTTTAGCCGTCTGAGATGGAGATTTCTCTGTGCCCAAATTCACTATCATCATGCACCCATGTTCGCCGCATGCCCCCTTCGTCGCTACTGCTGCTACCACTACTTCTCGTTGGTAGATTTACTGGCACGTAATATTCTGGCACCTCGGCGACTCCGAAAGTCGTAAAAGTAGCTAGTGGGTCGTAAACCAAATAGCATTATTATTGTTACTACCACTACTACGACCACTCTCACCACGATCACCTCCCAACTGGCTGTCAACACGGCCACAATTATTTATCATACAGCCCTGATGTCTTCACATATGGATTCAAACTACCTCCCAGTGTGTCCGGTTCCGCAGTGGGACGGAACACGGGTTCACTACAAACGCGCAGTTTCCCACTCACCGCCGGAAGAGGCTCAAGCTTCCAGGTGACTGGCGGTTGATGCACGATCCGCCCAATAGAGCGACGGAGCACAAGAAGAATAAGTATAAGAAGAACAAACGACGCACGGTCCCCCTCTCAGCACTGCCTCCGTCAACACACTCTTTTCTACTATTAAACCGGTCACCCGAATTTCTACCCCCCCCCCCCCCCACCTTACCATCTTTTCCAAATTACGAAGTCACAATCTGTGTCGTGAGGAAATCACCGATATTCGGAAAACTTCAAAAGGCATCTTCATAAAAATAATCGGAGATGTAGCAGCTCAGAAGTTTACTCATTCTATAAGTTCAGGCCTGATTGGACCTACTACGCGCCTTTCAATCATTAGCCCTATCGCAAATCAAAAACTCCCCCCTCCCCTCCCCACAACCTATTAACCTGTGTAATCAGACTGGTAGACCGCACTATTTCTGAGGCCACTGTCCTATATCCGGAAGGAGTTCCAATCCAGAAAGTCTTTCGCATAAAAAACGCAATAAGACCTACTTATATGGTTAGAATTTCACTCCACACTCCAGAGGTTGTAGATAGAGTACTGGCTAGTGGCGCGGCGATTCTCCGATATCATCATAGAAGCTCCTCCACCGCAGCCCATCTGATGTGAGTGGTGTCTCACATACAACCATCATCCGACAGTCCAGTGCAAAGCTGAAACGCCCAAATGCAGCCACTGCGCACACAATCATTCCACCTTCAAGTGTAGAAATATATCACAACCAGTTCGTTGTAATGCCTGCTGAGAGCAGCATCCCACCTATGCACGCCGCTGCAAAACACATCCCGATCCGCCATCCAACAAACCAGAAGTTGTTGCACCAGTAAGAAAAATAGTCTGGATGAAATCTATCCGGAGTTTCTGAAGGCCATAGGCCCTGGTACAAAACAATGGCTAGTCAACTTCTTCAATGAAATTCTACGAACTCGTAAATTACCTAAGTTGTTAAAACAAGCCAAAGTAATTGCAGTCTTGAAACCAGGAAAGGAAGGAACTGATGCTTCACATTATCGACCAATTTCACTCCTTAGTGTAATCTACAAGATGCTTGAAAGAATGATACTTAACCGTATCCAGGAAGCAATAGAAAGAGTCATCCCAGTTGAGCAAGGGGGTTTCAGAAAGAATCGTAGTTGTTGTGATCAGGTGTTAACACTGACAACAGAGATTGAAGCAGGATTCCAGAAAAGACTGAAGACTGCTGCAGCTTTTGTCGACCTTACATCAGCCTATGACACGGTCTGGAGAGAGGGACTGTTGCTCAAGTTTGTTCAAGTCATCCCTTGTCAGAAGCTAGCATGCTTACTAAACAACATGTTATCCAACCGTCGACTTGCTGTATTTCTGAATGGTGAAAGAAGCAGGTGGAGATCTCTAAATAATGGTTTACCCCAAGGGTCAGTTTTATCACCCATTCTATTCAATCTTTACACCCATGACCTGCCAAGAACAACTTCAAAGAAGATACAGTTTGCAGATGATCTAGCTTTAATTACTCAGAGTACGGATTTGGCACACTTACAGAGGACCTAGCTACCATGTGCGACTATTTTCACAAATGGAGACTCCAACCAAATCCTAGTAAAACGGAAGTAACAGCATTCCACTTGCATAATATGGAAGCTAATCGGAAGCTACATGTGCTTTTTAACGGAACAGAAGTCTCCCACAACTTCTTCCCAAAATATCTGGGTGTCACACTGGATCGGTCCTTGTCGTTCAAACAGCATTGCTCGAATCTGTCAAAGAAGCTGAGTACAAGAGTAAATATACTGCATAAACTAGCGGGCAGCAACTGGGGTGCAGATGCAAACACTCTTCGCACTGCTTCACTTTCTCTAGTATACTCGGCTGGTGAGTACTGCGCTCCTGCGTGGGAAAACAGCGTACATTCGAGCAAGATTGACGTACAGCTCAATGAAACCATGAGAGTTGTTACTGGTACAGTGAGGTCGACTCCTACTCAGTGGCTGCCTGTTTTAGCAAACATTGCTCCTCCAGATCTGAGGAGAAAAGCAGCAAAAGTACAGTTGCTCAAGAAGACCTTTGCACACAGGAACTCACTTTTGTTCAATGCCTTACGAGATCCACCTGTGATGAGGTTAAAATCCAGGAATCCACTCTGGACTGATCTACACTCCTATGAAAAATTCAGTGTAACAGCAGAATGGAGACAGCGATGGGAACAATGTCCACCCACTAACGCCTTTCTGATTAAAGACCCAACGAAGAAAGTGCCAGGTTTCGATCTTCCTCGACATGAGTGGTCAAAACTCAACCGTTTCAGAACAGGCTACGGCAGGTGCCGATATATGATGAAAAAGTGGGGATATTGTGAAAATGCTGCGTATGAGTGTGGCGCAGAGAAGCAGACATTGCTTCATGTTGTTGAGAGCTGTCCACTGTCAGCATTTAAGGACGGTTTACGGACTCTGCATGAATTGACACCAAGTGCAGTGGACTGGTTGTCGAAGCTGGACATTCTAGTTTAATTACCTCTATATTTTAATGTGTATGTTAATTGTATATTTTTACAGATTATGCTTGTAAATGCCATACGATAATAATAATAATAATAATAATAATAATAATAATAATAATAATAATAATAATAATAATAATAATACCCCAGCACTCCAACTCACTCACTTTTTCCACCACTATCGGTAGAAGACTGTATGCACTTCGTAACAATAGCACTATACAATATTCATCCCTATGATACAGGGTCTCTCTTATAAACCGCCGGCCTGAGTGGCTCAGACGGTTGAGGCGCTGGCTTTCTGACCCCAACTTGGCAGGTTCGATCCTGGCTCATTCCGGTGGTATTTGAAGGCGCTCACATACGTCAGCCTTGTGTCGGTAGATTTACTGGCACGTAAAAGAACTCCTGCGAAACAAAATTTCGGCACCTCAGCGTCTCCGGAAACCGTAAAAGTAGGTAGTGGGACGTAAAGTAAATAACATTATTATTATTATTATTATTATTATTATTATTATTATTATTATTATTATTATTATTATTATTATTATTATTATCTTAAAAACCCAGACCGAACGCACGGTGTTTATACTCTGCACTACAGCAGCTGGCTCAGCCCAACTTACGTTGCGCGCTGTCGCCCTGCCTTGAGCGTGTATACAGTCTTATATGAAATCTTACCTTATAAAAGATAATAAAAGTGTCATCCTCCATAATGAAATACTTCATAGCTGCCTCTGTGGAGCAGTGGTAGAGTGTCGGCCTGCAGATCCCAAGATAGCCGGGTTCAAACCCGGCAGAGGTAGTCGGATTTTCGAAGGGCAGAAAACAGTCCATTCGACACTCCATGTCGTACGATGTCAGCATGTAAAAGATCTCTGGTGATATATTTGGTGTTTACCCGACAAAATTCATTAAATCTCAGCCATAGACGCCAAAGAGAGTTTCGGTTTACTCGGTCTGCCATCTAGTGGGCCTAGAGTAAAACGGAACGTCGAAATTGACGAGCAGACAGCCAGATGGCGTCAAATTGAAATGTCTGCATACGGTAGCTGATGCCATACGATTATTATTATTATTATTATTATTATTATTATTATTATTATTATTATTATTATTAGATACTTCATAAACACCATTAGGATTTTCTGCACACCAATAGCGAGAGTTATGACCGTTCACACGACCATTGAGATTAAACCAGGTCTCATCTGAAAAGACCACAAGCTGTGGGTCGAATAAACGATCAATCAATGATGCAAGATATCACTCTTGTGGCTGGATCAGCAAGTTTTAAACAATGGGCCCATGTAAACCTGTACGGTTTGATGTGCAACAGTTGTGTAGCTCTGTGTGCAGAATAAACCGAAACCCCCTACTTGTTGTACTAATTTTGTGAGTGAGTTATTCGGTGACCGTTCGAGATTCGCACCCATGTCATTTAGCTTTCCTCTGTTAAAACTGTTCGTGTGCGCGCATATTTTTTATTGAACACTGAGCCAGTAGTTTAACATTTATTTACAATTAGGTGAATCTGTGCTCGTGAAAGGGGTACATCACCAGGAAATTTCTGAACAAATGCATCGCGCGAGCGTCGAGCTGACTCGAACTTAAAATAACTTTTTCATACAAAAATACGGTATTGCAATGATTACTGTCTCACCATGTTCACAGCTGAGATTCAGACTTGCTATTGACGCTAGGCCGAACATGTGCACGCTCCTTACAAGGTCAAGAACTATGCGGGCGCCTCCCGTACAACTGCTTAGGTCTCCGAGAGTAGAAACGTCGCTGGACGGTCTGGCTTTATAAGAGAGACCCCGCACTTTCCCATCTACAAGCAGCAGCAAAGGAAACGCTCAGCTTATATTTTCAAACATGACACTGCGGACTAAACATGCATTTCACCTTTACACCATTGAAAACGTTAGTACTAACTCCTTATAACCCCAGGGCCCCTGCCCGCTCTACATAACGTAAACCGCATATTACTCCCAGTTCCGCCCCACCAACAATATCATCATCAATGCTTTAGATCGTCCTTGCATCTAGAAAAGACGCTTTATGATAATATTTAAGCTTAGAATTCTGACCAGGAAGGTTCTGTCATCTAACGTTCAGTATTGCAGGAACAGTATCAACGAATTTTTGTCCCAAGTAGTGATGAGTAGCTCGTGGATGAGTCGTTCAAAATGAACGCTTCTCTCCTATGAAGTGTGAACTAACCACTCAATTTCAATGAACTGGTAGTTCAAACACTTCACAGTTCTCATACTTCACATCACTCACAGTTCAAAAGCTTCATATCATTCACAACTCATTCGATTTGTTTGTCGCTCGCTCCCAGTCCCATCCTACCTGTCAACGGTGTTATTACACCATTAAAGATATATAGCCTACGAAGACACTGACAATCCGACAGAGTGAGCACAGCAGACAAGCAAATAAAATGCTTGTCTTGTGAATTTGGAAGTAAAAAGTGCGCTGAATTCACAGCCGAAAGAGTATCTTCCTTGCAGGAGTGTTCATCTCATACACAACACTTAATTAATCAAACAAAACTGCACTTGGGGAATAGACTAATTAAGTAATAAATCAAAATGAACGGACTGGAATCGTCTCTCCTAGAGTGCTTTAAGTACGGCGATTTAGCTCTTCCACTAGCTTCCCAGCCATCTGTTTCACATCACCACGAATTTCAGAGTTATTGGCAAATCTGCAACACCATCTTTTCAATGACCGAATGAGGAGTATAACTTTTGACGCGACCAGTCTTTCACTGATCATTTTCTCAGTACAATCTTTGAAAACTTCAAACACTTCGCAGGCTTGTGTTATGCGTTGCAATGCAGTCTGCAGAAGCGGTTGTATTGACAATGGGTGGGTGAACTTCAATTAAAAATGAGAGCTACTTGTTAGTGACATCACATTATATAAAAGGTGGTGGTGGTGGTGGTGATTATTGTTTTAAGAGGAAGTACAACTAGGCAACCATCCTCTGTTAAAACTAATCAGAGAGAAAAAACTGAAGGGATCCGACACTTCGAAAAATGAAGGTACGGTATCGGCCAAAGGAAGACAAAGGCCACGAAGGGCGTGAAAATGAAGGACTCCCCTAGGCCTCGAGTGCTCTAATAACATCAGGGTCAGAAAAAAGCACGAGTTGACCAAGGGAGGTCGGATAGGGTGGATGAAAGTGAGGAGCCTGGCACAAGTAAGTGGAAGCAATGCCAGAACTCAGCTAAGGACCCCGTAGTTGCCAACCCACGCTACAAAGTTCAGAGCCCCTGGGGCCCCTTCTAGTCGCCTCTTACGACAGGCAGGGAGATACCGTGGGTGTTATTCTACCACCCCCTGCTCACAGGAGGATAACTATATGAAAGATTCATCAGGGTAGATAAATATATATTTATGGCAGTGGTAGTCATATTCATTCTCCGTGGCTTCCCATTTTCACACCAGGCAAATGCTGGGGCTGTACCTTAATTAAGGCCACGGCTGTTTCCTTCCCACTCCTAGCCCTTCCCTCTCCCATCGTCGTCATAAGACCTATCTGTATCGGTGCGACGTAAAGCAACTAGCATTCTATTTCGGATTGTATTTTAAGAGGAAAAAATATTATGATATGATGAAAAACATTGGTAACCCTGGTGTTTTCTGCCAGAGTACAGCTAAAACAGGTATCACGTGGCAGATAAAGACACTGTTGAGTGCATCATGCGAATAAGATGACCCTAGATTAAATGTATGTCCTTCGATATATTTTCCCTGTTCCTATCAACCATCATCTACATGCTGTAAGCAAGCAAGCAAGCTATTTGGTCCATAATTACATAGCTCTGATATTTGTTGGTAATATTATTAAGTATTATGAAGCTTTATTGAGTGAGTGAAATACTGTGAACGAAGTCGCTGCTAAACGACATACTGAGCAGCTTCATCAGGCTTGATTACTTTATGAACTACTTCATGAACGAACTACTTCATTTGAACGGTTCACAGCAAGGAGTGTGAATGAGTGAAGTAGTTCACAGGAATAAACTGGTTCGACCCATCGCTAGTCCCAAGTGATACATGTGCTCCGGGTTAGTATTCATCCCCTCAATACTGACATATCTTTCGAGGCAGAACGACGATATAGATAATTAAGTGGGTAAACTGGTTGGGCGGAGTGGCGTTACTGTTTTGTGTAGGGCTTGAGTAATCCAGCAGATCTAGAACCGGCAACTTGCATATCGCCCCATTTATTGTAAACAGCCCCTCAAGTAGGGGTTTAAGATGGGCAGAATTCATATTACGAAGAGTACAGCACAGTTAAGATGCTATGGGATGCTAGTCAAATAATTCACTGATTAAAATATAGGGAAGGTTTATTCTTTTATTTATACCGGGCGAGTTGGCCGTGCGGTTAGGGGCGCGCGGCTGTGAGCTTGCATCCGGGAGATAGTGGGTTCGAATCCCACTGTTGGCAGCCCTGAAGATGGTTTTCCGTGGTTTCCCATTTTCACACCAGGCAAATGCTGGGGCTGTACCTTAACTAAGGCCACAGCCGCTTCCTTCCAACTCCTAGGCATTTCCTACCACATCGTCGCCATAAGACCTATCTGTGTCGGAGCGACGTAAAGCCACTAGCAAAAAAAGAAGTCTTCTATAAGGAGACGATATAAGTTCAGGGCGCGGATTAGCCGGTTTGCGGATTAACCGTGCACGTTTTCGCCTTATTAAAAATACTTTAATTTAAATGGAATACACTTGAACTTGACAGTTTAATTGAGGTTGAAGAAAAATAAAGTGATGAAAGTGTTTCTCTTGTTATATGGGACAAAGGGGGTTTGAATAAGGTGACATTATTGCCGCACGCAATATACGTCTGGAGGTAAGGAAGGAGATGAACAACTCAAAGGAGAAAACCATTACAGACTTCTTCAGAGAATGGTAATGTATGTGAGTTATCTCTACAAACGTATCATAGCCTACTTTATATTGTACTGTATTTAAAAGTATTATAGATGGCATTTTTCTTGCTTTTCGATTATCCGTGTTTTCCGATTATTCGTGCCACTCACCCCGGTCATTATCCCGGATAATCGAGACTATACTGTAGCTTAATGTGCTGCATAACTTCGAGTTACAGAAAAAATATTTTACATCTGGGCTCGAAATACCCTCCGAGACATAAAAACGTAATAATAGAATTTGAGTTGTAAAAAAAATATAACACGTAAAATACAGGGTGTAACAATAAGATAAGGTCAAACTTTAAGGACACATGACTCACATGTAGAAGAAGAAAATATGTTATATCGACATGGATCCGGAAACGCTTCATTTCCGTTTTCATTTTCTACAACTCTACATAGTGCACTAATCATGGGAAGCACGCATGAACAGAACGTACCAACATACCATATTAAACTCTTTGTTCCGTGAAATGTTCCAACTGCCCTCCGCATTGATACATGCATCTACCCGCCGTCGCATTGAATCCCGGATGCGCTGATGAATTCATACTAACGGAGGGCATTGTTAAAGTAGTATGTCGGTACGCTCTGTTCCTGTGTGCTTTCCATGATTAATGTACTATGTGGTTGTAGAAAATGAGTTCTAACATAGAAGAAGTAACGTTTCCGGACCCATGTCCATATAATTTCTCCTCTACGTGCGGGGAAAGTGTCCTTGAAGTTTAGCCTACCATATTGTTTGTTATATCCTAAACATAAGATTCCGTCAGGAAACTAAAATTACTTCGAGATATTGAAAATTCGGGTTATATTCGTCCGAACTATGGAAGTCTGACTGTATTTGCCGTGCTAAAATCCAACGGCACGCAGATTTTAGCATTTTAAGCCTTTCTAATGCAAGTTAATTCGAATGATCAAAGAATACTATTTTATTCATGAACAAAAAAAAAGCAAAGTCATCTCCATATAGGCCATGAAGGCCCTTGGAGTGGTGGAGGGTAAAGACTTCCACTATTCGTAACATCGGCACTTGATGGGGTAGAGTGGTTAGCTCTGCACCCGGCCGCCTTTGCCCCCAGGAATTAACCTGGTACTCATTTTTGGTGTAGGCTGAGTGAACCTCACGGCGATGTACACCTCCGGAAGTGGACATCTCGTATCTTAAATTTTACGACTTCCTGACGGGGATTCGAACCCACGTCCTTCCAGGCGAACCGAGCCCGCCTTTACCGCCTCGGCCAGGCAGCCCCTTTTATTCACGAACATACTGAAATAATATTTTCAAATTTCCTCGCGTTTAAATATTTGTTAGCAAAAGGCAGATTCAATATTAGTCGGTATGCAAGTTCTTCAATTCTGTGACACCAGAATGAAAATGTAAACCCTTCAGTCAAAATGTGCTATTGATAGGAGTAGTTATAGAACATGTGTGGAGACAATTGTCGCATTGAAGGAAGGTAGAAGAAGATAGAAAGTAGGAAAACCCATGGGATGAATATCAGGTATAAATAAATCAGAAACACTCAAAGAGAGTGATCGGAAAGATACGAAAGCACACAGGACAAATATTAAGTCTAAGGGTTTGTTCCAACACGATACTGAGTCAATTCTCAATCGCCAGCTCATGCGCAATAGCATAGATCAGGGCCTCTGAAACGCCCAAAATCTCGCGCGTGCAGATCGAGGCGCAAGAGCTCTGTGCACTGTGCACTACTCGGCTAAGCTCGGCTCTACTCGGCTATACTCGGCTCAACTCAGCCCGAATTTGGAGCGCTACGGTGCAAGCGGGGCAGAGAGAGACAGGCGGAGCGAGCGAGACAGGCGTGAGGAAAGAAAGAGTAAGCCCTATTGCTCCAAATCGAGGAGTGGGGGGGGGGGGGTCTGCACTCTGGTCAACCAAGCCAAGTCGTCTCTTGCACCGTGCACAGTGCATGCACCACGCGCATGCACCCTGAGAGGCCCTGGCATAGATGCTAACGTTGATGCTTTCATGGCCCGTACTTAAAGACATGATAATTATAGGCTTTGGGCTTACACCTTGTCAAGAACAGAACAGAGAACTTTGGTCCGTGTCTTCAGAAGAAAATCTCGACTATTCACGATGAAGACTTCTATAATAATGAGGGTTTGAATTTAAGAATGCTTTACTGTTGGTCGCTGTAGTGGTACGCTCATTCGTCACCAGATGGCTCGCTGTATGCTGGCACAGCGCTCCAAGCGGGAGCTAACGACAACATTAAGCTCCAATTAAGATGTTCCATCGCACCGTGTATGCGTGAGAAGTAACAGAGAGGTCATAGATGCTGTTCCAATAGAAACTTAGAACTGGTTCTGAATTTACGCTTTTATAACTACATTCAGAACCAGTTCGGAACCGATTCTACCCAATCTCGGCCAAGGACTGCGAGTTCTGGACGTACACATTATATTCAACCAATGACCGGCGTGATTGCATACTTCTCATTTGAATAATTAGGTCATCGACCATCCATCGTTGTTTTCTTAACGTAGTTCGTAGATGGCGTTGATCGAGTTCAGAACAGTAATTCACGATGTGTTACAAAACGTTACCAAGAATCAGTTCTGGAATCGTTCTGAGTCACGCATGCCCATTAAGAAAATTCGGAACTAGTTCTTAACCGGTTTGGAACAGGTTAACATCTTCCAATATTGCGGTTCAACTGATTGTATCATTATACATCTGCAAGTATTTGAAGATAAAGATTATTTCTTTTATCTGAAGAAATCATCTGTCAGATTGAGCAGAGCCATCAGATAAGAAATACTTTAATAGCATACGAAGTCCAAAGAAACCTCTTATTGTTTCGTAGACAATTGAGTCTCTGGCATTGTATACTGATAAAACTCTAAAACTAATAGATAAAAAAAGATAAACATAGAGTATAGTGATTGGTGCAATCTAAGTATGAATTTAACAAGCCATACTGAGTTGAAGTATGTCATTATACTTTTTATCATCTTTGAATAAATGTCATTGGAACTAGCAGAAAGTAAACAATAACAAAAGGAGAGAGGATGAGACTCTCAGCAATGGAAGTGAGACTGAATTGTTTCAATTTATAGCGTCTTCAAGTGAATATCAGTAAATGTAAACACATTCAAATCAGAGATCAGCTAACTGCGGTAATAAAAAATTAAAATAAACACTAAGATACATCACTATGAAACGGTTCTGAAGCTATTAGGTATCCAGCCTTTCCCTAAATGCCAGTAAACGACTCCCCGAAGAACTGGAGAAAAAGTGCGTAAAATCACTAGAGGAATCATGGGATCCAATTAAAAGAATGGCATATCTACCAAGAAAGTCTATAGCAAAATAGAGAAAATTATAGACACAGTCCGGAAAAAACTGGCACGATTTTACAGTCACCTCAAACGAATGGGCGGAAACGGGTTGACAAAAAAAAAAAAAAAAAATACGATGCCTTGGTTTAGAAACACCAAAGACGACACATTCAAATGCTACAAATCAAACCCGAAGACACCTTCGAAAGAGGTCTCTTCCATAAAAAGGTAGTGACGAACGGGCTAAACAGAGACGAACAACCGAGTGCCCCCTTCGTCAGAGGAACGCAAGAATGCACACTCAGAAAGAATGAGGGAATTCTGGGCTCAAAAGAACGGAAAGTTCACTGCCAAATGTAACGAGACAATGTGGTCCACGGTGGTCACAGCAAATAATAATAATTATTATTATTATGGACATTTCGTGGAACACAGAGGTGTAAGAAGGTGCCGGGGGAATGGGTGGACAATGGAATGACCAGAGCATAAGTTGAAGCACTCAGTTTTGAAATTTCTTTTCTTTTCTTCTGTATTTTTGAGTTTAAAATCTGATAGATACAGAATTTGAATAAACAACAATATAGTAATGATCTCGTCAGATCTCACAACAACAATGACAAGGTCAAAAATCAGGTACACAATTAGAGAGAATTATCAACGTGATAATATACAAGGGGATGGGCATTGTAGCCCCGAACAGGTACACTAGTTATAAGAGCATGTTTGCTCCACTAATTTACATAACCTACCGAGCTCGATGGCTGTAGTCGCTTAAGTGCGGCCAGTATCCAGTATTCGGGAGATAGTAGGTTCGAACCTCACTGTCGGCAGTCCTGAAAATGGTTTTCCGTGGTTTCCCATTTTCACACCAGGCAAATGCTGGGGCTGTACCTTAATTAAGGCCACGGCCTCTTCCTTCCCACTCCTAGCCCCTCCTTGTCCCATCGTCGCCATAAGACCTATCTGTGTCGGTGCGACGTAAAGCAACTAGCAAAAAAAAAAAAAAAAAAAAAAATTACATAACCTAGGAGTCTGAGCTACAAAAGTTTATATACAGTAGTCCAGACTCTCAGAGGCATAAGTTTCTTACAAGGTAATGCCTGACCAACTTCACAGTCACTTCTGCTCAACAGTTCGTTACATAGGCCTACTGGTCTATAAAGAATTACAATTTAAACAGGGGCAATGAGTGCCCATTCTAAATTACCTTAATGAAAGAAAGAAAGAAAGAAAGAAAGAAAGGGTTTAACATAATCGGCCATGAACAGAAGGCTAAGAAACGAAACACTTGCACTCCTTTTAGAAAAATTCTTAAAACGCTACGTGGGCTTATGGCCCGAAGTTGCGGAGACTAACCCTATTCTACAGAGGGGTGACTGAACCAGAAATATCAAATGCCAAAATGTGTTAAGAATTTAGATGTTTTGAAAATTTTAGTCACCCCGCACTAACTTGAATGGGAATCAACAGAGGGTAATCACGTTTTGTTCTCTTAGTTTATACGTTTTCCAGCCGGGATTTGAGCAGAGTCCTCAGACTTGCCGAAAATCTATATTCAAACAATTTAATAGAAATGTTTAGATAGAATGAAAGAGGTTCGAAACCTTCCCCCGAAGCTGTCTGCCAGATCTATCACATATTAAGAAAATTCTGCCGTTAGCTTGCTTGCTGGGCCTTCTTAACGACGATCTACGGCCCATGCCTCCTTAATACACGTCGCACACGGTCAATTGAAGCGATGAAGGTGACAATACGGCCTTGAAGCGTCCAGCTTTTATAGTAATTCGAGAAGAAGGTTCCAGAATTCTTTACAGATAGGCTGGATGCCTGTGCCCGCCCCCAATTTTAATTGGCTAGAGAAATATTCCAAAATTCTTGATTGGTTAATAATTAAGGAAGAAGGAAGCAGTAGGAGTGTTGACAACTTTGATACATGAAAAAAAAAATACAAAACTTAAGGTTTCCCACCTGTCACAATAAAAATTTCTCAATAAATTAGTTAGAGTTCGACCTGCTAGTGGAAGCAACAAAACCGAAGATAGAGACATCTAGTGGTAGAAAATCCAAATATCTTATATAACAGTAGTTCAAACGCCATTAACACAGATGGCCTTATAGAAGGCGCGCAGTTTAACAGGACGGAGGTGTACCCCCCGATACAACAACAATAATAATAATAATAATAATAATAATAATAATAATAATAATAATAATAATAATAATAATAATAATAATAGTCCAGGCTCCGCTATGGAGTGTTTTATTTCACTTTTACATTTGATACTACTTTAGACGGTCTACGAGTATATGTCCACGTTTCGTTCTACACTAACAGATGGGATTATGTAGACGAAAGGTATCGACGAAATGTCACTGTAATATTTGTCCCAAATGAAATATAATAATTCATTTACTCAAATAAAGTGTAAAATCTGCGGTAAATTAAGAAATAAGACGAAATATTTTACTTGCAGGGAATAATACGGATACATACTTTACTACCTACAACTATTTTTTCTGCTACGTCGCAGCGCTTCCGTATGAGTTTTGTTTGTGTAACACTTTCGTGTTTGATGTCTTTGCTCACTGAAGTTGTTTGAATTAATCAGGTGTCGTTTTCTTCATGTTGCTTATTCGTTTTGTGCTCTAACTCATTCCTTAAAGGATATATTTTTTGGTCCAGGGATGATGCTATTTTCCTTTCAACAAACAAGTAATATATTTATTGGTCCAGGGATCATGCTATTTTCCTTTCAACAAACAAGTAATATAGTTATTGCTCCAGGGATCATGCTAGTTTCCTTTCAACAAACAAGTAATATATTTATTGGTCCAGCGATCATGCTATTTTCCTTTCAGTAAACAAGTAATATATTTATTGCTCCAGGGATCATGCTATTTTCGTTTCAAGAAACAAGTAATATATTTATTGGTCCAGGGATCATACTATTTTCCATTCAGTAAACAAGTAATATATTTATTGCTCCAGGGATCATGCTATTTTATTTCAGTATACAAATAATATATTTATTGCTCCAGGGATCATGCAATTTTCCTTTCAACAAACAAGTAATATATTTATTGGTCCAGGGATCATACTATTTTCCTTTCAGTAAAACATACATACATACATACATACATACATACATACATACATACATACATACATACATACATACATACATACATACATACATACATACATACATTATCATTATAGACTGTTATGCCTTTCAACGTTCAGTCTGCAAGCCTCTGAGAATTTACTAAACGTCGCCACAATCCTCGATTTGCAACTAGTGTTGTTGCCTCATTTAGTTCTATACCTCTTATCTTTAAATCGTTAGAAACCGAGTCTAACCATCGTATTCTTGGTCTCCCTCTACTTCTCTTACCCTACATAACAGAGTCCATTATTCTCCTAGGTAACCTATCCTCCTCCATTAGCCTCACATGACCCCACCACCGAAGCCGGTTTATGCGTACAGCTTCATCCATCGAGTTCATTCTTAAATTAGCCTTTATCTCCTCATTCCGAGTACCCTCCTGCCATTGTTCCCACCTGTTTGTACCAACAATTATTCTTGCTACTTTCATGTCTGTTACTTCTAACTTATGAATAAGATATCCTGAGTCCACCCAGCTTTCGCTCCCGTAAAGCAAAGTTGGTCTGAAAACAGACCGATGTAAAGATAGTTTCGTCTGGGAGCTGACTTCCTTCCTACAGAATACAGCTGATCTAACTGCGAGCTCACTGTATTAGCTTTACTACACCTTGATTCAATCTCACTTAGTATATTACCATCCTGGGAGAACACACAACCTAAATACTTGAAATTATCGACCTGTTATAGCTTTGTATCACCAATCTGACATTCAATTCTGTTGAATTTCTTACCTACTGACATCAATTTAGTCTTCGAGAGGCTAATTTTCATACCATACTCATTGCATCTATTTTCAAGTTCCAAGATATTATACTGCAGGCTTTCTGCACAGTCTGCCATTAAGACTAAGTCGTCAGCATAGGCCAAACTGCTTACTACATTTCCACCTAACTGAATCCCTCCCTGCCATTTTATACCTTTCAGCAGATGATCCATGTAAACTACGAACAGCAAAGGTGAAAAATTACAGCCTTGTCTAACTCCTGTAAGTACCCTGAACCAAGAACTCATTCTACCATCAATTCTCACTGAAGCCCAATTGTCAACATAATTGCCTTTGATTGATTTTAATATCTACCTTTAATTCCATAGTCCCCCAGTATGGCGAACATCTTTTCCCTCGGTACCCTGTCATATGCTTTCTCTAGATCTACGAAACATAAACACAACTGCCTATTCCTCTCGTAGCATTTTTCAATTACCTGGCGCATACTGAAAATCTGATCCTGACAGCCTCTCTGTGGTCTGAAACCACACTGGTTTACATCCAACTTCCTCTCAACGACTGTTCGCACCCTCCCTTCCAAGATGCCAGTGAATACTTTGCCTGGTATACTAATCAATGAGATACCTCGATAGTTGTTGCAATCCTTCCTGTTTCCTTGCTTATAGATAGGTGCAATTACTGCTTTTGTCCAATCTGAAGGTACCTTACCAAAACTCCACGCTAATTTTACTACTCTATGAAGCCATTTAATCCCTGCCTTCCCACTATACTTCACCATTTCAGGTCTAATTTCATCTATTCCTGCTGCCTGATGACAATGGAGTTTATTTTCTATCCTTTCCACTTCCTCAAGCATAATTTCACCAACATTTTCCTCCTCCCCATGAGCTTGGCTGTTTGCAACACCACCATGATGATTTCCTTTTACATTGAGAAGATGTTCGAAATATTCCCTCCACCTCTCCAGTGATTCCCTGGGATCTATTATGAGTTCACCTGAATTACTCAAAACACTGTTCATTTCCTTTTTCCCTCCCTTCCTAAGATTCTTTATTACTGTCCAGAAAGGTTTCCCTGCTGCTTGACCTAGCCTTTCCAGGTTATTACCAAAATCTTCCCAAGACTTCATTTTGGATTCAACAACTATTTGTTTCGCTCTGTTTCTTTCATCTACGTACCAATCCCTATCTGCCTCGTCTCTTGTTTGGAGCCATTTCTGATAAGCCTTCTTTTTACGTTTACAGGCTGCTCTCACTTCATCATTTCACCAAGATGTTCGCCTTTTCCCATCTTTACACACAGTTGTTCCTAGGCATTCCCTTGCTGCTTCTACTACAGCATCCCTGTATGCCACCCATTCACATTCTATATCCTGAACCTGCTTACTGTCTACTGTTGTAAACTTCTCACTAATCATATCCATGTACTTCTGTCTAATTTCCTCGTCCTGGAGATTTTCTACCCTTATTCGTTTGCAGACAGATTTCACTTTCTCTACCCTAGGCCTAGAGATACTTAGTTCACTACAGATCAGATAGTGGTCTGTATCATCGAAAAATCCGCGAAAAACTTGTACATTCCTAACAGATTTCCTGAATTCAAATTCTGTTAAGATATAGTCTATTATGGATCTGGTACCCCTAGCCTCCCATGTGTAGCGGTGAATACCCTTATGCTGAAGAATGTATTCGTAACAGCTAAACCCATACTAGCACAGAAGTCCAGCAAACGCTTCCCATTCCCATTAGCTTCCATATCTTCCCCACATTTACCAATCACCCTTTCGTATCCTTCAGTTCTATTCCCAACTCTCGCATTGAAATCGCCCATTAGCACTATTCTATCCTTGCTGTTGACCCTGACCACGATGTCACTCAATGCTTCATAAAACTTGTCAACTTCATCCTCATCTGCACCCTCGCATGGTGAATACACGGACACAATTCTTGTCCTAATTCCTCCCACTGACAAATCTACCCACATCATTCGCTCATTTACGTGCCTAACTGAAACTATGTTGCGTGCAATGGTATTCCTGATAAAGAGCCCTACCCCAGACTCTGCCCTTCCCTTTCTAACACCCGTCAAGTACACTTTATAATCTCCTATCTCTTCTTCATTATCTCCCCTTGCCCGAATATCACTTACTCCTAGCACATCCAGATGCATCCTCTTTGCTGACTCAGCCAGTTCTACCTTATTTCTTCCATAAGCCCCATTAATATTGATAGCTCCCCATCGAATTCAATTTCGTTCGCCAAGTTGTTTCCAAGGAGTCCCTCGCCTGTCAAATGGGAGTGGGACTCCATTACTCCCATAGGTCCGAGGCTTGCTTAAAGTGTTCTGAGCTCGGTAAATTCATGAAGCAGGATGCTGCCCTACTTGCACATAGTCCAAGTGAGAATCTCTCCTCTAACGGGTTATGGACCACCGGTGAATTGTATAGTCATAGCCGCCTGAGCACAAGGAGGGCCACGACTCAGAATATGTCCGAGATGCCCATTCCCATTCCATAGCAACTGTATCCCGACTCTCAGGACCACTTACTAGGCCACTCGGCCGTTGCCCATGGTTCACGAACTAGGACGTGACTACAGTAACCCACAAACATGAACCATTTCAGTAAACAAGTAATATATTTATTGCTCCAGGGATCATGCTATTTTCCTTTCAGTAAACAAGTAATATATTTATTGCTCCAGGGATCATGCTATTTTCCTTTCAACAAACAAGCAATATATTTATTGGTCGACGGATCATACTATTTTCCTTTCAGTAAACAAATAATATATTTATTGCTCCAGGGATCATGCTATTTTCCTTTCAGTAGTCAAGTAATATATTTATTAGTCCAGGGATCATGCTATTTCGCTGTTTGAACTGCCCGCACTAGTCATATGTACAAAGAGAATGACAATTCACAGACATAGCACTCCCATTCGTCGGGCAAGCCCTGGAACTCAAGAAAGAAACAAAAGACGGCACGAGCAGCGGGATACAACATAAAGGAGTCCTGTCGTATACATATTTCTCTAGATATTTCTCTAGTAACGACGGTATTTCTTAATTGAGCGCATATTTTTCACGTTTTTGATGTAAAAACAATTATTGTGTTCCATTTGGGTCAAATATTGCAGTGACATTTCGTCGATACCTTTGGTCTACATAACCAATAGATGGCAGAGAAAATGAAATGTTACTGGGTGATCAGTTGCAAGGTTTCGACGGATAAACGCCGTATTTGTCGCAAGAGATCTTTTTGAGGCCGACTCCGAACAACTAGGAGAGTAGAATGGACTCTATTTCACCCTTCAAAGGTTCTACTACCTCCGCCATGTTTGAACCCACGATCTTGAGAAAATAAAAATGTGTCATTACCTGGATGGTCAGTGTGGTGATCATCCTCGTTGAAGAGGTCCCGGGCTCGATTCTCGATTGGTCCGAGGTTTTATCTGCGTATGATTAATTTATTTTGCTCGGCGATGGGATGTGGTGCTCATCTTAATTCACGCAATACAACACAACATAGGGGCACTTAAGATAATTCAAGCGTGCCATCTCTCTTGCCTGATCCTCCTATGTCAACGCCTTTCCTCTTCCGATTCTCAAAGTATTAGATTTGTCAGTTGTACCATTTAGGGCTGCTTGACCGAGGTGGTAAAGGCGTTCGGTTCAGCTGGGAGGACGTAAGTTCGATTCCCCGTCAAGAAATCGAAAAATTTAGGAAACGATATTTCCACTTCTGGAGGTGTACATGGCCCTGAGGTTCACTCAGCCTACATCAAAACTGAGTACCAGATTAATTCCGAGGGGGTAAAGGTGGCCGTGCGTAGAGCTAACTGCTCTACCTCACCAAATAACGATGTTACGGATAGTGAAAGCCTTTATCTTTTATCCCTCCACAGGCCTTCTCGGCCTGAACGGAAATGACTTCATAAATACCAAATGTACTCTGACGACCTTCACTTACTAAACATTGACTTACAGTGACTGGTCTGCTGCGCGCGGCCTGAGAATGAACCCTACAAAGTCACAAATAATCCTTCTTGGCCATCAAAATCAAATGACAATTATAAGCAAACGTCCGCTGCCCAGAGTAATCCTTCAGGATGTTCCAATTCTTTTTGTATCACAAGTGAGGAATCTCGGCGGTTTCATGGACGAACGTATGACTTGGTCTGCACATGTCTTACACGTCTGCCAAAACGTTTTCTCAGCTCTACATTCCTTATATAAATATGAACATATATTTTTAATAAAACTTAAACATAAATTAATCGAAGCTATTGTAATGCCAAATTTTGACTGTTGTGATGTTGTTTTAAATGATGTGAGGCCCCTATTGTCCCTAAGGCTACAGCGCGCTAAAATGCATCTGTGAGATATATTGTGTATAGAGTGGTCAATGTCACCATGCGAAAGCGAAGGCTAAAATTCTATGGGCATCTAGAAATGAAAAATGAAATGGCGTATGGCTTTAAGCACCGGGAGTGTGCGAGGACATGTTCGGCTCGCCAGGTGCAGGTCTTTTGATTTGACATCCGTAGGCGACTTGCGCGTCGTGATGTTTTTTTTGCTAGTTGTTTTACGTCGCACCGACACAGATAGGTCTTACGGCGACGATGGGGTAGGAAAGGGCTAGGAGTGGGAAGGAAGCGACCGTGGCCTTAATTAAGGTACAGCCCCAGCATTTGCCTGGTGTGAAAATAGGAAACCACGGAAAACCATTTTCTGGGCTGCCGACAGTGGGGTTCGAACCTACTATCTCCCGAATACTGGATACTGGCCGCACTTAAGCGACTGCAGCTATCGAGCTCGGTCGCGTAGTGATGAAGATGAAATGATGAAGAAGACGACACATACACCTAGCCCCCGTGCCAGCGAAATTAACCAGTGATGGTTAACATTCCCAACCCTGCTGAGAATCAAATCCGGTGCCCCTGTGACCAAAGGCCAGCACGCTAACCATTTAGCCATGGAACCAGACTGGGCATCTAGAAAGAATGGATGGGAAACGGCTAACTAAGAAAATATTCAAGTACATAACTGGACTGAAAGCTTCGACGAAGTGGGTCTAAGAGGTAACAAGAGATGCAATAGAAAGTGGACTTACAATGGATACGATACACGACAAAAAATAATTTAGAAGCCGAGTGGACAGCATAAAAACATTCCAGGAGAAACCACCAAAATATAGATCCAAATTGGTCATGTCTGAGAAAGAAGGGAAGATTAGAAGTGAAATGCTGAAGAAGTTCTGGGAGAAGAAGAAGAAGAAGAAGAAGAAGAAGAAGAGAAAGCCTTAGGTTCAATGCTGTCCATAGGCGGTCAACTTCGGAAACAAGAAGAAGAGTGGTCGCGACTCCATGTTCGTCGTAAACATCATACTTTGTCTCTGCTCCACCGAGTTCTTACTACAACTTCCCCATCTTACCTTCTTTTGCGTTTCCATTACTTCTCAGATGTCCATAACAGAGCTGTTTACCGGATGACGTCAGAGGAATACCAACCACTGTGTTATTTAAAAGAGCCTTGAGAGGTACAGCAGTATACGAGTGAACTGTGCATTTCTGGTCATTCATTGATCGTGCTATTACATCATCATCATCATTATTATTATTATTATTATTATTATTATTATTATTATTATTATTATTATTATTATTATTATTATTATTATTATTATTATTGTTAGGTACTTGAAACGGATTCTACAAATCTCAAAATTTACAGAGAATCGAATGGCATAAATAATGGCAGACGAAAAATTCTTTCTGGAAGACATCAAACAAACATTCGGGCTACCAGACACCGCCGCATCGACTGCCGTCCTTGAAGAAAGATAGAAAGCCCAGCAGATAGCTGAAGGTTTCTACGAAACGGAAATTATGAAGAACAGAGAATGGAAGGGTCCAAACTACAAACTACGCCATGTATACACACGCTTCGGTGTCCACGAATTCCACGGGAAAATATGCCTAACCAACAGATTATTATTATTATTATTATTATTATTATTATTATTATTATTATTATTATTATTATTATTATTATTATTATTATTATAATTATTTAAGTATGTACGTCTCACTGGGATGGAATTTTATTTCAGTTATAATATATTTTGATCTTTTTATTATTTTTGTACACCCTACGACCAGCCTACCAAGAGATGCGTTATAGTGAACATCATCATCATCATCATCATCATCATCATCATCATCATCATCATCATCATCTGTTTACCCTCCAGGGTCGGCTTTTCCCTCGGACACAGCGAGGGATCCCACATCTACCGCCTCAAGGACAGTGTCCTGGAGCTTCAGACACTTGGTCGGGGATACAACTGGGGAGAATGACCAGTACCTCGCCCAGGCGGCCTCACCTGCTATGCTGAACAGGGGCCTTGTGGAGGGATGGGAAGATTGGAAGGGATAGGCAAGGAAGAGGGAAGGAAGCGGCCGTGGCTTTATGTTAGGTACCATCCCGGCATTCGCCTGGAGGAGAGGTGGGAAACCACGGAAAACCACTTCCAGGATGGCTGAGGTGGGAATCGAACCCACCTCTACTCAGTTGACCTCCCGAGGCTGAGTGGACCCCGTTCCAGCCCTCATACCAGTTTTCAAATTTCGTGGCAGAGCCGGGAATCGAACCCTGGGACATATTCGCTTGCAGTGTCAACCCCAAATAATTGAGAAATTACAAAGAATATTTTAAGAATATTAGTCTATTCGCTTAACATCTGTTCGAACTGGCAGCCGTCTCGAATGGACCCTAGGGTGTTAAAATATTGTTCAAGGGTTCTTAAACGAATCGGAAGCCGCTGACACGCAGTTGCTGCATCCAAACACGCTTAAATCCCACCGGCTTAAGAATCAAACCTCTATCTTCGCAACAGAAGGCTAGCGATTTATCGACTGCAGCAATAAAGTCAACAGTGATGGTATAATTAAAGTAAATAAACCAGGTGTATGCATAAGTATTTTTCAGTTTCACTAAGAGATGGCGCCAGCGAACAGTACGCAGCGTATGAATTTGAAACATAAGTAACGCATTGCCTTTCGTATTTAGTCAAAAGACAAAGGCTGTGGAAAGTATTCGTTTGCTGTTTCCCGAATGCAAGCTGATAGCTACGTGACCCAAACCGCGTAGCCACTTGCTCGGTGTTGGCAGGTTCGATCTTGGCTCAGTCCGGTGGTATTTGAAGGTACTCAAATACGTCAGCCTCGTGTCGGTAGATTTAATGGCACGTAAAAGAAATCATGCAGGAAAAAATTCCGGCACCTCAGCATCTCCTAAAACCGTAAAAGTAATTAGTGGGGCTTAAAAACAATAACATTATTATTACTACAAACTGTGTGAAGTAACACGTCGAGAGAGGAGGCGAGTGATTTCTGGGATAAAAGCAAGAACAAATGTCCCTATGAACACATGTTCTGGTAATGAGGCACAGGAGTTGCTCATTACCACTATCTTACTGACGTTTGTCACCCGTCGCCAGTTTTGTTTACCGACGAGGCCACATTTGGAAGATACGGCATCGTGAACTTGCCTAGCATACATACGTGGGCAGTTGAAAATCTCCATGGTTGTTGCAAATCATTAGGACTGGGATGTTCAGGAAATGCCATTTTCCCTCGTCTTCATTTTAGGGTATTTCTTGTAACTAAGCACTAATTGGACGTTCCTCAGCATATTAATACTTATTTTAGGGTATTTCTTGTAACTAAGCACTAATTGGACGTTCCTGAGCATATTAATACTTATTTTAGGGTATTTCTTGTAACTAAGCACTAATTGGACGTTCCTGAGCATATTAATACTTATTTTAGGGTATTTCTTGTAACTAAGCACTAATTGGACGTTCCTGAGCATATTAATACTTATTTTAGGGTATTTCTTGTAACTAAGCACTAATTGGACGTTCCTGAGCATATTAATACTTATTTTAGGGTATTTCTTGTAACTAAGCACTAATTGGACGTTCCTGAGCATATTAATACTTATTTTAGGGTATTTCTTGTAACTAAGCACTAATTGGACGTTCCTGAGCATATTAATACTTATTTTAGGGTATTTCTTGTAACTAAGCACTAATTGGACGTTCCTGAGCATATTAATACTTATTTTAGGGTATTTCTTGTAACTAAGCACTAATTGGACGTTCCTGAGCATATTAATACTTATTTTAGGGTATTTCTTGTAACTAAGCACTAATTGGACGTTCCTGAGCATATTAATACTTATTTTATGAGCCATATAAATGCATATCATGCGATTTTTTATTGTTTTGATCGTATTTTAAGTCTTTTGTTTGAGGTCATGTTTTGGTTATAATTTTCTCGGAAAACGTACTGTACTTTGAATGTGATGTCGGATGTTGCTTATGTAAAAGTGTTTGTGGCACTGTGACAAAACTTGAAGCTCGGCTCAGAAGGTCAGCCCGACATTATATTATTATTGTTGTTATTTTTATTGGGTTTGGCCTACCGAGCGACCACCGCACATCCCAAAGGCCTGCAGATTACGAGGTTACGCGTGGTCAGCGCGAAAAATCCTTTCGGCCGTCATTCTTGGGTTTCCAGAACGCGGCTGTAATATCACCCTGAGGTGGTGGATATGAAGGGAATACAAATCAGGGATACCACGATCTTGGAAAGAATATCCCCAATATGCCTTACGGATGGGTCAAATGGATATCAAATTAGCGAGGATACAGGACAACGATCTTTTGGTACGGTGGACATTAGAGGGTTGAACAGAAGAATGCCTGATTCCTTATGCCTAATAACAGATACTCTCGACTAGTATGGAAGGCACACTGTGATAGAAAAAGCATTCAGGGGCAAAAAGCGAACCAGATGGATGTTCAGCATCAAGGAAGAACTGTTCGCTCGAGAAACAGACTGGAAAGAAGCACGTACCTGATCACAGGACAGACAAGCAAGCAAGCAAGCAAGCAAGCTAATTTTGGTTGGAGTGATTTGGCTGTGAGGTTCAAGCCATGTAGCTGTTAGCTTGTATTAGGGAGATGGTGGTTTCAAAATCCCAATATCAGTAGCCCTAAATATTATTTTCTGTGGTTTGCCATTTGCACAGCAGTCGAATACGGTATCCCAAATGAAAGACCCGGATGCTGCCTTTCTAGTCCTAGCCATTTCCTATCCTATTGTCGTAAAAAAAGGTTGGTGTGGGGGCGGGAAGGCAGGTAGAGTCGGCATCTCAACCACTGAGATTTTGGCGGATTTTGGTGGTGTTGTTGGGGAGAGGTATCTGTTGAGTTGGTAAAAAAATGAGCGCAATGATATTGCATGTGCCGGTCTGAGTGGCTTGGACAGTTGAGGCGCTGGCCTTCTGACCCCAACTTGGCAGGTTCGATCGTGGCTCAGTCCGGTGGTATTGAAGGTGCTCAAATACGTCAGCATCGTGTCGGTAGATTTACTGGCACGTAAAAGAACTCCTTCGGGACTACATTCCGGCACCTCGGCGTCTCCGAAAACCGTCAAAAAGTAGTTAATGGTACTTAATAACAATAACATTATTATTATTATTATTATTATTATTATTATTATTATTATTATTATTATTATTATTATTATTATTATTATTATTATTATTATATTGCGAATGAGCCCATTAGGACTACGCAAAGTACTTAGAGACAGGCATTTGCCTTTCTTTGTGCCCACACTTCCTTCATTCGTTTGCTGTGTGCTTCTTTTCTCTCTTGAGACCATGTTGTTCCGGTCTTCTTCTTTGGTTTTTCCTCTTGGTCAACTTGCCACTTATGAACTTTGGTTCTGAAGATAACCCGGCTTTGGATGTCTTCAGGTGTAATTCCTGCCAGTTTGAGATCTGTTTTAATTTCGCCAATCCATTTTATTGTGTCCGTTTTAGCTTTACTTCGGTTTTCATAAAATTCAACTATTTGCTTGGTAAGTCTATCTGGGTTCATCCTTTTTATATGTCCAAAGAATCTTAATCTGCGTTTTCTGATGTCGCTGTGAATGTTAGAAAATTGTTTGATTTCCTGTCTCACAATGTTGACTAATTTGTAAAGTCTTGTTAAAGATTCTTGATGCCTAATAACAGATACTCTCGACTAGTATGGAAGGCACACTGTGATAGAAAAAGCATTCAGGGGCAAAAAGCGAACCAGATGGATGTTCAGCATCAAGGAAGAACTGTTCGCTCGAGGAACAGACTGGAAAGAAGCACGTACCTGATCACAGGACAGACAAGCAAGCAAGCAAGCAAGCTAATTTTGGTTGGAGTGATTTGGCTGTGAGGTTCGAGCCATAGTACAATAGTACAATATATAAGATTTGTGAGGTATACAACAAATTGTAACATCGACTTTCTAATAGTTTCCCCCAATATCGAATCCACGCGTTAAGATGTTTTCCGTCATAACCTGTCTGATTTGGTGCGACATTGAACAAGTAGCACAGAACATTTTTAGGATTTTTAAAGGCGGTCCTTTGAGACGAGAGAAAGTAACAGATTTTCATTAAGATTAACTCAAGACCAAGTATATATGACATTAACAAACCTCTATTCTTTATTCACTTGGCCTACAAACTCACTACATTATGGTGCATTACACTTGACTGCAGGAGATAATTAGCCCTGAAAAGTTTTTTTTTTTTACAAGTTGCTTTACGTCGCTCCGACACAGACAGGTCTTTTGACGACGATGGGACAGGAAATGTCTAGGAATGGGAAGGAATCGGCCGTGGCCTTAATTAAGGTACAGCCCCAGGATTCGCCTGGTGTGAAAATGGGAACCCACGGAAAACCACCTTCAGGGCTGCCGACAGTGGGATTCCACCCCATTATCTCCCGAATACTGGATACTGGCCGCACTTAAGCGACTGCATGAAAAGTGTTTAATGGCTCGTAAAGAATGAATCAATTACGCATACATTCGTCCTGATGCCACAGTGAAGTGTGTGTGCAGCTGCAGTGCAGTGATGTACTTACAATTTCTTCTTACACATTACACATGCACAATACTATGGTCATCTGACGAGAAGTCGTCTGGATGCGGGGTAAGGTGTGTAAGGGGTAAAAATGACTGCCGCACATGCGCCTCTCTCAAGTCTCAAGGCCTGACAATAAACATCCGTTCCGTCCGCAGTGATTCTTGAGAAATGAGGTACTGTTGTGATGCTTCAAAGTGATAGTGCAATAATTATTGCGCTTTAGTTACACATTTACTATAATCATAAGTACCGGTACTTCATATGAACGAGTTAATAGTGAACATGCATCTGTTTCAGAGAGTTCGCGCTGTCTGTCACGACGAATGTTTGTAGCTTAGAGTGTAGTGTCTGTTACTCGTGCCGGACCTACAATCCGGGAAACTTTTAGTGACACTTCGTTTTACGGGGGTGAGGGAGGTACGACGGTTCCGGTTATACTGCCAACTGAATGGAAATGAAATCTGAATTGAATCGATAGTATGATCGATCGATATGAATTTTCTAAACCGTTGTTTCCGTGTAGGAATTCTAGGTTGTTCCTGTGATGTACTTTGATTTTCCTCATTCATGTTCAAGCTTCACCTATATTTTGAGTTTGATGTATAAATAACAACAGTATTTAAAGTGTTGCAATTATAACGTCAGATGTGTCACGGCGATGCATAATCGATTCATATTTCTTTTGTGCCAGAGGTTGCCAATACGAATCTCGAAGTTAACCGAGGTCTACCGATTCAGCACTAGGGAGCCGAAGTAACACTAAAAGTTTTGCGAGTACGTCCTGAAGCCGCAATCAAGTGATGTGTACAGCTGCAGAACAGTGATGTACTTAGAATTGCATCTTGCCTATTACGCTTTGCTGGTGAGATTAGTGTACTACGTCTTCTGGTATGTACTAGAATAAATGTGTTACTTTCATTGACTTGTCTCAGTCTTATCCTTGGCTTTGACAATATGAAAGTGACCGAGGCATGAGCGATGCTAGTAATACCATTTCTTATGCAGCCAGTTTCTGTTTTGAATGTTGTGAAAATATTACTCATATAGTCGGTTGGTGCATGCATTTCAGTGGGCTTGGCAGACTGATATGTACTAGCAACTACTGGCTCGGTGAGGAAATCAACGGGAAACTACCTCACTCCTCGTTTCCCTAGTATGCCTCTTCAGTGACGCCTAGGCTATCTTGACAGCTGTTGGCGTAGCTGTGGAGGATAAAACCAGCCTTCGGGCTGAATACCCATCATACAACATACATACTGTCTAAAGCATTGTACGGCGGGTGGTATAAAACCGAGGGACAAACGAAGCTACTAGCTACGTCAAAAACATCGCACTCTATATCCAGCTCCTTCCTCTGACAAACCATTTGCTATTAATAAAAGTTATGTTAAGAATTGCGGGCATTCATCCCAACCGAACGAGTAGCTGCGGTGTTTGGGTGTCGTAGTTGTCAGCTTGCATTCAGCAATTAGTGGGTTCGAATCCCACCGTCGGCAGCCCTGAAGATGATTTCCCGTGGTTTCCCATTTTCATACCAGCAGGCTGTACCTTAATTAATGCCACAGTCTCCTCCTTCCCGCTCCTGGCCCTTTGCTATCCCATCGTCGCCATATGACCTATCTGTTTTTGTGCGACGTAAAGCAAATTGAAATAAATAAATAAATAAATAAATAAATAAATAAATAAATAAATAAATAAATAAATAAATAAATAAATAAATAAATAAATAAATAAATAAATAAATAAAAATAAATAAATAAATAAATAAATAAATAAATAAATAAATAAATAAATAAATCATACCTATCTTCCGTAAGGTTATTTTTACTTAACTTTTAAACACACTGTACCTACGTCTGAATCATGGTACGGCGGGTGGTATAAACCGAGGGGCAAACGAAGCTGCTACCTACCTCACGAACATCGCTGCTAGGTTGATTTTCATAATACCAAATTTCCGTGCATGTGGACCTGTAGAGTGGAATATTGTTACGTCAAAAATTGAGTGAGAGAAAAGTCAGAATGCTACGCGAGTGTAGGTGTGTCAGCAACGCCTTACGCCTCTGCCCATGTTTATTCCTCTTAAAAGAAAAGCTTTCGACATTTTATCAGAGGTAATGGAAGCCTTTCATGTAGTCTTACAGGGACAAGTGTTTTGCCCTCCTTAATAAGTGGTGTACAGCTACTTGGTTTTTAGGACAACGATGCTCAACCTCTGTGATGTCAGTACTACACCTGATAACAAAATATGTCACAATTTCCGCATATCCTCTAGTGTACTTAACACAGTTCTACTTCGGCAAAACAATAGTCAATTTATCGAGAACTAGTATCCATAGAGCTGGAAAATAGGTATGTTCGAGACTAACAATTGGCTATCCCAATTTTTCCTCTTGAAATGCATATTATGATCCTTCTTATTTTTAAAACCTCCATTCAAGCTTATTCGTGTATTAATGTCATTCCACGCAATCTCTCCACCAACAGCTCGAAACATACCACTTCGTCAGGCAGTTCGTCCCCTTACTCCCAAGTCTTTTCAACACAAAGTCTGCAATATTTTAGTAACTATTCGTAAAGTCATTTGAGGGTGTTCTTGTAGAACTAAACGATCGTCTTAGAAACGCCTAGTTTTGGGTCATAAAATTTCTCGTATCCCAATGTTAATTAATGGTTAAAAATCTTGTTATATCACCTATTATTATTATTATTAGGACAGGGTCGCAAATGTTCAAATCATAGCGTGCCACTAAACTTTCTGTCACCGGGCGAGTTGGCCGTGCGTGTAGAGGCGCGCGGCTGTGAGCTTGCATCCGGGAGATAGTAGGTTCGAATCCCACTATCGGCAGCCCTGAAGATGGTTTTCCGTGGTTTCCCATTTTCACACCAGGCAAATGCTGGGGCTGTACCTTAATTAAGGCCACGGCCGCTTCCTTCCAACTCCTAGGCCTTTCCTATCCCATCGTCGCCATAAGACCAATCTGTGTCGGTGCGACGTAAAGCCCGTAGCAAAAAAAAAAAACAAACTTTCTGTCAAAAATGTAACTTTCATCTATAGAAAGATCGCTAGACAGCAGAAAGGTAATGATTCAACATTTCGAGAAGGATTATTCTAAAAATAGAAATGTAATAGAATTGTTACTTCGTCCAACATACTTTATACCAGCAGATGATTCGTCGAGCTGAGAGACTCAGATGGTTACGGTGCTGACTATCTGAGCCCAAGTTGGTAGGTTCGATCTCGGCTCAGTCTGATGGTATTTGAAGGTGTTCAAATACGTCAGCCCCATGTTGGTAGGTTTACCGGTACGTGAAAGAACACCTGAGAGATACAATTTCGATACCTTGGCGTCTCCAAAATCCTTGAAATGGTATACAGGGGACGTAAAAACCAATAATGTTATTATAGATATTCTTCCTTCTCTGTTAGATCTTAAATGTTCTACTAACCCAGCGGCGCTGGGAAAGGAAGAAGCTAGGGTTGGCAAGGTAACGGGCGTGGTGTTAATTAAGGTACAGCCCCAGCATTTACCAGCTATGAAAAATGGGAATTCGTAGGAAAATAAGACTTCGGATCCACTCTTTCCCATATGGGTCATTCCACGTGAAATGTGATAGCAAGAAAAAACAGATCTTTGTAATTTTAAAGTAATATATAAAAAAGGGTTTGGAGGCAATCAATCAATCAATCAATCAATCAATCTCACCACTGCATTTAGGGCAGTTGCCCAGGTGGCAGATTCACTATCTGTTGTTCTCCTAGCCTTTGTTAAAATGATTGCAAAGAATTTGGAAATTTATTGAACATCTCCCTTGGTAAATTATTCCAATTCCTAACTCCCCTTCCTATAAACAAATATTTGCCCCAATTTGTCGTCTTGAAGGCCAACTTTATCTTTATATTGTGATCTTTCCTACTTTTAAAGACACCACTCAAACTTATTCGTCTACTAATATCATTCCACGCCATCTCTCCACTGACAGCTCGGAACATATCACTTAATCGAGCAGCTCGTCTCCTTTCTCCCACGTCTTTCATTTCTAATAATTTCTACCAAATACAAGCTTCCTCTCTTCAAGAGTCTTCATTATATTAAATATACAGGGACATTATTTTATCTATTCGGGGGATTCTCACTCGCCCGGTCGCCTGCGCTGCGAGCCTGTCTCCTGCCAAGCACTTTGCCGTGATGCGCTCCTCGGCGGCACTAGCTCCCCTCGTTTGCAGTCTGCTGAGAGCTTCATCAGCATAAGGTTCAGTTTAGTCAAGTGTTCAGGTGTTTGATGCTCAGTGTGTTGTTCTAATGCAAGTTTCATTACGTGAGCGTGTGTGTATACATAATAACTCCACAAAGTACAGGAAATCTTGTGCGAAAACACGCGCTGGTCGCATTACGGCAATGTGCTTGGCGGAAGACAGGCTCGCAACGCAGGCGACCGGGCGAGTGAAAATCCACCCAATAGATAAAATACTTAGGTAATGTCCCTGTAGTATATTTCGTGATAGTGCACTTTTTATAGATATGTTACGAACAAACTATTGAAGATAATTTTTTCTTTGCTGTTTACTTTATGTTTCACCGATACAGACATATTTATGGCAATGTTGGGATAGGAAAGGTCTAGGACTGAAAAGAAAGCAACCGTAGCCTAATTCTGAGGTATAGCCCGAGCATTTGACTGGTGTAGAGATGGGAAATCACTGAAGAACATCTTCAGGTCTGTCAATAGTGGGGTTCGAACCCACTATCTCCCGAATACAAGCTCACGGCTACGTACCCAAACCGTTTAGCCACCTCGCTCTCTTAATAATAATAATAATAATAATAATCGGATAGCCTCAGCTACCGTGTGCAGACATTTCAGTTTGATGCCATCTGGCTGTCTGCTCGTCAATTTCGACGTTCCGTTTTACTCTAGGCCCACTAGATGGCAGACCGAGTAAACCGAAACTCTCTTGGGCGTCTATGGCTGAGATTTAATGAATTTTTTCGGGTAAACACCGAATGTGTCACCAGAGATCTTTTACATGCCGACATCGTACGATATGGAGTGTCGAATGGACTTTCTTCCGCCCTTCAAAAATCCGACTACCTCTGCCGAGTTTGAACCCGCTATCTTGGGATCCGGAGGCCGACACTCTACCACTGATCCACAGAGGTAAAGATAATACCATACAGAATGAAATAACTAAATTATTAAGACTGTTATTATCTTTCAACATGTTCTGGAAATATGTTGACATAAATAGTGTCATGTAATAAAATGTGTGATGCGGTGTTACCTGGCAACAATACCTTGAGAGCTGCACAGGCCATCGATCTGTATGTCATGGCCATCCATCAGTACTTCACATCGCGTTACACATCATACTGAAATACATATTTATGCTCAATGTTGCCGAAATATAAATATTATATGTCAAAAAACTCAATCTTAATGAGGCTCATTATAGTTCAAGTGTCATTATGATACAGGTTCTCCACCAATCAGAGTTCAGGTTTTCATTATGATACAACTGTTTGACCAATTAGGTAAGATAGCATCGCACCTGCGCTCAACGCACTAGCTTCGCACTTGTTTCCAAAATCAAATATGTCGGACACACGTATTAACACCAATCCACCTTCTACTTCCAATATTACACAACCACACGGCACATTCCCGAAAATTTACTTCACCAACTGTACAATAAATCATTTGTGTTTGAAATAAAGCGACGTTATGATGACCTTCTATCAAAGCTTTGAAAACATACGACATTGTCAAGGTCTCTGATCCACTCACGGAAAATAAATAACCCAGCGCATGTGCTCTGAGCTCTGTTCAGTAAACTCAACTGTCAAGCGACATCTTGACAGAAATTTATGAATATTTAAAAATAGATTTATAATTATCGTCGAGCATAAACAGTCGTATGCAACTCGCCTATAATGGTAATTAAGACATTCGTATGGAAATTATAAAACTCGCTTCGCTCCTTTTATAAACATACTCGTGTCTTAATTAATGGCATTATAGGCTTGTTGTATAATGTACTATTATGATTATTTGATTTGATTTTTCCAAATAAAATGTAATAATCTTTATATTAAAAGTGTTTACTAAAAACAGCTTTGTCCAGTTCGTCGGACCGTTCTACTAGACCGATTTGCTTCAATCATTTTTAATTCTCTCCAGAATCGCCTGCCGGTGAATCATCAGACATTGATAGGTCTCTAAGTTCAGCCAATTTTGAGTAACCCTAAAATCAAATCACTAAATGACCACTCCAATAATTGCAGACGAAGGCCTACACTAGCCCGCAGTACATTCTGTACTTAACGAGTTGCTGATCAATTAACACTTTCATGTGCTTTTCATCCTTAGTAATGAGATTGCATGCACCCATGTTTAATGACTACATGTCAAGACAGAGAGTATACTCATCCTCTGATCTAGGAAGAATACTAATCCCTGGTAGATACTCTTATTCTCTGACCTTCTCCAGCTTGTAGAGTTTGTCCCTACGCTTTATTAATGGTCATACAGACGGGAAGTTATCAAGTCGACTAACCTTCTACCTACCTACCTACCTACGTCGACTTTTTTCTCTTAGCAGCATGTTCTTAAGAACGTTCTGCCATCTGTTGAACATATTTAGAATAATAATTTATAAGCTTCGACAGAACTGAGAGAGTTAAAATCTGAGAAGGTAAAAGCAACAAAATTACAGAGGAAAGTAAGTGAAATTGTAAAAAGATGCCAGTAATGGTGATGTAAATTAACGTTTTATTGCAGATCAGCTAGACTCGTACGGAAACAAAAACATTAAATTTTGTGAGACTACTTTGAAAATATCTGGGGTTTTTTCATAGATAAACACCTAATGATTACATTTTAGTTAGATCAATGGGATGCTTAAAACTTCCACACATGTTATATTAAAAATGGAGAGACTGAAACATCTTGAAAATGTAAACGATTCTTCAAAACGCTATAGACTGACAGGTACGGAATAAGTATTATGTGATTTAAACCGACTCATTTTTGTACATTTTTTCGGTCCTTATAGCATTTTTGAGAGTTTATCAGGTGAATATCAACATACTTGTGTTCTTTCCCATTTAAGAGCATTGTGTAGGTCAGCCCATAGAGATGTCATCTAGCGGCGTATTTTTACTCTCTCCACGACCCCATCAGTTGACCGGCGTTTTCAGGCCTTGTCTATCATGTAGGCAACGGTTCGGCTGAACCAGCTGCCGTTGCGCAGAGTACAAAAACCGTGCGTCCGGTCTGAGTTTATATGAAAGACCCTGTATTTTTCTCAATCCCAATATTTATTAATTTTTGTTAGTATATCATTCACAGCCCCATAAATTTGACAACACAAACGTACCGTATTCAGCTGCCAAAATGATCGTAAAAGCATTTATGTATTCAGTTTTCAAATTTGGAATCAAAATCAAATTTTAATTTTAATTATTTTATCTCAATCATATTGTGAATAACCCTCATGGACGATGTATCATTATGTATATGTCTATATTATATGAAAATAAACGCTCATTCAATTTTCTATTTCTAAGAATTCCTCAAATTATGACCTTGTAAGTTTCGAAAAATAATATTACGATAATTTTAACGACCTTTTCTATAAGCGCTAATGCTGTTAGGAAAATGCTTTTACAAAATATTGATTTTGATGCCTTTCTACATCTTTTTTAATATTTTCGGGAGTTTTTAAGATCCAAGTTCATTTATTGCAGTTTTTTTGTCCGACTTCACATGGTCTGTCTTCCCCCAGGTATTCAATCATACAACGCCATGTTCGGTTATAACTGGATAGTCAGAGCAATTGCTTGGAGATGAAGGAGTCCATAGTTCTGCACCAGGTTTTGATTTGTTAGTTTTAATTCAGTTCTAAACATACGAATGGTACGTACTTTATAACCGGCGACGGTAGTCTAGTGGATGGCATTTTATCTTCTTGCAACTAAGATAACGGGCTCGATCCCGGTCGAAGTCGATCGGGGTTTTGAAGATTGGAAAATCCACAGCACAGCGTGTCATTCCGGTCGGCACGCAAAATATCTCTTTGAAAACTTCAAGTGTTCACTCGGTTAAATTATCTCATTATCTAATCTGTCTTGGGAGGCTTTCAGGTTCGATGATGAGAACGCTGATAGTGGTTGATTACAGTAAATCGAGCTATTAGTGAGAACGGAATGTCGAAATAAAGGGTATTTTTGAATCGCTGGAGCCACCCTGGCTTATCTTGGAATAGAATTGAACAGATTTATTTTGTCTGGCAAGATTAATGCCATACTGCCTTTGCTGGCGAGATGTAGTGTTTACAGTGCACTGTGTCTTCTGGTATGGGCTATATCAAATTTGTTACTTTCATTGACCTGTCTCAGTCTCATCCTTGGCTTTGACAATATGAAAGTGACTGAGATATGAGTGATGCCAGTAATACCATTCCTTATGCAGCCAGTCCCTGTTATGAATCGTGTGAAAATATCGCTCATAGGGTCGCTTGGTGCATGCATTTCAGTAGGCTTGGCAGACTGATATGTTATAGCAACTGCTGGCTCAGTGAGGAAAGCAACGGGAAACTACCTCACTCCTCATTTCCCTAGTATGCCTCTTCAGTGATGCTTAGGCTATTTATGACAGCTGTTGGCAGAGCTGCAGAGGATCAAACCAGCCTTCAGGCTGAATACCAAACATACACATGCCTGTTGCTCACAGTAAAATTTTCCTTCATATTTATTGTACAATAATTTAATTTTATAACATTTCTGTTGCTCACGGTCGAATTCAAGTTTTATAAGACCTTTGATACATCTTTTCATAAAATAGGGCATGTTCTTTCCGTAAAATTAATTTTGCGAAATGAGCCAATTGGCGAAGCTGACATGACGTGCTACGACGTGAGAAGATTGTGAAACTCGTTCGTAAACATAAACAAACACCTCTACAATGGCAGGATTCGGATGGGCTAAGGAAGATGTTACGTATTGGTGCCGATAAGGATTCCGCAGACCCTGCGGGGCGTTTGGGGGGAGGGGCTGGGTTGGCATGGCTTGTAAGGGGCCTATGACTGTTTCTTAATTCAGTAGTTGAAGATTGATTTTACAAACTGTATTATTTGTATTACAGAGGGTTATTCCGAACTTAGGCCGTCGTAGGGCAGAGCTTCTTTTGTCAATAGGAGTACGGTAATTATTTCTGAAAAAATGTGGCATTTCCAACCTGTTCCAATAATAACCATCCCTTACTGCCACTAACAACAATCAACGACGCTTTTGAAGTAATTAGCCTGTTCTGAGAACCCAGTAGTCAGAGGAGATGCGATAACAAAGACATCCTCCTTAAGTAAACTCTAAATACTGAAGTTTCGAGCTTGTTTATAACTCTCGGCAGTCAGTGAAGCTAAGTAGTCCTACGATGGACGGTTGATTTGTAAATTATTTGGTCCTAGGTACGAGATTATTTCTCAATATTGTGACAGTCAGCGAGTTTTGGTTACTATAATTGGAATGTACATTTTTGTGTGTGTGTGTGTGTTTGTACCATATACGTGTATTATTTTTATTCATTTCGTATCTGAAAACAAAATTGTGTTACTTCTTCATCTTGTTATTATTATCGTAGTTGCTGTTCATTGTAATAATATACAACCGTGTACTACGAAATAAACTTGTAACTTCCTTAGAAGGAAACGAGGGGCCCATTTTCAATTATTGCGGGGTGGGGGGCTTGTTAGCGCTGCTGCTAGCTGTTAGTGTTTGTGTGAGGATAAAACGCCAATGCATCACATCAGAAATACAAGAAGGGAGGCAGAAAACTCAATCGCCGAATTTGTATCAGAAGTTCAGCAGAACACAAGCCAGGCTGATGTGAGAGCGAAGACAAACGGGCTTTGAACTCAACTCAATCCTTGGCAGCACATCACATCTTAGTTCAGAATTTAATTCATAGATGGCCATCCTGATCATTCCATGAATTTTATAAAATAATTTTACCGTGAACAACTCAACTGGTTTTCATCATATTTTTATAAAATTAATTGTACAAGACATTTTACGAAACATTTTACCGTGAGCAATAAGCATTAGGCCCTATCTTCCATTTAACCAGAAAATACATGATTTACATTACAGAATTAAAAGAAATGGACTACAAATGATACATCTCATAACAACTAAACAGTACAGTATTATGATATTAAAATGTGAATGAAAAGTAAGATATAAAAATGATGTTGATGATGATGTACACAATTATTACATGACTACATTATTCACAAAATCTTAGCTTTGGTCATTTCTATCTAAAAGAAATCCTTCACAATTACCCTTAATAATAACAGTTTGTTTATATACAGGGTAAATCTTGTATAGAGGCTAATCAACAATATCAACATAACATACGAACAACTCCATCTATTTAAGGCATGATACCCTTTCCGATGCCATGTGATATCACAAGTGAAAATTCTACCCTAAGATCTACCAGGATTCGAACGTCGGCGGAAAGCTATTGTGCTGATCACGCAACCCAATGAACAATTTGCAAAATAATTATAATTATGAACTTCATTTTGTACACAATGCATGTCTTTTATGGTGAGATAAAACTAAGGAAGTTTGAAGAGCAAGTTAAGCCTATCCCACCTGTAAAGTTCATTATTGAATTGTTTCTTAAAAAGACATTTTTTGGATGGGTACATAGTCTGGAAATAAAAATGCATCTTAGAAACGTCTTTCTGATATAGCCTACATGCTGTGGAAAGGTATCAGCACAGTGTTTAATGGGCAAATTTTCCCATTATTTGACACAAAAGGATTCTCGTAAAATAATTTAAGGTAAGAAACACCCACCTACGGTGAAAAGTCGAAATTTATATTTTATTCCGTTTTATGTAGGCCTATTTTCAGCATAAAGAAACGCTGAAAATGTCATTATTATTATTATTATTATTATTATTATTATTATTATTATTATTATTATTATTATTATGAAAAATGGTATTTGAGGTTATGTTAGTCATGAAGGTTTTTTGGAAGAACATGACCACTTTTAAAGAATTTTGCATTTGAACCTGTATTATCTAAAATATCTTCCGTACACTCAGTAAAGCGCAATCTTGCTGCTGGTAAATGTGAAAAGTTCTGAAATAGTTTGTTTGTTTTTATAAAATTTTATTGTATGTCTTAATGTTATACTTTCCTAGCATACAATGGCTCATTTGAAAGCAACTGGTAAGGGGAAGTATACGGGAAATCATTGTACTTGGGAAATTTCGCCTTTAAATGAGTTTAGTTGAAAAGACGAATGGTTCAAATGTTGTGGAGGTTAATGTTTCAACAAATACCGTTGTGTGCTCACCACATGTTGAACTTGAACCTGACACAAGTATTGTAGCTCTATCAAGTTCTTCAAAGAAAATATTTAATTCTCACCTAAGACGGAAGAGATGACAAAAAGAGCCAGAAGAAAGAATACGAATCTAAAAGTAACCAAGGAAGACAAAAATAATCCAGAATAATCCAGAGAATGTCGACTGCTCGCAAGGTAAAGATTTTACGTACTGACAAGGTATTATTGAGCTTCTCAATTGGTTAACAACTTGCACCTCGAAGGGCTAACTAGAAGCGAGATGGATGGGAAGAGGAGGAAGAGGAGTTGTCAGTTTTCTTTCTGCAGTGCAGTGTTTATTTGTTTCAAGTTTGCTGCTCACTTCATATTTGTTTTATGATTTGATCACTTGAGTTGCACGTTGTGAGTCCCTTAGTACTCAAATTACTTATATCGAACTTATGAAATATTTAATAACCATACGATAGACCCTATAACCTATAATTGGGCTACGAATAGTATCGCAAACCAGCGCATCTTTCCACGTTGTGTTGACATCCAGTATTCTCAGGTTTTTATTGGATACTGGAGGGTTCACACTAGTGCGGGTTGAGCCAAAACATATTTCCCCTTAGCTGATGTTCACGCCACTTATATACCCTACCAGGCCTGGTAACAACACTAAACACGAACAACACTAATGCACTCTGGTGGCCGTCAGAGAATCGCAATTCTAATAATTTACATACCCGCCAATCGTGTGTACGTGTACGTTGACATCCGATCATTTCTTTTTCTACTGAGTGCTTCCAGTTTTTCTTCATGCAGTCTAACTTGGTAGAAAATGGAGGACCCATTTCTTGGCCCACTATATCACCCGACCTTATGCCATTTGACTTCTTCCTGTGGAGTCACTTAAAGCAGGCACTGTATCAGGAGCCTGAACATGCTGGTCACCTTCGGCAAATGATCATGTTAAAACGAGCAAGAATGTCTTTACACGGTTGTACCGAAATCTGTATAAACCAAGATGGTCAACATTTCGATCACGTGCTGCACTGAATATGCAGGGTACCTTGCTTCCTACCTACAGACAATCACGTCGTGTTCCAACCTGGCTACGTAATTCTTGTAAATAAAAATTCAGCCTGCGTATGTTTGTGATTGCAAAACTCTAAAAGTATTCGGTCGATTGACTTTAAATCTTGACATAGCGTTGCATTCGAATACGCGAGTGTTTAGGAAGCGGTTTGAACGAAATCGGATAAGTTGTTTCTATAATGAGTAATTTTATGGAATTAATTGAATTACAAAGCCGCACCAAGATGTATTGACCTTGATGGACAGATTGTCTTTAGGCGACAACGATTTGTTCTGTTCATTATAGTCCGGTAAGAATTTCTTCATATAGGGGGACGGAAACACGCCGCCATGTTTTATGAGGTCCCTTCCTTGCGAGGAGGTTCACGACCGTGGCTGACTGTATATACGAGGATCGGAACACGCCACCATGTTTTATGAAGGACCTTTCTTTTTAGGAGGTTCATGTAATTAGACAACTAATTTCCGGTTATTTGGAAATAGGAATCCAACCTGTCGTGATCGAGATGTACTTTTATTATTAGTAGGCAACTCATTGCCTGTTATTGTAAATATGAAAAAATGTTAATAAACATTGAATAAAAGTCATAAATTAGTCGATCGTCGTCTGTGTTTTCGCCAGTCATGGTACGTTTTTTTACGAATCGAATCCAGAAGAAGAAGAACAGCACTGTCGTCTCAACAACGCCAAGAACCATTAGATCAACAGCTAAGACGCATGCAGTTGCAATATCTGAATGATCAAGCTTCATACCCTTAAGTAATAGTCATAGTACGGAAGCTTTTAGTCTTAAGTCGTAGTACCACATTCATTAATAATCAGTAATGCCTTCCCCACTTTCGAACATAGGCCGCCGTTCTCGACACGCTATCACAGAACGTCAATGGATATCAAACCGCACTGATCAAGAACATTTAGATGACATTGAACGTGTTAGTCAGGACTTCTCAAAGGCGAGCAGAAGAATTGGCAGATCAGCGGGAAGAAAGACTTAAAGTCTTACGAGTTGAATCGTGAAGAAGAAGAAGAAGAACAATAATAATAATAATAATAATAATAAGAGGAAGAAGAAGAAGAGCAGCACAATCGTCTCAACAACGCCAAGAACAATTACATCAACATCGAAGACGTATGCAGTTACAATAACTGAATGATCGAGCTTCATATCACCGAATAGCTTTTTTTATACGAACCGGATATTCAGTACAATATCTCATGTAAATTAATTCAAATCGAAAAAATGGACAAAATTTTTTCCGCACTGCACAGCAATGAAATTTAAAGGAGAAGTGCCGGGAATGTGCTGGGCGAACGGAAAAAGTGAATCTACGTGAACTTGAGCACCCAAAAGAACCACTGAAATGTTTGTTAAATGTAATTACTGCTGATTCAAAACATAAGAAATAACAGTTCCTGTTTTCAGATTGATTCATTCGGCGCTAATGTTATAGGAGAGCATTTTATGCCGACATTTAAAATTCAGCGAACCACAGAGCTCTTTGCTTCCTTTTCCCAGCAATAACCATAAAATTCTCCATGGGATATTTTCATCAAATGCTTTAGGAAGAATATACACTGTACATCCAAACAACGCTGAGTGCTCTCATTTACGGTTGCTTGTGATTACCGGTCATGGTCCAACATCATTTATATATTTACCAACAGTGGTCGGAATAGTACATAATACGTACCGACGATCATTTGGACAAGTCAACTGAGGATTCATCCGGCACTTCTAATCCATTATCCGTTTCAAATATGTGCGCTGTTCGCAATTATTTTATCTTCATGTTCCCCGTCACAACGAGTAATATTGTGAGAGAAATACGAAGACTACATGGCTGAAGATATACTGCACAGAATGCGCCAGGAAACACAAAATCATGGCTTGACTTTCATGGAAGAAAAATACAATGAAGCGCAAAATCTTCATTGAGGATCTTTGCCTTGCAATGGCGGCAAGTTGTTGGCACAATAGGGAATGACAGCACCAAATCCGTCCATCAATGCAACATTCGACAGAGAACTGTTCAAAGAGCAATCATAAAACAGAAATGAGCTGTTCGTCCATGAAAATAACCCGAAACCGCTTCCAGAACGAAAGATAGCATTGGATACCATCATACAAACTGTGGCCAAACAATCCGGTGAATTGTACATTTTAGACGCTCCAGGTGGAACGATTCTAATTTCCTTGATCTTGGCTAAAATACTTTCAAACCGCCATAATGCGTTAGCCCTTGCTTCTTCAGGCATTGCTGCCACGTTGATTGAAGGAGGGAGAACAGCGCATTCAGCTCTTAAACTGTCACTGAACATGCAATTCATAGAAAACCCAACATATAACATTTCAAAAACATAAGAAATAGGAAATGTTCTTGAGGCGTGCAAAATCATTTTATGGGAAGAGTGTACAATGGCTCACAAGAAGTCATTGGAAGCATTAGACCATACAATGAAAAACTTGCGAAATAATCAGATTCCATTTGGTGGAGCATTGGTGTTACTATCCGGTGACTTCAGGCAAACGTTTCCAGTCACACCTCGCTCGACACCAGCTGATGAATTGCATGCCCGCTTGAAATATTCAGATTTTTGGAGAACAACCAAAAAATGCAAGTAACAACATATGCGAGAGTTTAGCTTCAAACCGACCCAACAGATAACATATTTTAAAGACAATTACTCGAGGTCGGTAACGGCACTGTACCTACAAATCCTGAGACAGGAAAAAAATCACCTTCCAATCTAATTTCTGCAACATCGTGAATTCGTAAGAAGAATTAGTAGGCACGGATTTCCAAAACATCGAAATCGCGCATGGTTGAGAGTAAGAGCCATTCTAGCGGATAATAATGTCGACGTACACTATATGAACAATATAATTCTAAACAGAATCGCAGGTGAAACAGTGACATACAAATCCATTGACTCCGTGACGAACTAAAATGAAGTAGTGAATTTTCCAACAGAATTCCTTATTATCTCGATGTTCCCGGATTACCGTCACACATTCTGAATTTGAAAATTGGAATGACAGTTATATTACTCCGAAACATCAATCAGCCCAAGTTATGCAATGGCATACGATGAGTAGTTAAAAAGTTGATGAACCATCTAATTGAAACGACAATTCTGACTGAACCTCATAAAGGTGAAGACGTACTACTTCCACCGAATACCACTCATTCCGACCGACATGCCATTCAAGTTCAAACGACTTCAATTTCAAATACGCCTTGCGTTCAATATGACTATCCATAAAGCGCAAGGGTAATCTTTGCAAGTGTGCGGTTTGAATTTCGAAAGCGATTACTTCTCTCATGGGCAATTATACCTCGCATTCTCCAGAGTCGGTAAACCGTCTATCTTTATATTAATGAAAAAAACAGACAAACAAAAATGTAGCCGATCCATTAGCTTTACAATCAAAATGATTTTCCCTGAAAAACATCATTTTTCTTCCTTTCCTTTTATTCCACATCATAGCCACCAACGCAAGACAGGGTATTAAAATGAATGATGTTTTTTTCTCGGTAAATCTATGTTCGCTAGAATACTTTTATTTAATTATCTATTCATTTCATATCAGACTGAGCCACAGCGAAGCGTGGTCGGATTTAGCTAGTATCCAAAAAATAGGGTCACAAGCATTACGTGATGATAAATTCGGAAGCATAACCAGAATGCGGTACAAAAAAGAGTTGCCTATTACATCAAAGGATTTTAAAAGGGTACAATACATTTTACTCTGCTTTTAAATTCATGCACACTGGCGGAAACAAGTCCAAAAATCAAAAATGGGTTGTGCTAAATTAACGAACGTTGGTAGGCGTTTTTATACATCTGAAAGATGACGTTGATTCAAATTTTCCGCAAATCGCATTAGCATGGTGCTAGTAGCGGCCCCATGACGTTGCACATAAGGTTTGCTTTAATACGGGCTGTACTGTGCGAGAGCGTTAGTTATCAGGGAGATTGGACTGGGTGACCGTGCGTGGGTCAAGAATGTCTTTACGACGACGAAGAGGCCAGTATCATCAGTGGTTGAACGTGGCTGTATAATAGGGCTACGTGAAGGTGGATTTTCCTTCCGCGCTATCGCAGAACGACTTGGCAGGAATGCCTCGACTGTGCATGCGTGCTGAAAGCAGTGGTCACGAGAAGGTATGCTGGCAAGAAGACCGGGCTCCGGTCGTCCCAGTGGCACCACCGAGAATGAGAACCACCGTATTCGGCGTATGGCTGTGGTGCAACGGACTGCGTCTAAAGCAGCAATTCGAGCGGCAGTTGGCATTGCAGTGACGCAATGAACTGTTTGAAATCGGTTACTCGAAGGACAGCTCCGAGCCAGACGCCCTGCGGCGTGCATTCCACTTATCCCAAACCACCGCCATCTGCGACTTCAGTTGTGTCAAGCGAGAGCTCATCCTCGAGTGGAGGTCCGTTGTGTTTTCCGATGAGAGCCGGTTCTGCCTTGGTGCCAGTGATAGCCAGGTGAGCGCCTGCATTCCAGCTGTCTGCGGCGCGGCATCTACACACTGGACCTACATCGGGAGTTGTGGTCTGGGGATTTATTTCGTATTACAGTAGGAGCACTCTCGTTTTTATCTCACGCACCCCGACTGCAGATGTGTACGTCCGTCTGGTGATTCGATCTGTTGTGCTGCCATTCATGAACCGCATTCCCAGGGGGTGTTTTCCAACAGGATAATGCACTCTCACGTGTTGCTGTTGAAACCCAACGTGCTCTACAAAGTGTCGAAATGTTGCCTTGGCCTTCTCGATCCCCCGATCTGTCCCCATCCGAGCTCGTATGGGACATCATTGGACGACAACTCCAGCGTCATCCACAACAGGCATTAACCGTCCCTGTATTGACCGACCAAGTGCAACAGGCATGAATCTCCACCCCACAAGCTGACATACGGCACCTGTACGACACAATGCAAGCACGTTTGCATGCCTGCATTCAACAGTAAGACGATTACACCGGTTATTAATGGACCAGCATGGCACATGCGATTGCTTTTCTCGTGCTGATATTAATCTGTTGTTTTATACCTTAAATTAATCAAATATGTTACCTCGACAAATGTATTGCCAAAATTTCCGTATTCTACATTACTTACATCATGGTGTCCGGATATTTTTTCCAGCAGTGTTTGTAAAAATGATAGCAATTTTCAGACTTGCATTTTCTAGAAAAATTGTACAGTATTTCACATTAAACTGCTAGTGTCAATCCCACAAGCTCTGAGTACACATTTATGTACAAAACGCTACGTAGAGTAAGTGTGAAGGAGACACTGTTCCAATTTTCATTTTTAGTACATGTAACCACTTGGTGCAAATATTAAACACGTTCTTTTTTCAATTTACGTGCATCACGGATACAGATTCTGACCACAGTGTAGATCTCCGGCATCCCTGTGTCTAACAGGGCGTTTCGCAACATTACACACGTGTGTGGAATATTTTTTTAAAAAAATCCTGGAGAGGCACAAATATATACAATTTACACGGCGAGTTTTTGTTCTACTTTTGCACCGATACCTTGTCCGGCTCCATGGCTAAATGGTTAGCGTGCTGGCGTTTGGTCACAGGGGTCCCGGGTTCGATTCCCGGAAGGGTCGGGAATTTTAAACATCATTGGTTAATTTCACTGACACGGGTCTGGGTGTATGTGTCATCTTCATCATCATTTCATCCTCATCTCGACGCGCAGGTCACCTGCGGGAGTCAAATAAAGACCCGCGCCTGGCTAGCCGAACATGTCCTCGGACACTTCCGGCACTAAAAGCCATACACCATTTCATTTCATTTACCGATACCTTTTAGGCCTGGCACCTGTCGGCCAACTACAACAACATATATAATAGGAACATACTCTGCGAGACGTGCAATATCATTGCAGTCCGGGTTGACCGCAAGAGTCTCGTTAGCGCACCAGAATTTTCGAAAATAAACCTGCAGGATCGTATGGGTCAGGTGGGAAAGGGGTTACCTTCTCACATGTTATTGCTGCCTATTTAAATCCAGTTTACCGCCAATTCTGAGCTGGTACATCACCACTGGCAGCATTGGGGTTAGAACCCACCATCTCCCGAATGGAAGCTCACAGCATACAAGAGCACCTGTTTCGGAGTTGAGCATTGTCCCTGTGTCTGCTGTACGAAAGCGGATTATTTTCCACTGTGGGAAAATATAGTCTTTAGATCTAATGTCCATGGTTGTATTCTAGCAGTGGACACGATATTATCAGCAATTCTCCACAGGATGAACACCTGGCTGATTTCTCTCAGAATTCTCGATAACATCATAGCTGGTCAATTATTTCCTCATTTGTGCAGTAACATTTTGCTGGTAGGCCAGATGGCAGTGAACTAAATATGCTACGTAACCTGAAATGCACAACTAACTTGCTCACTGGAAGAGGGTGAGGAATGAAATCGGTGCAGTCCGTGGATATCCACACATACCCCTGATCTCTTTGTTGTAAAGGCACATGCCTTGGAATAGGGTTTAAACTGATGCTTTTGGCTGTTATGGGGCCTATGTGCAAAATGTACTGTATGTAAGCTATATATATATAATAAATGTGCATTTTGATGCAATGGTAGGTCTTGTTTCACCATTTATTGAAGTCTGGAGCATACCTCAAGGCTAACAGTGAGGTCCTTTACTATTATAATCTTATTCAAACTATTGACTTATAAAGTAACGTAATTCGTCGCCTTTGACGAGTTAATGACTTTTATTCTAAGACAATAATCGATCACGTGAACACGTACAGTTCATTAAGACATGCCTCTTCAAGTTTGTTATTTAGGGCGTACACTGATTACGGCCGGTGATTGAGGAACATCGTTATCTGCACAACACTCGAAGCCACGTGCCCACGGCTATACAGTATATATTGGCGCCGTACGTTCCATCATCACCACCACTACCACCACCATGGCTCCAGTGCTGTTCTTCCTGCTGGTAACAACTATCAGTTTGGCGCACGGCTTCCGTCTGCAAAGTGCTGGTAAGTGCCTCCTTTATATCAGTCTCTTTTGAATGGAAGAAATGTTGTCTACGGGATACTAATTCTATATTTTCATTAAAATAATGACCCTGGGAGTCGAATTTTAAATATCTTTGAATATAGTTTTCTTTTTTAGCAGGGGCCGATGATCTTCGATGTTAGTCCCCTTTAAACAACAAGCATCATCATCATCATCATCATCATCATCATCATCAACCATTTTTAGCAAGTGTAATGTACATTTATCAATGAAGGAATGTTTTCAGAATATGAACTAATTTTCTGAATTGTACCATTTGAAGTATGACTTATCATTTGTTACAAACAAGAGTATTTTGTTGATAAGGAGCATGCAAGTCACATGAGTAAAATTTGAAACTAAACAGTATTTCAAAGTTTGGGTTCATATTGTCGTATACAGTTACATGGCGCTCACAGGTAGCGTAAAAGTAAGGAGTAGAACATTGTAAAATATTTTCTGTAGGTATATTCCAGTCCGCCTCTCTGGTGTAGTGCTTAGTGTGATTAGCTGCCACCTTCCGAGGCCGGGGGTTTGATTCCCGGCTCTGCCACGAAATTTGAAAAGTGGTACGAGGGCTGGAACGGGGTCCATTCAGCCTTGCGAGGTCAACTGGGTAGAGGGGGCTTCGGTTCCCACCTCAGCCATCCTCCAAGTGGTTCCCCACTTCTCCTCCAGGCAAATGCTGGAATGGTACCTAACTTAAGGTCACGACCGCTTCCTTCCCTTTTCCTTGCCTACTATTTGCTTTACGTCGCACCGACACAGGTAAGTCTTATGGCGACGATGGAAGAGGAAAGGCCTAGGAATTGGAACGAAGCGGCCGTGACCTTAAATAAGGTACAGCCCCAGCATTTGCCTGGTGTGAAAATGGGAAACCACGGAAAACCATCTTCAGGGCTGCCGACAGTGGGGCTCGAACCCACTATCTCCCGATTACTGGATACTGGCCGCACTTAAGTGACTGCAGCTATCGAGCTCGGTCTTATCGTGCCTATCCCTTCGATCTTCCTATCCCCCACAAGGTCCCTTTTCAGCATTGCAGGTGAAGCCCACCTGGGCGAGGTACTGGTCCTCCACCCCGACCAAATGTCTCATGCTACAGGACACTGCCCTTGAGGTGGTGGAGCTGGGAGCCCTCGCTTTGTCCGAGGGAAAAGCCAACCCTGGAGTGTAAACGGATTAATAAATAAATAAATAAATAAATAAATAAATAAATAAATAAATAAATAAATAAATAAATAAATAAATAAATAAATAAATAAATAAATAAATAAATAAATAAATAAATAAAGTCATATTCCATTTGAAAGTAACTTTTAATTCTGACAATGATCAAAGTTCTGAAATTTAGAAAATGTTTTAATAAAATTGTACCGAGAATTAGTATTCAGCTAGATTTTGAGAGGTGATATTTAGTTCTATAAGATTTTCAGGCTTCATAATGCTGTTCCAAAAGACCAAACATCGAGGTAAGCGGCCTACTTCTATTAATACAAGTGTGGATATATTTTATGATTATTTTCTGTTTATGTGTGTGCTTTCTTTGTTGTTATTATACATAACAATATAATCCATGTAGTAAAGGCGTGGAAGTCAAAGACACGGATTTGTTGTATCTTAACACCCTCAGCTGGGATCGAAGCCCCCGTCTTGGGAACACAATGAGGATGACTAGCTGCAACATTGAAATCAAATCTTTCCGCATTACTTCCACAGCTAATCTTATCGTGATAATCATCATAATCATCATCTTCATCATCATCTTCATCATCATCATCATCATCATCACCATCATCGTATGGCTTCAGATGCCGACTTACATATCTTCTGAGGTAAATTGTTCGATAAATTAAATGTTGTTTATTAACCTTTAACTACCCCGGTCCCGTCTTTCACACCATGCGAGTTATATTTTACTCCAACCCCCACCCCCATTCGTCAGTCAATACGGGCTCGTCCGGCCATGCAATCATTCAGCGCTAGAATTGAAACAATCTACCCTTTGGAACGCAACAATCAGACATTTGGTTACGAGATACAACTTGTTGACCATCTTCATACTTCTTGACCCGTTTCTCTACGGGGTCAGGTATGAAGTGAGATGAATCTTCGTAGCGACTTTTTACGACCAGATGCCCATCCTGACGTCAACCTAATCAGAGGAGTTAATGATATGAAATGAATGACGTTATAAATGATAGGAGGGGAGAGGGTGAAACCCGGTTCCGGCACATAGCCTACTCCTGTCGAATAGCACCAAGGCTTTATGTCTCCATCCGACGGACGAATCGCCATCAACAGCGCCTCATACCCTCACTCTGTATGAACACTGTGGGGAGGTTTGGAATTGAATCCAGGCTTTTGGCACGCTATCTAGCGATTAGAAATTTTATACCACTATCCCTCCTACTCTGCCGACCGACTTTCTGATGGTGATTTCTGTCTTCGATCAACGGGACTCGAACCGGCGAACAATGGCGTCAGACCATATAGACTTGACGTGTTAACAGTCATGACCACCAGGCGGGCTGGATGGAATTAATCTGTTAATTCCAAATAATTTTCAATACCACTCTCTCCATAATTTCCAAGTCATTTATAAACTCACTTTAAGTTGGGTTTATCAGAGAACGAAAAATGTTTTATGAGTAGTAACTGCGTCGCTGACGGGGTTCAGAACAACTCACAACCATAGGTTTAGCAGTAGAGATATTGTTAACTATGTAAAAATCGCGAAAATCTCCGTTGTTTTTTCTCGTACGGTATAATTGCTTGAAACTGAAAGCTGGGAAATTATACTTTGATCAACTTATTATTCAATTTTTCGATACAGTTAATATGAACAGAGAAATTTGATATGTGTCATTTTGGCCCATTAATATTGCTAAGCTTCTATGTACTAATCAAATAATATTAATCAATACTCATTGATTCATTCATTCATTCATTCATGCTCTAAACGCTAAGCCTTGTCGCTGCAGCTTGAGCTCTATATAAGATCCGCAGATAATTCCGGTAGCCGAAAATTCGAAATAGGATTCTGTTTGTCGTCCAATTCGCCTCTTGTCAACAACTTTTCCTTCAAAAATGTTACTGAGGAAGTCATCGTGTCTAAAAATGTGACTCACGGTTATTGTATTCCTTCTTTCAATCTCTCTGTTCCGGATATTATCGGGTAGCAGGATAAAAAGGATGCGGGCCTGAGTCTGGACACAGAAAGCACAAGTATTAAAAGTTTCACCTTACATTAATTTAAGTTTTTGTTCTGTTTTCGTTTTTCAAAACACTGAGATAATAATATATAATAAAATATAATAAGATAAATAATAGCTTTGGGCTATCAGTATTCAAAACTCAGCAGGGACCAATCCCAATTAACAAGATAAAGCGTTTAGGCTTTTATTTAATATCACTTAACAGGATGAAGCATTTTAGGCTTCTACTTCATACGGGGAGACGCGTCTCTAACATTTTACTAATAAATGTAGTACCAGATAGTTATGGACAATATAAAACATGCAAATCGAACGCGAAGGCCATTGAAGTTTACATAATAGAAAAACCTTAGAAGGTACTTAAACTCACAAGGGAGGTAACTAGCAAAAAGAAAAGGAAACTACAAGAAGCACAGGGCTTCTGTTTCCGCACGGCCAAACTTCGAGAATAAGAAAAGAACCGGAAGTGTTCCAGAATGCACTGGCACTTTACAGTAAATCACACTGGTCCTTTCTAACTTTCACGGCTCACAAAATCCTTTACTACAGGGGCGCAAACCCATGCTAAACGGCGATAAGAATAGAAAATCTAAACTGGAAAGGGTTAGTTTAATAGGCAGTAAATTACAAAAGGCTAGGATACCAGTATAAGTAGGCTATCCTATTAGAAATAAGGCCGGTTAAAACCTAAGCGGCAGAACGCCTGTGAAGCAGTGGCTAATCCATACTACAGAGTGACTAGGATAATTAACTACTGAAAGGTGACAACCAATTTTGAAAACTAGTCACTGAAAACTCAAATTGCAGAAGGGGTTTCGAGGGTACACACACGCACCACCTTACATTCAATAAAATGAAGCATCGCCTATGAATTCACTCGCTAAGAACAAATTAGTTCTCCCATCATCCCCTTTTAAAACTCTCGAGTTGACTTTGGAGTCTTACCTTCATGACTCAGTGGCTCTCTATGCTAGCCTCAGGCGGGCAAGCCCGCATAACAGTCACATCAAGTCCTTCTAGCCCCTAACGACGATTCCAAGACCAAGTTCCAGGAGCAACTATCTCAGTTTACATAGACCCATAGAAGGGCTCTTATTGGTAACTAAGGAGAGGCATGGCTTGCTGCTATGAAGGGATGGAGCCAAATGATATTTACTACACGATGGCCAACCTGTGGCAAACTATTACTCAATAGAGGGAAAAATCGTCCCTTTACTCCAGAGCCATCTATGGGGAAAGGAGGAAAACAGTAGTTTATAGTTTAATGCCTAAATAGCGTAGTAGGCGAGAAATCAGTTAGCAGGTGTAATAACCACAGGTTAGCAAGTAGAGGTAGCTCGTACTGTTTACAGAAGGTGGAGCTGACCAAACAGATAAGAAAAATGAGGGGGAGATTCGAAACTCATGGCTCACTCTCAAACGAGTCTTCTTTTTTCCCCCCATCTATTTCTTGGAGAACCTGTCTGTTACTTTTCTTACGTGCCCAATTTGAACGGGTTATTCATCTCCACATCCACATCTTCGTTGCTTCCAATCTCTGTCTTTCACGTTTCCCCAGTGTCCAGACTTCACGCACATAATCGTAAGTAGCTGCCTGCTGTCATTTCTTGATGGATACAGTACTTTTGCATCCATCTCTTGGCACAGGCCAGAGTAAAGTGTAGCTTCCACCTAAGTGCCAGTCAACATCCATGGCTGTGACAATATGGAAGTTGCTGGGGTATGGGTAGTGCTGAGTAATGACGTTCAGAGCATGACTAGTGCATCTGAGTGTTATGAAAGGTGCTGCTCATAGGGTCAGTCGTGCTGCAATAGTACTTTCTGACCCAGTGAGGAAAGCAATGGCAAACTACCTCACTCCTCATCTTGCCTAGTACGCCTCATTTTGGCGCTGCCATTGGTTTTTGGGGTTTTCTTATAACCGCATAACCTTTGGTGGTGCTATTTGAGGATCCAACCAGCCTCTGGGCTGATGACCTAACAGACAATCGTAAGTACACTACAGGTTAATTTCAGCCAACAGAGAGAGCAACCTACATATGTCAAAACTCAAACACTGGGTTTCGAGAACCGTTCGAGCTGGTTGTGCGGTTAGGGGCACGCAGGTGTGAACTTGCGTCAGGGAGATAGTGGTTTTGAACCCCACTCTAGGCAGCCCTAAAGATGCTTTTCCTTGGCTTCCCATTTTCACACCAGACAAATATTAGGGATGTACCTTAATTAAGGCCACGGCTGCATCCTCCCCACTCCTAGGATATTCCTATCCCTTCATCGCCATTAGACCTCCTATCTGTATCGGTGCGACGTAAAGCAAATTGGGAAAAAAGAGGGGTTTCGGGAAATTCTATTAAGCCACTTTCCCGTGATGTAAGAAATAAACAGAAATATACAGAAAGCCAAAAATTTCAACGAAACATACTTTCGAATTTTGTGTACTCAATCCTAACAATCTTGTTTGTTCTACGCCTCACTAACTACTTTCACGGTTTTCGGAGATGCCTACATGAAAGTGAAGACGAAATTCATGCTGCATTACAATTAGTCATTGCGTACTATCAATTAACCAAAATACGGAAGCTGTTGGAAGCAGCGTTTGAATTGAGGGGAAATGACAAGATATGTGATTGTTAGTGAATGCTACGCAATAAATGGAGTGGAATGTCGAGCTGATAATGAGAAAGTATTAAGCAGAATGTTATCACATCGCCTGCATGCCCTCAATATCTCACATGTTCGTGAGTGTTCTAAAACACTAGTGCAATATGCGGGATCTGTTCACTGATAACAGGGTTCGGAGCAAACAAATGTTTTAAGTACTGTAATTTCCAAGAATAGAATTGTCAGTAATGAGAGATCAGTGGCTGGTAATAATAATAATAATAATAATAATAATAATAATAATAATAATAATAATAATAATAGCCGAGTAGAGTGGCTGAGTTTGCGGTTTCGATCCCGGATCGGTCCAGCGATATATTTGGAGGTGATAAAATACGCCACCTTCCTCTCGGTAGATTACACTGTTCTACAAAAAAGTTCTATTTCTGGAGGAAAGATGTGTGATTCTTATAGACATTTTAACGCTGAATACTAATCTGATTTTAGTTTTCATACATTAGGGATAGTTTAAGAGTAATCCGATTTTAAATTTATTTTAATATTTTCATATATTATATATATATCTTTAATTTAGGGCCATAGACATACTGACAGAGATTCAATTAAGGGGGCCTGAAAACATTAGAAAAGTAACAGACGGTGATAGATGAAGTGCTCACATAATGTTTTCCCTTTTTAACAGAATTGTTTAAAAAATTGGAAAAAGTGGACAGAGATTTGCCACCGCAAAGTTTCTTTTCTTATTTCTTCCTTTTGTATTGAACGTCCTTCTTGTCGCGAATTATACTCCAGCAATAATCGGCTAACATTGTGGGCATCCATTTTACTACATACCGTTTCTCCATTGTAGCTAGGACTTCATAAAATCTTTCTCCATGCTCATCCGATACATAACTACAACTCTCTGGAAAGAAGTCTAGATGCGAGTCCATGAAACGTACTTTCAAGGACATATTGCAACCTAAATACACTGACTGACAGAGCAAATGCAACACCAAGAAGGAGTGGTCAGAACTTTATGCCAATTGCAGGGTAGACTGACGTCACTGAGGTATGCTCATGATGTGAAATGCGCCGCTGTGCTGCGCACGTAGCGAACGATAAATGGGACACGGCGTTGGCGAATGGCCCACTTCGTACCGTGATTTCTCAGCCGACAGTCATTGTAGAACGTGTTGTCGTGTGCCACAGGACAAGTGTATAGCTAAGAATGCCAGGCCGCCGTCAACGGAGGCATTACCAGCAGACAGACGACTTTACGAGGGGTATGGTGATCGGGCTGAGAAGGGCAGGTTGGTCGCTTCGTCAAATCGCAGCCGATACCCATAGGGATGTGTCCACGGTGCAGCGCCTGTGGCGAAGATGGTTGGCGCAGGGACATGTGGCACGTGCGAGGGGTCCAGGCGCAGCCCGAGTGACGTCAGCACGCGAGGATCGGCGCATCCGCCGCCAAGCGGTGGCAGCCCCGCACGCCACGTCAACCGCCATTCTTCAGCATGTGCAAGACACCCTGGCTGTTCCAATATCGACCAGAACAATTTCCCGTCGATTGGTTGAAGGAGGCCTGCACTCCCGGCGTCCGCTCAGAAGACTACCATTGACTCCACAGCATAGACGTGCACGCCTGGCATGGTGGCGGGCTAGAGCGACTTGGATGAGGGAATGGCGGAACGTCGTGTTCTCCGATGAGTCACGCTTCTGTTCTGTCAGTGATAGTCACCGCAGACGAGTGTGGCGTCGGCGTGGAGAAAAGTCAAATCCGGCAGTAACTGTGGAGCGCCCTACCGCTAGACAACGCGGCATCATGGTTTGGGGCGCTATTGCGTATGATTCCACGTCACCTCTAGTGCGTATTCAAGGCACGTTAAATGCCCACCGCTACGTGCAGCATGTGCTGATGTGCTGCGGCCGGTGGCACTCCCGTACCTTCAGGGGCTGCCCAATGCTCTGTTTCAGCAGGATAATGCCCGCCCACACACTGCTCGCATCTCCCAACAGGCTCTACGAGGTGTACAGATGCTTCCGTGGCCAGCGTACTCTCCGGATCTCTCACCAATCGAACACGTGTGGGATCTCATTGGACGCCGTTTGCAAACTCTGCCCCAGCCTCGTACGGACGACCAACTGTGGCAAATGATTGACAGAGAATGGAGAACCATCCCTCAGGACACCATCCGCACTCTTATTGACTCTGTATCTCGACGTGTTTCTGCGTGCATCGCCGCTCGCGGTGGTCCTACATCCTACTGAGTCGATGCCGTGCGCATTGTGTAACCTGCATATCGGTTTGAAATAAACATCAATTATTCATCCGTGCCGTCTCTGTTTTTTCCCCAACTTTCATCCCTTTCGAACCACTCCTCCTTGGTGTTGCATTGTCACTGTCAGTCAGTGTATTTGTAAGCTTTGATGATTTCGTTCCAAAATTCTCTATATTTAGGGTCTCTGCTACTTCCAAGGAAGTTTAGTGTTACTTTCTTGAAACATACCCAGACTCGTTTTTCCTTGCCAGACATAAAGACATATCGAGTAGAAATACAGTGTCGGGCGGGGAGGGGTGGGGAGGGGTCCGTGGGATACATCCACATGCGGACTTGATAGCCAAAGTGCATTGTGCCTGGCGTTTCACCAATTACGAGTTTCGGTGTTGCCTTCTATCCTCATCTTACGTGTCCTGATCCTCTTTATTACGACCGGTGATTATAGAATATTTTTCCTTACATTCTTTATGTTTAGGTACCGTACAAACTTGGTCTCTTCTAACTCGCTATCTTCATAGCTCAGGAATCGCTGTCTTATGACTCAGTTGCATCACCTGACTATGCCTCACCATTTAGATCGAACTTTTGCTTGTTTGACAGATATCTGTAGAAGTATTCTGATGAATCATTTAATCTCGTTCGACCATCTATTTGCTGTTCTATCTCTGGTCCTCCTTCCATCTATCTTTCTTTGGACAACTAGTTTTTCAAAACTAGTTCCATCAACTTGTAGGATTCCGGTAATATAGCAGATATCCTAAATTCAGGAGGTCAAATGTACTTCGTCGCGATTGAAATATCCAAGGCATTTGACAGGGAAAATCATGGAAATGTAATGGTAAAAATGAGTGCAATTGGACTAGACAAAAGAGTGACTGAATGGATGGCTAGATAATAGAACTCAGAGAATTAGCGTAGATGAAGCATTACCTGATCCTGTAAGCATTAAGAGGGGAATTCCTCAAGGCAGTATTATTGGACCTTTATGTTTTCTTAAATATTTAAATGATATGAGTAATGAACAAGAATCAGAGGTAAGGCTTTTGGTGGATGACATTATACTGTATAGAGTAATAAATAAGTTACAAGATTGTGAGCAACTGCAAAAAGACCTCGACATTGTTGTGAGATGGACAGTAGGCAATGGTTAAACGTCGGATTGTGAGTTTCACAAATAGGAAAATTCCTCTCAGTTTTAAGTACTGCATTGATGGGGTGAATGTTCCTTATGAGGATCACTGTAAGTACCTAGGTGTTAGTATAAGGAAAGATCTTCATTGGGGCCATCACATACACGATACTGTAAATAAAAGTTACAGACCGAGCTCGATAGCTGCAGTCGCTTAAGTGCGGCCAGTATCCAGTAATCGGGAGATAGTGGGTTCGAGCCCCACTGTCGGCAGCCCTAAAGATGGTTTTCCATGGTTTCCCATTTTAACACCAGGCAAATGCCGGCGCTGTACCTTGATTAAGGCCACGGCCGCTTCCTTCCCATTTCTAGGCCTTTCCTATCCCATCGTCGCCATAAGACCTATCTGTGTCGGTGCGAGGTAAAGCAACTAGCAAAAAAAAAAAAAAAGTTACAGATATTCGCACATGCTTATGAGGGTATTTAGGGGTTGTAGTAAGGATGTAAAGAAGAAGGCATATACGTCTCTGGTAAGACCACAACTAGAGTATGGTTCCAGTGTACGGGACCCTCATAATGATTACTTTATTCGAGAACTGGAAAATATCCAAAGAAAAGCAGCTCGATTTGTTCTGGGTGATTACCGACAAAACAGTAACGTTACAAAAATGTTGCGAAGTTTGGGCTGGGAAGACTTGGGAGAAAGGAGGTGAGCTGCTTGGCTAAGTGGTATGTTCCGGGCTGTCATTGGAGAGATAGCGTGCAATGATATTAGTAGCCGAATAAGTTTGAGTGACGTTTTTAAAGTAGGAATGACCACGACATATATATATATAAAACAAGAGTTTTGCTCAGAATTTTAAAAAGATTGGTATTTCTGTACCGGTCGTGTCCACAGTAACAAGGAAATGCACTTTTCGATTTTCCGTAATGTCTGTCTGTCTGTCTGTCTGTCTGTCTGTCTGTCTGTCTGTCTGTCTGTCTGTCTGTCTGTCTGTCTGTCTGTCTGTCTGTCTGTCTGTCTGTCTGTCTGTCTGTCTGTCTGTCTGTATGTATGTATGTATGTATGTATGTATGTACGCGCATCACGAGAAAACGGCTGAAGAGAATTTAATGAAAACAGGTATGTAAAGTCGGGGAATAAATCACTACAAACTAGGCTACAAATAATTTTATTCACGTTGAGCGAGATGGTAGTTTAGGAGAAGGCCTAAAATTTAATTCGCCGTGCGCTTAGGAGCGCGCAGCTGTGAGTTCGCATCCAGGAGATAGTGGGTTCGAACCCTACTGTCGGCAGCCCTGAAGATGGTTGTCTGTGATTTCCCATTTTCACACCAGGCAAATATTAGGGCTGTACCTTCATTAAAGCCACGGCGGCTTCCTTCCCATTCCTAGGCCTTTCCTGTCCCATCGTCGCCATAAGACCTATCTGTATCGGTGCGATGTAAAGCAAATAGCAAAAAAAAAAAAAGAAAAAAGAAAAAAATTAATTCTCAAATATTTATGTTATTGGTGGTCCTATCGATAAATACATACTACGTAACTTAAGATATTTAGTATTAAATTTCCAATCATTTATGTCTTATATATTTTTAATGTACTGGCTATTCATGAATTATGATTTATTTTTTCTTTGCTAAGTTCACATCAACACCGAGCCACGAAAAAATGGGTAAACAGAATTTGATGAAAATCGGTATGTAAAGCCGGGGAACAATGAACTACAGTCTATGCTGTAAATAATTTTATCCGTCCTGGTTGAAATTGTAGTTTAGATGAAGACGCCTAAAATTTAATTTTTAATTACTTATGTTATTCATTCTATCGGAAAGTACTACAGCAAGTAACTTATTATTATTATTATTATTATTAGTAGTAGTAGTAGTAGTAGTAGTAGTAGTAGTAGTAGTAGTAGTAGTAGTAGTATTAGTATTATTATTAATGCCCAGCTCGATTCAGACATGCGAATACTGTACAATCGTGTGAACGTTCACTGGCGATGGACTGTGTCATGATTTTCTTAACGCGTATAAACGCGTGGTCATCGATCCATATCGACAAAGAAAATTGCGAATATGATAATAAAAATGAGAAAAATCGTAAAGGAACGATCGCTTGAAGAATAAGACAAGAAAGAGTCATGAAAGGAAGGAGAACTCACTTTACATTAGACGCCCTAATATCACAGAGCCGGAAGAAAACTAAATGTGAACGCCCACAGTACAGAAAGCTCACAAAATTGATCAGCAATAACATAACATTGACCATTGTATGTTGTGATGTTCTTTGTATCTTCTGCTGCCACTCATCTCCGATAGATGGAATTAAGCTGCTACCGGTATAACACCCTGCCTGAATTTTAGCGGGAATTTGCTGGAGAGTTAGATAAGTCTCTTCTTCAGCATGCTATTCCTGCTGTTCATAAATTTGCTGATAACTACTGGCACGTAACTTACTGGTTAATAATAGTATTCCAGCTATTCGATACCTACTCTGAGGCAATGATTTGAATAAGCAGTGTGCACACTTAACGGAATAATGGCGGAGAAGTGTTCACGGCTGTCCGCGGCCTGGTCATTCGAGCTCTGGATCTTTGTACTGATAGATCGCCAGTGTAGTACTGTTCGTTAAAAGTGAGAAAATCTGCGGTTTTCCATTTGAACGAGTATTTCATATGATAGCATTGCTTTTAATCGCGACCTTCCTACTGACGTCCTTGTTGACTTCTATTGGGCAAAACCATAAAGACAGTCTTTCTGAGGATGTAAAAAGACAGGTGGTGAATGAGTGTCTGCCATTATAATGAAAAATGCCCAACTCGATTCTCACTGGCAGTAGGCAAGTGGGCCTACCATCATAATGAAACCTCTACAACTTTATTGTTGCTGATAGTAGGCAAGAGGGCCTGCCATTACACTGAAACTTCCCTAATCCTGTCTTCACATAAGAAAAAACGTATGGTGACTCCCTGTCGCGTTTCTAGGGTAACGTTAAGGGCTATGCAATTTAATAGAATCTTACAACGTGTACACAACTTAACCTAGAGCTCTGTACAAAGTGTAGAATTCCGTAAGGAAGATCCATTTAGCCCAAATGAAGATAAAGTTGGAATTCAAGAGGACAGATTTGGGAAAATATTCGTTTATAGGAAGAGGAGTTAGGGATTGGCGTAATTTACCACGGGAAATTTTCAATAAATTTTCAAATGCTTTAAAATTATTTAAGAAAATACTAGGTTAACAACAGATCGGGAATCTGCCGCCTGGGCGACTGCCCGAAATGAAGATGAGTGGTGATTGAGGTAGAGTACGGCGAATCACATGCCCCAGGTATTGTAAAATGAGACGTAACAAATTGTTGATAGCCAGTACTGAATATCTAGTCCATTTAAGATAGAGATGTTAAACTCCTGGCTTTCCAAGTAATACGTAGAATACGCACTATTCATAAAATATTAAATATACATATTTGTTTTCATTGTAAATTTTGAAACCTAACGACCGTTCTATTGGAAATCCATTCATTACTGTCGAACTGAACCGTCTATTTGTATTTTGTTGTCAGGCTGCCAAGTGGATATCAACGAAGACCTTGCCGAGCCTCAGCCGCTTCTCATTCAGCCTGGAGGTGCTCTGGATGTGACAGGTTTCCTTCAGCCAAACGAGAAAGGCATCGTCTACCTTACAAGTGGACAGAAGGTAAAGCAGCATTAGTACTTATGTTGTAAGTAACCCGTCCTTCACACAAGTTCTACTGAATACCTCACAAGAGGAGACCACAGCTAAAGGGCCATCAATTTCGTTCAAGCTTACGTCACAGACAAAGAATTATATGTCCGAGGGTTTGTGCCCTTATTTAACGAGAAAATGGCCATTTACATTTAACAGCATACCTGATGGTAGTTCGGGTGTGAGCACCGCTGGTGTAATGGTCAGCGTTCTTAACTTCCATCATAATGAAAACTCTACAACTTTATTGTGGCTGATAGTAGGCAAGAAAGCCTGCCATTGCACTGAAACTTCCCTAATCCTGTCTTCACATAAGAATAAACATATAATGACTCCCTGTCGGATTCGAGGTGGGCTGTGACTCATTTTTGCTTTCTCTTTCCTTCCGTCTTTATCTTTTATCCTTCACCTGTTTTGTCTCTTCATGTGGACAAACGAAAACAGCGAGTTAACCCTTCTCCAATTTACCACTCATCAAAACCAAATTTGAAACACAAGCACATATTTATTAATACTATATAGCACCAAATGAAATTTGGAGTTGATTAGTTAAGTGGTTGCAAATTTTTTGAATTTTTTTTCACTTTTATACATTGCATGGAAACTGCTCCTGGCGGCAGTTTTCATATTTTATATATAATTTGGAAGACTTGGCAAAAGTACTCGTATACTTAAAATGAACACCAGGTTTTGCACTCAGGTATAAACTCTTGGAGATATATTTTTCAGTTTTTCATTCAATAGGCAAAAATCTAGTTTCGTATTATATCAGGAGTAAAAATATGAAGGTAATGTTCAATTGTTAATATAATTCAGAACTACCTTTAATTATTGTACATATTCAAACATTCTCTGAAAATGTCAGGTGAATCCGATAAGAACTCTGTCGCAAGGAGCATGTTATGCAGGGCGAGGAGGTGAAAAAGTTTTAGGTAAATAAAACAATTGAATGTTTTAAGAAATATATTTTCTTTGGAACTGCCCTGGACTGTACCAGGTATATGCATAAGTCTTTTCCGGTTTTACTAAGAGATGGCGCTATCGAATAGTACGCAGCGTATGAATTTGAAACATACGTCAATTTGTTCGTCTGACATTAACCTACCAACACACACAAGTTGAGTCCTCCAAACACTAGCGTCTGTGTTGTATCGTTCAGTAATTATGTTGACGTTTGTACCTGAAAAAGAACATTTGCTACACACATTGCTTTTCTTATTTAATCAAAAGACAAATGTTGTGGAAAGTCATCGTTTGCTGGTAGAAACATAGGCGAACACACTCCATCGATTAGAACATGACTGTGAGACATGGTCTCGACTAATTAAACGTGGTAACATGAAATGGCGTATGGCATTTAGTGCCGGGAGTGTCCGAGGACAAGTTCGGCTCGCCAGATGCAGGTCTTTTGATTTGACTCCCGTAGGCGACCTGCGCGTCATGATGAGGATGAAATGATGATGAAGATACATACACCCAGCCCCCGTGTCAGCGAAATTAACCAATTAAGGTTAAAATTCCCGACCCGGCCAGGAATCGAACCCGGGACCCTCGGAACCGAAGGCCAGTATGCTGACCGTTCAGTCAACCAGTATTAAACATGGTGATTTCAATGTGAAAGACAGCGCGCGCTTTGACAGACCACAAAGGTGCGAAGACGAGCAATTGCAGACGTTACTGGGTGATGATCCAACTCAAATTCAACAGCAATTGGCACAAGTATTAAATGTATCACAAGAGACAATCAGCAGACGTTTACGAGCAATGGGGGAAGATTAATAAACTCGGTAAATTGGTCCCACACGATTTGAATGAACGGCAAATGGAAAATCTTAAAATCACTTGTGAAATGCTGCTTCAACGCTTCGAAAGACAATCATTTCTGTACCGAATTGTGACGGGTGACAAAAAATGGATTTTTTGAAAACCCGAAGCCGAGAAAATCGTGGCTCTCACCTGGCGAAGCCGGTCCTTCAATACCTAGGCTAAATTTCTTCGGTAAGAAGACCATGCTTTGGTCTGGTGGGATCAGAGCGGTATTGTGTATTATGCACTCTTGAAGACCGGCGAAACCGTTAATGCACAACGCTATCACCAACAAATGCTTCATTTAAATCACGCATTGATCGAAAGATGACCGGAATGGGCCAGTAAACATGGCAAAGTGATTTTGTTATACTACAATACGCCGTCTCACAGAGCAAAACCAGTGAAAGAAAACTTGAAATCGCTTAGATGGGAGATCCTTCCGTACCCGCCGTACTCTCCCGATCTGGCGCCACCTGACTATCACTCTTCGCATCAATGAGGCACGTGCTCACGGAGTAGCACTTCAGCAATTTCACGGAAGTTGGAAAATGACTTGACGAATGGTTTGCCGCAAAAGACAAGCAGTTTTCCTGGCATGGTATTCATAACTTACTTAAGAGATGGGCGAAGTGTGTAGCAACCGATGGCGAATATTTTGAATATACAAAATATGAATTTCCCTCGAAATTGACTTGCTTTCTTTACCACAAATCCCGGCTAAAACGTATGCATACACCTGATAAATTACTCCCTCAGATGTCCTTCTCCTCTTTCGCACATTATAGGCCTACTACAAGATAAATACCAGCGGTATTATTGAAATGGTAGTCCGAAAGAACTTTGAAGTTAATTTTGTCTGACAACGTGAGTGAAAGGGGCGTAGGATTGCTCTATACACGCCGAACCGCTGCCCTTTAAATCCGGCTTTCAGAGCATTAAAAATTGCGTTAGGGAAAAACTGATAACGGAATTAAGGCGACACTCCGGAGATAAAAATATATTTTTACCTAATGCATGGATTTTCGCGAAACTTTGTGTAAATGTTCACCTACATAAAAGTAGAGTATCACGAACACTTCTTTCATATACAATTAATAGTTTTTCCAAAATATTTTTTTGAAATTTCTAAATGCATTTTTTTTTGTGAAATTCAATTAACATGTTAATGTAAATTCGTAAATAGATAGATAATGCTACATATCGATTTTTATGGTGCGAATTGGAAAGACAACTGAGTGGGAAAACGAAAACTAAGGCTCTTTTATTTTGTAACAGTTCCTTCAAGTCTAACAATTTTCACACCTCTGTACAAAATCTAGCATAAAATAGGACTCCAGATATAATTTGAAAAGACTGAGATAATGGTAGCAGATCCACTAGTAATAAACCACACAACAGTAAAATAACAGGAAACTGGAAACGGTGAAACAATTTAAATAACATACAACTTAGACGTCCGCCTCTGTGGTGCAGTGGTTAGCGTGATTAGCTGCCACCCCCCGGAGGTCCGGGCTCGATTCCCGGCTCTGCCACGAAAATTTGAAAAGTGGTACGAGGGCTGGAACGGGGTCCACTCAGCCTCGGGAGGTCAATTGAGTAGAGGTGGGTTCGATTCCCACCTCAGCCATCCTCGAAGTGGTTTTCCGTGGTTTCCCCACTTCTCCTCCAGGCGAATGCCGGGATGGTACCTAACTTAAGGCCACGGCCGCTTCCTTCTCTCTTCCTTGTTTATCCCTTCCAATCTTCCCATCCCTCCACAAGGCCCCTGTTCAGCATAGCAGGTGAGGCCGCCTGGGCGAGGTACTGGTCATTCTCCCCAGTTGTATCCCCCGACCAAGAGTCTGAAGCTCCAGGACACTGCCCTTGAGGCGGTAGAGGTGGGATCCATCGCTGAGTCCGAGGAAAAAGCCGAACCTGGAGGGTAAACAGATGATGATGATGATGATACAACTTAGACGAGAAACCTGCATGGAAAGAAAGCACTGATAAAATTGGCCCTTTATTACACTTAATCACATATGATTTCGGACACTTTTACTGCATTAAATGACAATATCACTGTAATTATTTACAATTGATTACACGTATAAGTTAAATATGAAGTAAACAATAATTACGACTTCAGTTAACATGAATGAAAACGAGGTGTTAAACAGGGAGTTGCCCGATATAAAAGTTCTAAATTGTTGGACTTAAACATCCGTACTACTTGAAAAAATTCTGCAATCAAATATTCCATGTCCGCCTCTGTGGTGTAGTGGTTAGTGTGATTAGCTGCCATCCCCGGAAGCTCGGGTTCAATTCCAGGCTCTGCCACGAAATTTGAAATGTGGTACGATGGCTGGAACGGGGTCCGCTCAGCCTCGGGAGGTCAACTGAGTAGAGGTGGGTTCGATTCCCAACTCAACCATCCTGGAAGTGGTTTTCCGTGGTTTCCCACTTCTCCTCCAGGAAAATGCCGGGATGGTACCTAACTTTAGGCCACGGCCGCTTCCTTCCCTCTTACGTGCCTATCCCTTCAAATTTTGTAGAAAAGCCCCTGTTCAACATAGCAGGTGAGGCCGGCTGGGCGAGGTTCTGGTCCTCCTCCACAACTGTAACACCGATCAAATCTCTCACGCTCCAGGATACCGTCCTTGAGGTGGTAGAGGTTGGATACCTCGCTAAGTCTGGAGGAAAAACCTTGACAATAAACTGACTAAATAATAATAATAATAATAATAATAATAATAATAATAATAATAATAATAATAATAATAATAAGTGAGGGCTGGAATGGTTCCAACTGAAGAATTTATTTATTTATTTATTTATTTATTACTTTTTTATTTATATATATCTTCATTAAGTGGTGATGTACGTTTTGAGCTTTTATTCAGTTACACTCAAAAGAGAAATTAAAAATGAACAAAAATGGACTTAAATATTGATGTAAGGGTCTAAATTACTGCAGTAGCATCATTGATGTATTTTGAAGAAAAATGTAACTTGTGTTCTATGATTTACTTCAAACTGACAAATGACTCGCCCAAGAGTTCGACTGCAATACAAAGAGATTTTTACGGTCATTTGTATGTGTGGGTAGTAAAAAGTAAGGTGATGAAGGAAATAATCGAAACTCGTGTTGAGTCTAATAATTTTCTCACCACTGTAGAGTTCGTATTTGATTTCTGGATTATTATTATTATTATTATTATTATTATTATTATTATTATTATTATTATTATTATTATTATTATTAATGTTGTTGTTGTTGTTGTTATCATTAGGTAATCGTGGCTTGTTCTGGGACCGACAACTACCTGTCGCCGTTCAGCGAGGAGCTCGCACAAGTTACAGCCACCTGTGTCTCGGGAACGACGTTCACCATCAACAACAAGCGGTACGAGCTCTCTGACGTAGTTTGTTCCTTCAAGCCGTCCCATAATGCCTTTGCTACAGGCAATAAGTGCTACGGGAATAACATCGAGATATACATAGGATTCAATGTGTCACGCGCTTTTTACAAGACCATCGACGTGTGTTTCGACCAGAAACTTCTGGGACCTCTCTACAGCCATACCACAGTAGTCGCAGGCATTGGCGGTTATGAAACGGGTAAGCCGAATTAATTATTAATAATTGTTCTCTCTTTTATTGCTGCATATCTTGTTGCTTTTTCTTGATGCACGTGACATTTTTACATCTGTCTCTTGGCATTAGCCAGAGTAAAATGTATCTTCTATTGCAGTCTCACAAGGAGGGGCCATACCCTGCAGCCAACCGATTTCAACGAGCTTCAATGTACGTACAGTACCTGTGGGGGGACAGTCAACAGTAACTCGTTTATAAGGGTTTAGGTCAATACGCCTTCGTTTTTGAAAAAAAAAAAATTAGGTTAAAGGTCATGGCCCAGGAACACTAAAACGCGAACAAATGTTACTTAAATATGTGAGGTCCGTAACCTAATAATTTTCGAAAAATTGATGAATCCCCGATTCCAATGCAACTCATATATATTGCTAGTTGTTTTACGTATCACCGACACAGATAGGCCTTATGGCGACGATGGGATAGGAAAGGGCAAGGAGTAGGAAGGAAGTGGCCTTGACCTTAATTAAGGTACATCCCCAGCATTTGCCTGGTGTGAAAATGGGAAACCGCGGAAAACCATCTTCAGGGCTGCCGACAGTGGGATTCGAACCCACTATCTCCCGGACGCAAGCTTACAGTTGCGCGCCCCTAACCGCACGGCCAACTCTCCCGGTCATATATACTTTGGAGAGTTACATGAAAGTAAACCGGAGTGGTGGCCTAGTGGTCACGGTACTTGTGTGCGAACATCTAAGACGAGAGCTGGATTCTCGTCGCTGCTATATTTCTTGTACAAAATAAATTAATACTGGAGGGAACGTGAAGATAAAAAAAAGGAACAAACAGATTATGCAAATTGTAGTATACTTTATTTTCAACCTGAAATTAAGATAGGCCTAACCCTTTTTACAGTTAGTGCTCTCTCTGTCTGTCTCTTTATCTCTCTCTATATACAGGATATTAATTTCTTTCTTTCTTTCTTTCTTTCTTTCTTTCTTTCTTTCTTTCTTTCTTAATCTGTTTACCGTCCAGGACTGATTTTTCCCTCGGATGCAACGAGGGATTCCACCTCTGCCGCCTAAAGGGCAGTGTCCTGGAGCGTGAGACTTTGGGTTGGGGGATACAACTGTGGAGGAGGACCAGTACACATATCAGACTGCCTCACCTGCTATACTGAACAGGGGCCTTGCGGGAGGGATGTGAAGATTGGAACGGATAGATAAGGAAAAGGGAAGGATGCGGCGGTGGCCTTAAGTTGGGTACCATCCCGGCATTTGCCTGGAGGAGAAGTGTGAAACCACTCGAAACCACTTCGAGGATGGATGAGGTAGGAGTCGAATCCCCCTCTACTCACTTGACGTCCCGAGGCTGAGTTGATCCCGTTCCAGCCCTCGTACCCATTTTCAAATTTCGTGGCAGCGTCGGGAATCGAACCAGGGCCTCCGGGGGGTGGCAGCTAATCACACTAACCACTACACCACAGAGGTGGAATTCATTAAATACTGGTAGCCATTTTCTCGTGGTTCGGCGTTGATATGGACTTATCAACAAAAATCGTAATTCACGAATATCATTGTTATCATAGCCGGTACGGTAAATATGTAAAAGACATAAATGGTTGGAGATTTAACCCTATATAACTTTAGTTGTGTAGTACTCGCATTTATCGATAGGACCACTACTAACATAGATAATTGCGAATTAAATTTTAGGCCTTCTCCTAAACTACGATTTCACTCAGCGTGAACAAAATTATTTATAACCTAGATCGTAGTACTGGTCCTCCTCTCCAGTAATATCCCTAGACCCAAAGTCGCACGCTCCAGAATACTGCCCTTGAGGCGGTAGAGGTGGGATCCCTCGGTGAATGAAATGGCGTATGGTTTTTACTGCCGAGAGTGTCCGAGGACATGTTCGGCTCGCCAGGTGCAGGTCTTTCAATTTGACTCCCGTAGGCGACCTGCGCGTCGTGATGAGAATAAAGTTGTGGCCCAGGGTACGCAAGTATTCCATTTCACAGTCTTCGTCCTTGGAGACCGTGCTTCATACTCCATTACAATAGTCCTTATCATGGCTCGCAGCGTGGTCCACTTTCCCTTAGACGAACATTTCACAGTTTTCCCTAATTGATTTTTAATAGTACTCTTATAACAAATATGTCTAGTGGCTAGGAGTGGGAAGGAAACTACCGTGACCTTAACCTGCGAGTGGTCGCGATATGAGATTTTCTCTCAAATTATTTTATATTGTGAGTTTATTTCTCAGCGATAGCTGAGTTTATAACTGTCGTGGGTAAGGCGACTCACATTTGAAGGGTAAGCATCCCCTCCCCTAGTCGGAACAAAGATTCGTACGAGTTCGTGCGTCCTGAGTGAGAGGTTCTCTTATCGCGCGACCAGTGGCGTTGGTGTTCTGTTGAAGTCGAGAGGGAAACTTTCTTCTGTTGCAGGCGTTAGTATTTTTTTTTTTTTTTTGCTAGGGGCTTTACGTCGCACCGACACAGATAGGTCTTATGGCGACGATGGGATAGGAAAGGCCTAGGAGTTGGAAGGAAGCGGCCGTGGCCTTAATTAAGGTACAGCCCCAGCATTTGCCTGGTGTGAAAATGGGAAACCACGGAAAACCATCTTCAGGGCTGCCGATAGTGGGATTCGAACCTACTATCTCCCGGATGCAAGCTCACAGCCGCGCGCCTCTATGCGCACGGCCAACTCGCCCGGTGGCGTTAGTATTTGACATAAATCGTGTGCGTAACGTTCTCCATTTGCAATTACTGATAAACGAGTCTTCAAAAATTATGAGTCGAGGAAGAATGCTGGGATATAAACGCTGTTACAGACTCCAGCTAACTCAAATATTAGAGAGAAGACCTATTGTAAATTATTCCTGCTTCTGTATCGCGACTGTCAGAAAGTTGTGTATTAATAACAATGTTATTAGTTTTACGTCCCAAAAACTCCTTTTTACGGTTTTCGCAGATGCCGAGGGACCGAAATTTTGTCCCACAAGAGTTCTTTTATATGCCAGTAAAGCTACGGCTGACGTATCTGAGCACCTTCGACTACCACCGGACTGAGCCAGGATCGAATCTGCCAACTTGGGCTCAACAAGTCAGCGACTTAACCGTCTGAGCCATTCAGCCCGGCCCTCTTGTGAATATTACGTACTTACATGTGACTGAACTAATTACTAATATCCATTAAGGGGGTAATTTGTTTCTGTAATATACGGATAATGAGCTTTAAAAAAAATCTAAACTGTATAGCACAGTTCCACTCTTACGCCCCGCAAAATTATAGAAGATATATTTATTTTAAATGAAGTTTAATGTGAGAGAAATTCTCATTTGCGACCACTCGTGTTACAATTCGGCTAACGACCACTCGGGGCTTAATTAACTAATCATGGAAAACCGCAGAAAACCATCTTCATGGCTGCCGACAGTGGGGTTCGGACTCACTATCTCCCGAATGTAAGCTGGTAGCTATGTGACCAAAAACTGCACAGCGACGTTCTCAGATTTCCCTAATTTAAATTCCCTTGCAAATGTTTCTGTATCGGTTGGTTCCCTCGGTATAATTCTAGCACAAAACAGGTTTTTCTTTACAAGTTGCTTTACATCGCACCGACACAGATAGGTCTTTCGGGGACGATGAGACAGGAAAGGGCTAGCAGTGGGAAGGAAGCGACCGTGGCCTTGATAAAAGTACAGCCCCAGCATTTTCCTGGTATGAAAATTGGAAACCACAGAAAACCATCTTCAGGGCTGCCGACAGTGGGGTTCGAACCCACTGTCTCCCGAATACCGGATACTTAAGCGACTGCAGCTATCGGGCTCGGTGCACGTAGGACGAAGCTTGCCGACGACGGTTTATACGCAATTGTGATAGCCTTCACTTATATTGTGTCGCCGGCCCCGCGGTGTAGGGATAGCGTCCGTGCCTCTTAGCCGCAGGCCCCGGGTTCGATCCCGGCCCTGTCAGGGACTTTTGCCTGGATCTGAGGGCTGGTTCGATGTCCACTCAGCCTACGTGATTTCAATTGAGGAGCTATCTGACAGTGAGATGGCAGCCTCGATCTAGAAAGCCAAGAGAGGTTTCCGAGAGGTTTCGTCGTCCTAAACACACAAGATCTCGTAATCTGCAAGCCTTCGGTCTGAGCAGCGGTCGCCTGATTAGCCAGGGCCGTTCTGAACTTTTGTGTCATGCGATTTGGTTTGATTTCACTTACATTGTTTGTGTACTGGTGATTGCATAGAGTGGCTTGGTACTGAGGTGGTATTTGGTTCCCTCCGCCTCTAAACCGGGAATGCTCTAGAACAGGGATGGTGTGTCAATTAAGGTCCTGTTTACTAAGTTTCACTCTTTAGTGTGCCACGGGTTATTTTACTTTAAAATCGTCATGAAATCCCTTCATTTGACTTCATTTAAGTATTAGATAGCATTTACATATAAATCCATGCGACTGAATGTTTAATTATATTATTTTGCAAAATCACTGAACATTACATTTCGAAAAGCAGGTAAATTTTAAGAACAAGGTATATAATTTCTTTAACCTAATAAAATTTGTAAAAAATGTGGCCGTAGAATTAATTGTGACATACTTCTTTTTTAAAGCGTAATATGCTATGTTGTAGATTTTTTACCTATTTATTACACGTTAAAAACATTAAAGTATGTTGTAGGAGCCTCCGTGGCTCAGGCGACAGCGCGCCGACCTCTCACCGCTGGGTTCCGTGGTTCAAATCCCGGTCACTGGATTTGTGCTGGACAAAGCTGAGGCGGGGTAGGTTTTTCTTCAGCTACTCCGGTTTTCCCTGTCATCATTCATTCCAGCAACACTCTCCAATGTCATTTAATTTCATCTATCAGTCATTAATCATTGCCCCAGAGGAATTCGACAGGCTTCGGCAGCCGGCACAACTCCTATCCTTCCATTCCTGACCCGGTCAAATGACTGGAAACAGGCTGTGGATTTTCTTTTTTTCAAAGTATGTTGTGCGGCGTGTCACAGAAGTCATGTTCGCGTGTCACCTAGTGGCACGCGTGTCATAGGTTCGCCATCCCTGCTCTAGACACTTCACACCGTGAAGATACTTCCGGCGGGCCATTCTCACTAATATGACTCATAACCGCAATCCGCCGGAATTGAATCTGGTCTTGCATCTCACCATCCTTCATTCAAGATGAAGTTGGGTACATTAGGCTCGAGCAGCTGCTGGATTATTTTGGATTATGAGTCCTGCTGCGGTTACATTCATTACTTTACATTTTTGGGGTAAAGCTATTTGTGATCAGCAGTTCGGAAAAATGAACATTTAACACACAATATTAGGGAATCTGCATTCGAGAAAATTATCGGGAAAGAGTTGGCTGCGCAGTATGGGCCGTATAACTGTTAGATTGCATTCAGAACATGACGAGTTCGAACCCCACCCTAGGTATCCCTGAATATTGTTTTTGATGTTTCTTATTTCCATATCGGGCAAATACCAGATTTGTATAAACATTTCACCTCATTATGATAATTATTTTGAGCCTCCGTATGAGTTCCTTCCCAAAACTTACCATCTATATTGGCTGTTCTAGTTTGAGTGAGCCGCAAGGCCATGAACCTCTCCATATGTGGAAGTCCCGTTTCTCAATTTTAGATTTCCTTATCGTGAATCGAACCCACCTCCTTCCCACAAATAATTTGAAAATATCCTGCGCGGGAATCGGCTGCGAATGTGGAGAGGGGCAATCGAGGGGGGCTGCCTCGTCTCTCACTCCTCTCGCTGCCCAGTCTTCGTCTACACATCGTGCTATGCACTGTACGCATTGACTGGATACAACGCGTCAACAAACGAGTTAAGAGCTAACGAAACGGAAAGAAAGAGCGCGCGCTAATCAGACATCCTGCGCTACTGACATCACCACGCCCAGCCGACAACTCAGACTTTTACTAAGTATTTGGACTATAGGTAATTAATTATTAACTGAAGAATTATTTCCACTTGTTTGACAGGTGTGGATCGGGCCGACTTCAAACCAGCAGGTTTTTACGGCTCTGTCTCACCGGAAAGTCAGTTCAAACGCGCGAGTGAGATTTCTACTATTGGGAAACTGCTGGGATCTGCCGATCTGGGGAAGAAGTACATTTCCAACACTAATGATTACTTCCTGGCCCGTGGACATCTTGCGGCGAAGGCTGACTTCGTGTTCGGCAATCAACATCGCGCTACCTTCTATTACGTGAACGTAGCACCTCAGTGGCAGACGTTCAACGGTGGAAACTGGGCCGTGCTAGAACAAGACGTGAGGCAGCTGGCATCAGACAGAGGAGTGGATCTGGAGGTCTACACCGGCACACATGGCATCGCAACATTGCCTGATGTGAACGGCAATGACACCCCTCTGTACCTTCATGCGGACGGGATGATGCCGATCCCACAATTCTTCTGGAAGGTAAGACAGAACAATTTAGTGACTTTAGCTCTAGAATGAATTTTTTCCTTAATTTAGTCTGATACTCGCTAGAAAGAAAAGAAAAAAATTGTGCAAAATTATAGCAGTTGAGCGGTACTGTCAAATCGAATCAGTTAATCTGAGAGTTATTATTTCTAAGTACTGATTCAGCACGAGAACATATTTTAATTCGCACGCTATTTCAGATAGGAAAGGCCAATTGATGGTAAAAAACGTAGAGGGGGATGAAGGCGAGGGTGGCAAGAGTCAGTTTCTAATGATTTAAAATGCAAGAGATATGGAACTAAACGATGCTACAGAGCTAGGCACAAGTAGAGGCTTGTGGAGGCGTTTAGTTAATTCACGGAGACTTGCAGACTGAACGCTGAAAGGCATAGCAGTATGTAATGAAGATATAATAATCACTCAAGTTATTTAAACGTACATTTAAGTAAGTAAGTAAGTAAGTAAGTAAGTAAGTAAGTAAGTAAGTAAGTAAGTAAGTAAGTAAGTAAGTAAGTAAGTAAGTAAGTAAGTAAGCAAGTAAGTAAGTAAGTAAGTAAGTAAGTATTGAACAATACAGGCATTTATCCCAGATACATGTTCACAATACCCGGTTACACGCACGAACAACTTACAACGGAAAGAAAAAGAAAAAACCACGAGACTGCTTGGCCATGCCATGAGGTCCATCAGATAGTCCGGAGACGTGACACTCCCTAGGGAGGGTCACCACACTAGTCTCCTAAGTCCCTACATGCCACGTCCATCGTCTCCACTGAACGTTAAGATAATAATAATAATAATAATAATAATAATAATAATAATAATACCAATCATACGACCTACTACTACTGTTCGGCCGTGTCATCACCCCTGGTGAGAAGAAGACCCACCCTTCCAGTGATGACATGACCGGTCCTATCCGCGGGGCCCAAAAGAAAGACACCAACATCACCTACCAGTTGACAGTGCAGATCTCCCACCATTCCATTAGCGGCCGGCCACATGAGGCGTGAACGGATCTCCTCGTGTGCCCCGCCTCTCTCCCTCCTCGCTCCACATATGTCTCTATCATTCTTTTTCAGATTCTCTGCATGTATTTGGGGTAGGCCAGTCCTACCCCGTCCTCTAACGGTTATGTCGTGCCCTCCCCCTACCCATCTCTCCTTGCCACCTCTTACTATACATAAATAGTGAGAAATGACTACATGCCAAAATAAATACAACTAGTTGCCGTAAACTACAAGGAAAGAACAAAGGCAAATGAGACGTGACCAGTCAACATGTTACGTAACAAAAATACAAAGACGAAAGATAGTAGAGAAGGAAAGATTAAGCAGCCATGTGTAGGCCTACTTCCACACTTCCTTATTACCCTGTCACCGTGTCTGATAGCACTTACCAATACACGTTACGTTATCGTAACATTTTAAATTTGCCGAGTGCCAATCAACTACTAACCTACTTATGCTGGCTACTTCACTTATTACATTCCAGGTCACCTATACGTTTGCTTAATTGCATCATACAATACCTTTCGCTTTCCTTAAACATAGTTCTTTTTACTGAACTTAAGAACTTATTGAAGTTCCTTTCACTTTTCCAATGGTTCGTTATCCGCACTAACATTTATCATTCATCATTTTGCTTGCACATTTCTTGTTGTTTCACACTTAGAAACAATGCCCTCAACTTCTCTGTCTCTGTACAAGAACATAGTAAGTGCAAATCATCAGTCTTTTCCTCACACAGGACACATTGTGAGCTCTCTTTACTCTTAATCCATCCCTTATTTCCCATCATCCCATCATCCACCATAATATCCCCCCTTTCAATCTTCCTTCCCCGAATCTTATGTTTAGCTTAGAGATTTGGAAGACCTTACAAAATAGACTGAGCGAAGGCCTTTCCCTACATTCTTCTAACCATTTTTGCATTTGTTTATCCTTAATTCTCGTTATCATGGCCCTCTGTGTTCTGCTCTCTTTTCCCTTCCATATCTCCCGCCATATATATCCCATATCCAGATTCTCAACATAGGTTTTAATTTTTGCTAGCCAACAATCATCATACATTCCTCTCAATTCTTGTTTGAATGTTTCCTGCTGCAAAATTCAGCCTTCTCCCCTTCTAAGTCTCATTAAATAATTCAATACTCGTTTAACGCAATCCATCTCTATATACTCTCCGCATATTATGAATGCCCCCACATTAGCTGTACATTGCGCTAATCTCATAACTGTCTTGATAAATTTGCGTATTATTTGGTTCAAACTAACCCCGTTCTTTTCTAGTCCCCATAATTCTACCCCATACAGAGCTCTACTTAGGATTAATGTCTTTAACACAAATTTCAGTATTTTATAACTTATCCCTGCGTATTTAGCAACTAGAATTTTTACTGCTGTGAGAGCTGAAACCCCTCCCAGTTTACTGCTCTTGATGTGATCATCCCACCCTCCTCTGCTATTTAGCAGCACTCCTAGGTATTCTAATCTCTCTACTTCCTCAATTCTTTCCCCCCGAATCATCCATTTCCTTCCTTTCTGTCCTCTTCCTCTTACTTATAATCATCACCTTCGATTTGGAAAAATTAATTTTTAACGACCACTTCTTTGCATATTCCGCTAATTTATCAATACTTCTCTGCAATCCCCCCCCCCCCCCTTGTTAGAGTCATTAACAATATATCGTCTGCGAATATCAAGCCTGGAATCTCTATATTGTTCGCTGCCGGAACAGCCCAATTTGCTCCTCCATGCCCATCCAGTATATCATTTATAAATAATAAGAATTATATATAGGCGATAATTTGCATCCTTGTTTTAGACCCAGCTTGCACTCTATCGGCTTGCTAATAAAATTATCCCTAGTTTGACGCTACTATATACGTTCTGGTACAACGCCTCAATCGCTCGGATCATCTTCCTAGAAACTCCCAACCTCCCTAATTTTTCTGTTAACGCTCTTCTACTCACAGTGTCAAAAGCTTTCTCAAAGTCGATCGCTGCAAGAAATACGCTACCTCTCTCCCGAACCATGCATTTATCTGTTATCATCTTCACAACCATGATGTTATCTATTGTTTGCCTCCCTTTCCTGAATCCTCCTTGGAACTTAGCTATTATATCATTCTCTTCAGACCAATCCCTTAATCTATTTGCCAAAACTACTGTGTGAATTTTACTCAATGAGTCTAAGAGAGTTATTCCTCGGTAGTTGTTAGGTAGGTTTTTATTCCCTTTCTTCTTATATATTGGTCAAATAATACCATATTCCCAATCTTTTGGTACCTTTCCCCCATTAAAATTCCTGTTAAATAATTTTACAATTCCCTCCTCCATCTGACTGTATTTACTTATTTCCTTCCAAAATACATTGCTGATACCATTCCTCCTCCCCCCCCCCCGCGGATCTCCTCTTAAGTTTACCTATCGCCCCCTGGACTTCTTCTAGTGTAAATTCCTTATCTAGTTCATGTATACTTACATCCATATTACTCCATATGACCTGCCTTCTTTCCATATACCACCATTTGTCTCTTCCTCCTAATAACTCGCTAAAATATGTCACCCACTGATCATAATCGATATTCATTTTTTACATCCCTTCCCTCCTCGTCCAGTTTGATTCGTCCTACATTCCCTATTTATTAGCTGTGGTTGGTCCTTCATCCACTGCTTCTTCCTCTCCGCAATTTTTTGTTTGTACTCTTTCCTCAATCTGCAAAAGACTTCTCGTTCTTTGCTCTCTCCTTTTACTCTATATTCTTTTAACGCTCTCACCACTGCCATTCTGAGAGCCTCACATTCCTTGTTAAACCACCCTTCATCTTCTATATTTTTTCTTCTACTACCTTGGACTACCCGTGCCACTCTCTTTATGGGATATTCTATTAACTCCAACGCTCTGTCTATGTTATTTTCCTCCAGAGTCCTTTCCCATCCAATTCTAATTAATTGTACTAATTATTCATAAGGGCGTCTAGTTCCCCTTTTGTGTTCTCCGTCCATATGTATTTAGTATAGCCACTACCGCTCTCTAATGACCTTTTTCTGCCTCCCTCTTTAAATTCATCCCTCCTTCTCACTAATCTAACCCATAACGGAGCGTGGTGCGATTCAATCCAATCATCCACCCCTATACTTTTGATGCTCTCTGATGATAATGCTTGTTGTTTGAAGGCGCCTAACATCGAAGGTCATCGGCCCTTGATGTTCTCTAACATGCCTTCTGAACTCATTACTATGTCAATAACCCCCCCGCCCCTGTTCCGTAATATAAGTCATTTTGCCTTCCCTGCCCCCATTCCAGTAACCGATTAAGATGAAAAAGTTCCCAACTTCACATAATTCCAGAAGTTTTCCACCGTAGCTATTAATTACCTTATCATTACTTCTTCTTCCTATCCCTATTGTCAACTCGTCTTCCTTGCTAAACCTTGGACTTCGCTCGCCTATTCTGGCATTCAAATCTCCAAGTAACTCCTTCCTCCTCATATCTCTCTCTAACAATACTGGTTTCTACTAGCAGTTCCTCAAAGAACTTATCATTTGCATATGGAGATCCTTTAGGGTGACAGTAGGCAAAAGCCAAGTAAATATGTTTTTCTCTCCCTACCTCTCTGCCCATCTTAAATCTTATCCACATAACTCCTTCAATGTCGCTATCAATATATTATATTCATTCATTAAACTCTTCTTTAACTAGCATAACTATTCCTCCGGGCGATCGGCCCTTTTTATTCAATCTTTTTCTTGACTTGTGCATTGTGCAAGTTATCTCCCTGCCTACCTCTAGCCGTTTTTCCAAGAGTGCTACTATGTCAAAACTTCCTATTAAATTTTCACTTCTATATTACCTATTTTACTCATTAAAACTTCAATATTAACAAAGCCTATCTTCCCAATCTTCCCCTCCGCAATTTTTTGTTTGTACTCTTCCCAATCGCCGTCTTTATTTTTTCCTTCTCGTCATTATCTACCTCTCTCCTTCTGTCTCCATTCCATCGCACTTTGACGTTTTATTATAATCTTTCCTTTCCTTATCATCTAAGCCTTTATTTTTCCTCCCACAGGTCCTTCAGGCTCCTGCTTCTCCCCTTCAACATAGAATTTCTCCCTTTCTTTTCGTCCCTCAGATCAACAATCCTTATATCCGTTTTTTTCTTTAAGAAAATTATCTGACAGCACTTCCTGAACCTGCGGACTTAATTTTTCACTCCCACTACACTTGACACTTCAAACAGCGTTAACACGTTTCTTCCCTCCTCTTGGGCGTTCTCCAGCCTGCCTTTTAGCCGCTTCGTTACTTCCTCTTCCTGTTTCAGCTATTCATCCATGCCTTTAAATTTTGCCACAGACCAAACTCGCCACCAGGTACCATTAGATACTACCAACCTTTGATCCTTAATAAATGCTCTAAGACCCTGGTGCCTAGCTCTACTGAGATGCTTCTTCAGGATTTTCATGTCCTCGATCCCTTCTCTTCCTAAGGCTCTCTCGACCCAGATTATTTCACCTTGCAAGTTCCTTGCGCTTTTTATCACTATATCCGCCATCGAGGTTGATATTAACTTCACTTTAATTGGTCTCTGACCTTTCACTTTACCTACTCTTTCAACATCTTCAATGTCAGCTTCACTGAAATTGATTTTCATTTTATTTTGGAGGACGTCCACCACTTTATATATAAGGTTTACATTCTTCACTCCTTTCTTCCTGCAACCCATATATATATATACATTTCTTTCTTTCTTGGTTAACGTTGTCTATCTCCTTCTTCGAAAACCACTTCCCTTTCCAGATTTTTTACCTGCTCCCTTAGCACTCCAGTTGCGATCTCATTAATTTCTGCTTTTCTTACCGTGACTCCCCATTGTTCCTTGAACCATACCTTCATATTTTCAAATCCCTTAGTTTGTTCCTTTCTCATTTCTTTTGCCAGTTCGTCTCCAGCATTTACTTTAACAGCAACCGCTATCAGCTCCTTAATCTTCTCCCAGTCCTCCCAGCTCATGTTTGGGCCCGGGTTCATCTCCATACCTTCTATAATTAGTAGCATGTTTATCACCGCCGCTACCAATAGTGCCTCGTCCATCTTCCCCTGCGCTCCCTTGTTCGCCGCACGTCCTGCCGTCTTCTTCTGCCTTCGCTGCCAGCTCCCAATCGCCGCCCGGTATTGCTCAATGCCTACCGTGTTTCTCCGCACTCACCATTCAACACGACCACTCTGGTTGCTTGCTCAAGTCGAACTGCCACGTACAGTAATACAGTGCATAATTATTAAATGTGTACATGAAATACTCCTAACGAATGCCAGAATGAGCAACCTTGAAGAACATAGAAACGAATTTCTTTTATACCTACCATTGCGAAGAGATGTTGCCGATAAAACGAGTCTACGTTTGTCCGAGAGAGCAGCTCGAAGATAGTAAAGTGTGATGTTTGTGAGGTAGGTAGTAGCTTCATTTGTCCGTCGGCTAATACGACCCACCGTACCATGCTCCAGGCAGTATGAATGCGTAGTGTGTAAGAAAAAATGCTAAGAACATCACTGCATTTCAGTCCTACACATCACTTCACGGCGGCTTCAGGAGGTATGCACTTGTAACGTGCAAGAAACAGTTGCAAGCACTTCACTGCACCACGGTTTTACACATGGTATGCATACGTACCATCCAAGATGTCAAAAAAGGCACGTGGATTTTAAATTGCCCGCCACTATGCGCCAGAAACCGACCTTCCTTCCTGAGAGCCAGACAGACAAGCAACCTTCGTTCATTTTCAAGGTAGGAAGAAATGAATTCTCTCGGCCATTATTCTTGGTTTCCTTAGCCGGGGTCGCCATATCGCCGTCAGATAACTCCTTAATTGTAATCACGTAGGCTAAGTAGACCTCAAACCGACCCTCAGGTCCAGGTAAAAAATCCCTGATCTGACCGGGAATCGAACACGGGGTTCCAGGTTAGAGGCACGCTGCCTCTAGAACGCGGAAAGTGTGGCAATACAGGATAAAAATACACGCAAACTATAAACATCAATGTCAGCATCTAAATTTGAGCCTTTGATCTCCAAATGGTGCAGTTCTGGAGTCTTGTCGTGCAGAAATACAGTACTATAGAAAGCAGGTGATTTTTAAAATATTTAAAAATTGCTAGGGATGGTATCCTCGCAATGACAAAGATAGGTTTTCTGCATCGGTGGAGTATGAAACGGAAAGGGAGGAATCGGTCATGACCTTATTGCAGTGGCAAGAAAATGAGGAACCACGGAAAAACATTTTCAAGGCTACCGACGATGAGATAACGTACCACCATCTCTGGAATGCAATTTTACAGCTATACAGCCCATACCGCGCAGTCGAGTTGTTCGGTTGAGTGGATGAGGTAAAGCGCTTATCGACTTATCGACGTTTAATTTAGCCTTACTTATCGCTTTAGATCCACGTATGATCTTTCTTTTTTTTTTTGGCTACAAAGTTGTTTAAACTGAGGGAATCTCATATAAACTCGGACCGAACGCACGGTGTTTATAATCTGGGCTACGACAGCTGCAGTATGGGAAGCGCGCACATAGTTGTTAACCTTGCAAGCAGCCTGCACGTGTTCGACCTGGCAAGCATCAGTCGCCAGTCTGAATCTCAGCTGTTAACTTGGTGAGACAGTTATCAATCATTGCAACACCGTATTTTCATATGAAAAAGTTCTGGTTCAAACTTAACGGTCATGTGAACAGTCATAACTCTCACTATTAGTGTGCGGAAAATCCCAATGGTGTTTATGAAGTCCCTCATTATGATAGGAAGATTGGTGTTTGATGTGCTGTTAGTTCAAGACGAATAATTGGACATACATTTAACGGAACAAGAAAAATCGCGTGGGTTGTTTCAACAACATTCAGTCCCTGTTCACACAGTAGAAAATTCCCTTCTTACAATCTCGGACGTGTTAGCAGACAGTGATCAGTGATGGTGTATTTTCCCCTCGTTCTCCAGATCTAACAGTGTGTGATTGATTTTTACTTGTCGGGAAATCTTAAAGGAAATGATTATCGTGCAAATCCTCACACATTGGAGGAACTAAAAGAAAATATTAGAAAATAAATCAGAAACATTACAGTGGCAGAACTCAATCGCGTCAGTCAGAATGTGGTTACCAGATAGAGTGCATGTACAACCCAGGAAGGACGACACTTCCAGCGCCTTTTATAGGGTATGATTTTTATATAGGGTTATATACACGCTTAAAGCAGGGTGGCCGCGCATGACATAAGTCCGGCTGAGGCAGCTGATGCCGTAGCGCAGAGTACAAACAGCGTTCGTTCGGTCTTAGTTTATAAGAAAGACCCAGTATTCGATCATACTTACTTCGTATTTTATTGCCATGTTGATGGTTAGGCCGGCCACCCGGTCTAGGAGTAGCGTGTCTTCCTCGTACACAGACGCCTTTTGTTCGATTCCCGGTCAGGTCAGGGATTTTTACCTGGAAATGAGAGCTGGTTCGGGGTCCACTCAGTACGTAAGAAAAATTGATGAACCTATTTGATGGTCAGTTGCAGCTTCGGGCTAGAATTTCATGAATAAAAGTGGAGAGGGTTCATCGCGCTGACCACTTGCCACTCCGTTATCTGCAGGTTTTCGAGCTGAGCAGCGGTCACTTGGTAGGCCAAGGCCCGTTAAGAATATTTTGCCATCGGATTAAATATAGAATACTGACAATTTTCCTTCACGAAATGTGGAAAAGGGGACTTTAGGGACATGAAGGAGAAGTTAACTATAAGATTGCTTGCAAGGTATACAATATTTAATATAATTATATACATTTAAATACTTCCTTTGTATTTCAGTTCCTTTCTTCTTAAACGATTTAGCTTGCTTCTCGAACTCCACTCGAACCATACGTCGATGGTTTCATCAGCTGCCGGACTCGTGACGAGGGTCGATTATCTTCATCAATTGTCTTTGAGGATCGCTCCTCTATCACGACATCTTCATCCGAACGACCACTTGGTCCTGGTTCATCACTATATTTCACCACTTTTAAGTTCTTTTCCACTTTTCTAACTCATTATTTGCAACCAAACGACGTTTACGGTGTTGGTGGCATAATGGCGCACGTCATACTCACTTGATTCATTGTTAGATAACATAACCTCAAACCGGAAACACATTGGTTGATTAACACTAGTAACTGTCACATATATACTGTCACTGTATATATATTACCTCACATCATATATATTACCCCTTCACTTCGAAGTGGAGACCTTAGTTTTGCGAAATTCAAAAATCTTGCACACGTTTAAAAAAAAATTAAGGATCAGTTTATTTATTGAAATACTTAAAATGAACATCGGTTTATAATCATGGAACAAGATCATTTTTAAAATTGCCCTTTTAGGGTTTTTTCATGAATAACATTTGGACCGGATATTATTTCCAATTTTTTTTTTTTTTCCATTTGATAGAGAGTTTTGACACCTTCGTCGTTTCTCTACCTTCAGTACTTTAGTCACAATTGAGTGAAATAGCTTAATTTTTTTTACAAAATGGGGACCTATACTGTTTGATATAAGAAATATTTTCAGTATTAAAAAAATACGCTTAGTGCATTCATGGTGGTTAAGTTCGACATCAGTCGCGTTGTCACAAGTATAACGCCGTGTTGGATTTTGTGCATACAAACCTCCCAACAGATCGATTGTGCGGGTTGCATATATGCCGATATTCCGAGCACCGAGAAAGGAAGATGAGTTCAGTAAACAACGGAGAAAATACCGAGCGAGTTAGCTTCGCGATTTAAGTAATATAGCTATGAGCTTACACTCGGGAGACAGTAGAATCGATCCCCACAGTCATCAGTCCTGAAGATGGTTTTTCAGTAGGTTTTCATCTTCGCATCCGGCTGTATGCTAATTAATTCCACACTCACTTTCTTCCCATTCTAGCCTGCCCTATCCTATAGTGACCATTGTGCTTCGTCGGTGCAACGTAAAACAGATAGAAAAGAGACAAAATTGGTATAGTCTTCATTCTTTTCTACGTGTGTCAATATTCTAATAAACCGTACCATATTATTGTGTGCGTGTTGTTAACGACATTGTTCTTTAGCATTCCTTCCTAAAAGAGATATTCTCTTCATTTCACTTCTGGGACTCATCACTTATTCCAGTGTATTCATTTGTGTTTTTATTTATTTTTTGTTTGTTTTACTTTCGATTGCCAATTATTATAATACTAATATGCATTTCGTTTTAATTTGCTTTCAATTGTTATTTTTTATTTTATTGCTATAGATCGATATTTAGTTAAGAAGGTACTTAATTGGGTGCAGAGCCTGTGTATTCGAAATAAATAAATAAATAAATAAATAAATAAATAAATAAATAAATAAATAAATAAATAAATAAATAAATAAATAAATAAATAAATAAATAAATAAATAAATAAATAAATAAATAAATAAATAAATATCGTTCAATTAGCCACAGTAAAGTTGACATTATTTTTACACTATTTCAGGTCGTGTACCTCAGCCAGTCACGTGCTGCTGTCGCCTTTGTTGGCATCAACAATCCGTATGTAAGAATCTCTCAACATCCCGAGCTGATACTGTGTCCTGATGTGAGCGACGAGATAGGCTGGGTCTCGTGGGATCCCAAAAGCGTGAAGAGAGGGGAAGGCTATATCTGCGAGGTAGCAGCACTGCGAAAGATGGTGCCCAGCATACCCAACATCTCAGTCAACAAGCTGCTAACGTGAAGTGATCTGTAGAAACAAGTTTCTCTGCCAGAAACTACTAGGTAATGTGCACAGCACAGTGGATACGTGCAAGCCAGTGTGATATTGCCCTGTCGAGTGAAGATATGAACACTTAATGACGCTGCCTTTAGTGTCTTAAGGGAAAATGAAGGCGGAATATTTTAAGAAATGCACATTTTAAAATATCTTTGTACGAAAGATCTATGCTTTGGGAACGCGTTCCCTAAGTTTCGTGTCTGAAATAATATTAGTAATGGGTTAATTATTCTAAAATTGGAGGGTTTGCAGGAGCCAAGCCCCCCGTTCTCTAAAAGGTTATTTATGTTCAGTATTCAGAAGAGTTTTGGCAGGTAATCTGAACGAATTAATAGAAAAGAATACTCTTCTCTCCTAGTCACGGTTGAGCACCGACTGGGGAAAGAGTATTCGTTCATTGTAATCATAACAATTACCTGCAGGTGATTTTGTAAATATTAGAAAATACGAAATATTTAACAATGAACAAAATGTCACAAGGTATAATAAAAATATACTTTACTAATACAGTACATATCCTGTGCAAGTTATTTGGACATATCCTTAAAAGTTAAGATATTTCCTAGACTTTAACTAACTGAATAGAAAATCTAAGTTCCCAAGGAGGATATTAGATATTTTTCACCAATAGAGCATGTAAAAAAACAGATCAGATGTAAGGCTTTTCAAGCGTTTGCTCTATTAACCAGCGTTTCGTTTGGTTAATAGAGCAAACGCCTGAAAAGCCTTACATCTGATCTGTTTTCTGACATGCTCTATTGATGAAAAACATCTAATTCCCTCCTTGGGAACTTAGAATTTCCATTCGGAATTGCTAGGCAGGCAATAATTCCATTGTGGAATTTTATCTCCCGTATGCAGTTATCAGACTGTGCCTTTTATTTAGGGCTTCTGATAAGTTCACCTGCATACACCCCAGCGTCAGTAGGTAGGGTCTGGCACATCCCACTCTGATGAGTCTAGTGTCAGACCTAAGACAAAACGCTGGTTAATAGAGATAACGCCTGAAAAGCCTTACATCTGATCTGTTTTTTAACTAACTTATACAGGATGTATCCGTGAAGATGTTACAAACTTTCATGAATGATGGAGGACGATCAGTTTGAGATAAGGAATCGTAGTCCGGAAAAAACATTCAAGACATACTGTAAGGTTTTGGTAATTAATCGTTTCGACAATTTCTTCTTCCTCCCCGCCTAAATACAGCAGCGTACACAGTGATGCTCAGGGATGTAGTACCCACGTTTCTGGAACACATCCGTCTTGCCCTTCGTCAACGGATGTGGTTCCAACATGATGGAGCCACATATCACAGAGGATTCGTGAACACCTGTATCAGACATTCTATGAAGAGTTGAAAAGTGGATAGGAAGTGGAAGTCCTGTTTCATACCTGTATTGACGCAGGGGGACGCCATTTCGAACATTTGCTGTAAATGGAGCAGCTTGTGAAACTTGTGCGGGTAAACGGACCTAAAAGATTAGAATTTTGCTAAACTTTTGACTCGATCTTTTCCGGAATATAGTTCGTTATCTCAAATCGATTCGCTTGCCGTCCTCCGCCATTTGTGAAAGTTTGTAACATCACCGATACACCATGTTTAGTCAAGAATACTTCCTCTTTAACTACATGCATTTTCTCTGTTTTAGCCTTCTTTACCGGGCGAGTTGGCCGTGCGTGTAGAGGCGCGCGGCTGTGAGCTTGCATCCGGGAGATAGTAGGTTCGAATCCCACTATCGGCAGCCCTGAAAATGGTTTTCCGTGGTTTCCCATTTTCACACCAGGCAAATGCTGGGGCTGTACCTTAATTAAGGCCACGGCCGCTTCCTTCCAACTCCTAGGCCTTTCCTATCCCATCGTCGCCATAAGACCTACCTGTGTCGGTGCGACGTAAAGCCCCTAGCAATAAATTTTAGCCTTCTTTAGATTTATTTCTCCGGTACTCCTCTGATAGTGTTATATAATATTGCGGTTCTTCCTGTTTTTTCCATTGTGTATTTAATAGCTCAGCAAGATTGTCAGGTTCCAGTTCACTTTCAAATTTTTCCTCTCTCTTCCCCATCTACATAGCTACTTCTCTCTGATATTTCTCGTTTCTTTATAGTGTTTTAACAGGCGTGCCAATCCAATATGATTGAAACGTGATCTGGTATGTAGCAGGTTCGAGATGGCCGTAATGTTTATTTATTCGATAGTCGATCTTCGATCCGTGTAATAGAGCAAGACCAACTACAAGATCTCAGACCTTAACCAACCTATCGAAACTGTCCATTAACTGCGGCCAGTATCCAGTATTCGGGAGATAGTAGGTTCGAACCCCACTGTCGGCAGCCCTGAAAATGGTTTTCCGTGGTTTCCCATTTTTACACCAGGCAAATGCTGGGGCTGTACCTTAATTAAGGCCACGGCCGCTTCCTTCCCACTCCTAGCCCTTTCCTGTTCCATCGTCGCCATAAGACATATCCGTGTCGGTGCGACGTAAAGCAACTAGCAAAAAAAAAAAAAAAAAAAAAAAGAATATTATAATAATAAACTGTCCATAATGGCGGCAGCTGGAGTGCTAGCATGCGTTTGTTTTGATTTGTGTAAGCCGTGTTCTTACCAAATATTTACGGAAATTTGAATATTATTAATCATACATTATATTTATTTATAATCTTAAGAAGGTTATAGATCCTCTTTCAGTGCCGTAAGAAGCTGTTTGTTCTAAAAGAGCTTATTTATTCCAACAATATCGGTGGTGATTAGGTTAATGTTGATTCTCGTGTTCTTCTCTGGAAGTATTTTCTTAGATTTTAGTTACCTATGCAATATGTTTATAGTTTAACATGCTGTGTGCCTGGATGTAAGTAAGAGCTTCGGTGTTCCCGTTTTCAAAAGACCTAGTATTAAGGCAAAATTGGGTTAAGAGCATTCGCAAGGAAAACTTCGAACCGAATCATAGGACTAATAACGTTGTGTGCATTAATCATTTTATCATTTTTGAAATCAAATGTATTGTTAGGAAAGACATTATATACCCATAGAAGGTGGTGATCTAATTCGAGTGCCGCGCAAACTTCCGAAGTTGAAACTAATGATGCCTATCCTAGCATTTGCCCTATCAGCCAACGTACCTTACTACAAAGAAAATTAAATCAGTCCCAGAAAGATCCGGAAAATCATGACCAAGATTTATGATTTGATTTAGAGACTAAATTAATCTTAAACGGTGGAGCAAGAATGATGTTATTAATTTTCAACGTTTTATAATGAAGATGCGTAAACTAAACCTAACCCCATCTTCCGTGAGTGAACATGAGGATTATGTTCTTTTTTATATTAAATACAATTATTCCATCAATTCTGGTGTGTTCAAAGGTGACAAGTGCTTTATATGGTCAAGTGTATCATACAAATATCGCTTTTACCTACTCAACAATACAGGTGGATTTTAGAGGGTTCAAAATTTTGTTGGAGAAATTTGTTTGCGTGTTTTACATGATGGGCTATGGTTAATGGTGGTGTTACATAGTATTTCATGTAAGGTTAATAATGTTCTTTGTTGACATCTATTTATCGTATTTGCTGACCGGAGATTCATATGTGAAATATTTGTATACCCTGTGTCTGTTTCAACCTGACGTTGATACAATAATTCTCCCTTCGTTATTTTCCCCTCTGAAATTTAATTTAGACTTACAATACGCGATAATTACTTTTGGTGTTTAATTATTCATATTTTTAGTTAGTGAGTTGCATTTAATGACGTTCGACTTGTGATATTTTCTTTAGGTGAGTCGGAATAAACATGCATAACCTTTCCCTCAACCTGTCATATCGCACACCGATGCCCGCCAAGTTTTTTCTGGATTACGGTCTGATGAAATTGTAGTTGGTCTTGAATAGAGTCAGTGATTGTTGGCATCTAATTTTCATTTTCCTTTGTGCCGATGACCTGGATTTTAGGCTCTTTTAAACAACAATAAACATCATTATTTTACTTTTGGATGTGTGGTAATAATTTCTTGTGAAAGTAGTGATATAATCTTCATTTCACTCAGGTTATATTTTAAGTTGGGTAGCTGAGGATGACAATGATTGGCAAAGTTCAGGAAAGTAAACCAAACCTACAGGTTTCAGAATAATAATAATAGATATGTCTTTGCTGACTGAAGCAATCCTGCCAACTTGCCAGTGCAAAGTTTGAGGGGAGAGAAGTTTGAATATCGCTCCACAATTGTAGTTTCCCCTTTCTTTGTGATCCTCCGTAGTTTTCTTGTTGATCCTCTTCGTCTTTCTTATTTTATAATCTTTATCATTTTTATAACATGAGTACTTTTTTCGAGAAATATTCCCAAGATTTTAATGAAACTGAGCACCCACTTTCTGCATTATGTAAAGTGAATTTCACGGAAAGCTTTCTTTGATATATTTATTATGTTCGTAACTGGAGTCTCGAGAAATTGCAGAAACTGAACATTAACTTCTTAAGATCTATTACAATAGATATAATTATTTATTTCATGAAATACTTCCTCTCATGTAGAGGCTGCCTTGCGACAAAGCATACTTTTATATTCATTTTTAGAAGATAAAAAAGAAATTTTGATGGTAACCTGATTGTAACAATGCTTTCTTAGAATTATCAACGAAACCCTTAAGGCTATGATGGCAATCTCCACTAACGTTGTAATTGGCAGAAACATCTGCTTCCAAAATTTGGCGGCAAAAACGGGAATTTTTGCCCTCGCTCCAATCATCAGACCCACTATGTCGATTTCCTCTAGCTGGTATTTCTCCCTGTAGTAAGGAATTGTTGGTATAATTGTGTAAAGAAACGTTTCCAGCTAATGAATGTTCTGATATCATGAACCATGTATACACACTTTGTAGGTGTGTGGATTTTTGAAAAAAATATTCCGAGTTGTCTATACTAATATTATAAAGAGGAAAAAATTTGTTTGTTTGTACCGGATAGACTCAAAAACTACTGAACCGATTTCAAACATTTCTTCACCTATAGAAAGCTACATTGCCAGTGAGTAACATGGGCTGCATTTTATTTTCAGAACAATTCTAAGTGGGGGTCACGGGGGGAGATATAAAAATAATAGGCAAACATAGGCAAAATATCGAATTTGTCGTATTAGGACGACACAACGCTCAATTTAATCCTCCTGAAGCAAAGAACAAAACTCGGTAAGAACTATGGGCCCGAAAACCATGTTTTAAGGCCCTAAAACCAACCGTTACGGAGATATTTGCACCACACTACCCCCTTTTCTAGGAAACGGATAAAAGAAATGAACTGCCGTAACCATGGCAACGTCAGCTCCAGGATTCTAGAGCAGCGTGATTATGCATGTACGTTTGGGCATAGCTACCAACCAAAATTGGTACACATAAGACTTACTCTCTGGAAAAGGTATACTGTTGTGTAAGGCACTCATAGGACTCCTTTGGGCGGGGATGGAAAGGGGATGACGTATAAAAATTTTACTACTGTATATATAAAAATGGATGTATGTGTGTGTGTATGTGTGTGTGTAAATGACACATCGAATTCATAGTTTTCGGGGTCGCTGAGTTGAAAAGTAATACTCCAGAGTTTTTTAAAAGTCCAAGTTCAGCCCTCTTTTACGTGGGGAGCTGGGGGGGGGGTGAGATATAGAAATAATTAAAACAGTTTCGAATCCATAGATTTCATGGTCTCTGAGATGAATAGTAATACTCTGGATTTTTTATAAGTCCAAGTGGGGGGGCGAAGGGGGTGAGATATAAAAATAATCGAAAAACTATATATAAAAATCTTATTTTCATCTTCTTACTATATATAAAATGGATGTGTGTGTGTGTATGTGTGTGTGTGTGTGTCACATCTCCTCCTAACCCACCGGAGCAATTTAACCAGACTTGGTACACTTATCAATTAGTATCAGGAGACAAACCACGTGGGGGTAAGTCATCCCTAGCACCCTTATAGGCAGGGGGCGAAAGGGGTGGGATAAAAATAATCTAGAATAGTATCGAATCCTAGTTTTCGTGGTCGCTGAAATGAATAGTGACACTCCGAATTTTTAAAGTTCATTCTCAGCCCCCTTTGGGGTGAGGGTGAGGGGGAAGTGAGATATAAAAATAATCGAAAACAGTGTCGAATCTACAATTTTCGGGGTCACTGAGATGAATGGTGACAATCCAGATTTTTTATCTCTTAGGGGTGGGGGGCGAGAGGGGGACAGTCTTATTGACAGTTGAATTTCTATACATCGTATCTATAGTGCGACGGCTAAATACATATAATTATCACTTATTAATTTTTGACAGGATCAAATACTTCCCAGTCGATTCGAGCTTCCATAAGAACGAAGATTTTACTCGAAAATTAAATAATCTAAAACTTGAAATCAAACACATCTAAATCATTCTAAAACTACATAATAGATCGTTACACATCAATCTGCAGGTCAAAAAGGAATTCTATAAAAATTCACTTCACACATAACTTACTGGTAATGCACATTTTAAAAGGTAAATATTCAGAAACTATCAGGGCAACGCCGGGTACTACAGCTAGTGTGATAAATAAAAAGAATGAAATTTGGATTGGAGGTTACAGAGTCAGTGAGAGAGGTAAAAATTTCGCATTCGTACATTTTCTCCTCTGCACGGAAAATCATACAATAATGGACGAGAGAGCGAGTACAGGTTATTTAGTTGGTTCCCCTCTTAGTAGCCTTTTACGACATGCAGGGAGTACAGATAATGCAACTTATCACTTCACCCACGTGGGATATAAATAGTTGCGATATATTGAAATAAAAGTGAGTATATCCACAAAACATTGGCAAAGCTCATGAATAGTGAAAAAATGAAAAAAAAATCTAGACCTCGTACGCTTTCATTTTCTGGCTGTGTGCCTCCTTCCTCCCATCCGTCCACTTAGGTCTCCTGGTCTCTGTACTCTTTTTGCTTGTGAGGGACAGTGGGAAGACTCCCTGTAGGATGGCCTGTCGGTACTGAGATCGGTTCTCTGTGGTCTCTAATGGGATCTGTAGTTCCTCTAGGTCTGAGTTTACTGAGGTGATCCACTTGGTCTTGGAAGCCTTTCTCCTACTTGTCACTGTGAGAATTCTGTTGGTGAGGCTGCAGTGTTTCAGGTGGATCAAGTGCCCGTAGAAAGTCAGTCGTCTTTTTCTCAAAGACGTGACTATGTCTTTATGATGTTCGTAGAGCTCGTTGATGTGTCTGATCCTGTAGGTGCCATCCTCCTCTCTCATGGGTCCTAGTATCCTGCTCAATATCTTCCTCCCTTTAAATTCTAGCTTACTGAGTGTGCCCGTTCAATGTTTTCTTATTCTTCTTCTACTTTTCTTCTTATTATTATTATTACTATTTAGGGCCAATAACTACCACGATAAATAACTGTTACACATTTTTGGAAGTGTTTTTTGCAGCAAAGAATTTCTACATTCTTTCCTTGGTAGCCCGCTATCTTTCCATCGACCAACTACTGTTATGATTTTGTTCTTCAGGGAAGCCCTTGAAGTTGTTGATTTGTGACCGGTGCTGTGCTCGATTTGAGATGTCCTGTCGCCTTAGTCCAGCCTTGTTGAAGTCTTTACTCACCTCCTAGAACCACTTGCCAAAAACTTTGAATCTACTATCAAGTATCAGCAAGATTCGTTTTGTCATTCGCTATTATTATTATTATTATTATTATTATTATTATTATTATTATTATTATTATTATTATTATTATTATTATTATTATTATTATTACGGGGATACCCGTGAAGCAGAAAGAGGTTAAAGAAGGCCCCGGAGTGAATGGGTCTCTCTACAGTATCAAGAAGTGAATTAAAATTGTAAAAGGTTATATTTTTCTTTTAAGAACTTCATACTTAACAATCTTTCACTGAGTGAACACTATAATATATCAGGTACAATGACAAACTAGAAACAAGACAAGAAAGATCCAAATTTTAGTGATTTTTACAAATTCTGGGCTTCAAGCCCCTCGCTTCACAATTTCTGAGCTCCCAGCTCAAATCTACAAAGAGCACAAATTTATCCAAGGACAGAAATCCCCTAATTTATGCACTTGCTCCCGAAATACAATTTCTAGCCTTCTAGATGCACTCTTTACAATTACAAAATTTTAAAAAGAGCTAACAGGCTCTCGACTGCCTACTCAAGGCAACATTACATTAATCTCGGGTCTCTCAAATCACCATTTACAAATGGAGCTAATTTTTACAGCGGTATTAAATACCCAACCTACTGGGCTTTTGTGGAATAAGCATAACAGGTTAAATTAATGGCCCGAACACAAAAATGAGTGGAGGCGTATACTTGCCCTCCTAGATATGAACAATAAAAAAGAACCTAAGGGGCTCTAGGCCGATGAAACAGGGGCTATTCCCAAACTACTGAGGTGATTCGTATAGCAATTACATTAACACATTACAGTAGCAAAAACAGTTAGAGAATAACGTAGTCACCCCAAACCAAGATGAAGGGGAGCTCGAGAGAGTACTTCACTCTCTATCCCCGGTTTATAGTTAAAGAATTTATGAAGGTTTTTACATTAGCCGGAAGGAAGTTACATTTTAGAAAAGCTTGTTACATAACTAAAGAGTCGGACCTTTCCCTCGGGTTAAACTGCGGAGGTAGCAAGAAAGAATAAAGTTATGTGGCCATTACCTTGCAGATGTTCCAGCTGCCGACGAAAGAGGCCGTCCACCTCCTGCTTAACACACACACTCAGATAGACGTCGATCAATTGGCCAAGAAACATGAAAAGCCGCAGTTTATAAACCCTCAGAGAAGGTTCGAGATCATTCAAGACTAAATCAGCCACACCCTCTCAATTTAATTGGTCAATTTCAAAGTCGCACTCAGAATGGAACAAGAAGCCTGTGATAGGTTGAAAATTAATTACAGAAATTTTTCATTGGCCAGATTCAAAACTGGCGGAAAGGAAAAGGAAATATTGCCAACCCAAAAATAAATGAACATCAATCAGTTAAGAAAAATCCTACAAATACAAAACTTCTTTAAATTATAAGTTCTTTCACTTTGCACCAGGGTGCATTATCATAGTTTTTTGGTAGTGTCATCTGTGGAGAAATATCCAAACTTCTTGATGTATAGCAAACAAAACTAGGAGAAATTCAGTCAGTTTAGGAAACTGCACAATAACAAAATTACGTAATATTTCGGTGGTGACATTTTCTAATTAGTGTTCTAAGTTCCTTTTGTAGAAGTTTCCACTTTTATTCGATAAAAGGGTTCATTAAGGCGCTTATTTTGAATGCGCGGCGTTGAGGTGTACCTCCTGGTACAGACCTGCCTCCCCCCAAATGTCCTTGCTTGGGGTGACATAGAAGAATTTTGAGAAAACATTTCCAATTGAAAAAATCTTTTTTTTAAGTTGATAGATAGCAACTTGTTTAACTTCAACTTTAGAGTGTCCTTGTTGTAGTAGAATGTTAAATACATGTTGATAGATTTGACGGCAAGACCTGCCGCCGCTTACCGATACCCAGTTGAGGTCGCCCGGACCCCTCAAGTACCCTCAGATACACCTCTCCCGCTAATATGAGAGGGGTAATCGTGGTGATGGTCGCCGCTTATTAGAAGTCCATGTACAGTCCCCAGATGAGTTGGCGGTAGGGTCACCGCACTTCAGCCTTTGCCGGGAGATGGACTCCAGCGCGCCGTTCACAAGGAGTCTTCACGGGAGTGGAGTGGGCCCATACCCCACTTCTGTTTTCCTCTCCAGGTGTTGCAGTACGGCGGCGAACGGCTGAGGGGGCACTGAAACAGTAAGATCTAGGCGGCAGAAAAGTGTTGTTGCTTGAGATATGATAGTACGATCTTTATTGGTGATGCAGAGGGGCGGGCGGCGTGTAAGGTCCTTGTGTGCCAAAGGTGCGGAGATGCAGGAGACGGGGGCTTGGTATTGGCCACTAAGGAATTGACAGCAGGAATGCCAGAGGGGAAGATCGTACATACAGATCATATAGCAAAGTAAAGCGAAAAGCAAAGTCATCTCCGTACAGGCCATGAAGGCCCTTGGAGTGGTGGAAGGTAAAGGCTTCCACTATTCGTAACCTCGGCACTTGATGGGGTGGAGGGGTTGCTCTACGCCCGACCACCTTTGCCCCCAGGAATTAACCTGGTACTCATTTTTGGTGTAGGCTGAGTGAACCTCAGGGCCATGTGCACCTCCGGAATTGAAAGTGTTGTTTCTTAAATTTTACGACTTCCTGACGGGGATTCGAACCCACGTCCTTCCAGGCGAACCGAGCACGCCCTTACCGCCTCGGCCAGGCAGGCCCCATACAGATCATATACCACATTTAATAACATAATCGGGGCAGAAGGCCTCGGATAATAATAAAAAATATAACCTTCGAACTCCTGCTAAATTTAGCGGCTAACGAAAATAGCAAATCAATTATACAGGTTTCACCTGAGAGAGGTGGATTCTAAAGATCCTCCCTGTAGCTGGATTGCTTACTAATAAGGTAACAGGTGTCAAAAAATCCAAAATGACACACGGCCCATGGAATCTGGGGGAAAACTTGCCCGGAGGAACGAAATTCCTAACCATGACTTGATCTCCGACTTTTAAATCCGTGGACCTCCGTCCACGATCATATCTTTCCCTAACTTTTTCATGGGACACTTTAAGATTGGCCTTAGCCTCCTTCCATAGATCCCTAATATTATCGGGATCTATTGTATCTGGTAATACATCATTAAGTGACCCAAGGTTAGAGAGCGGCGTGTTAGAACAAACTTAAACATTAGAGAAGCTGGAGTGAACTTGTGAGACTCATGAACCGCCGAATTTAAAGCAAAGGCCAACCAATGCAGGGACGTATCCCACCTGGAATGATCTTCATGATGAAACGCGATTAGAGCAGACCTAAGATTACGATTGACCCGTTCAGCCAGAGATGGTTGATGATAATACGCCGATGTAGTTACATGTGATATAGACAGATCAAAACAGAATTTTCGGAATAAGTTGGATGTGAATGCTTTAGCATTATCAGAAACTAAATATTGACAAGGACTAAAATAAGCAAATATAGTATTTAAACAAGAAATGGTGGACTGAGCGGTTGCCAGCTTAGACGAAAATAACCAGGAAAATCTACTGAAACCATCTACACGTACAAGAATGAATTTGTTGGCGTTCCCATTTGATTGGGGGAAGGATCCGACGTAGTCTATATAGAGGCGTTCCATGGGGCGCGACGCTTGATGGGAAGATACTAGACCAAACTTAGTGGACAAGGTGGGCTTACTCAGCAAGCAAGATTTACAAGCTTTTACCAATTCATGAATTTCGCCGTCCATACTTTTCCAAATAAACATCTCTCGGATCTTTTCCCGAGTTCTGAAGTTGCCTAAATGTCCCCCTAATGGGGTCTCGTGATAATACTTGAAGATCAAAGGCACAAGAACAGTTGGAACCATTACTTTCATATTTTGGTCATGCCTCGACGGGCAACACAAAACCCCGTTTCTCAATACATAAGGGACGACATGTTCCCCAGAAGAAAGGGTTTCCATAATAGGATCCAGCGCAGGATCTTCACGTTGATATTTTTTTCAATATCCTCAAACAACATGGGGGCATCAGTTAGAATGGCATTAATACTCGAAGGTATGGGTGTGGAGAGAGAAGAACTATCTTCCTGTTCGGTGGTCTCCACTTCGTTTGAAAACATGCGGCTTATTCCATCCGCAACGACATTTTCAGATCCTCTGATATGCCTTACATCAAACAGGAAGGCCGAAATCCTGATGGCCCAACGGGCTATACGACCAGTACGAACAATGGACAATGAAAACAATGAATTTCTTCTAAAAATCAGGCATAGCAAGGACAGGGGCGTTGCAAAGAGCTAATTTCAGATCTTCGAAAGCGGCTTGTTGAGACGGTCCCCACTCAAATTTGATGCCTTTCCTGTGGAGTAAGTTCAAGGGCGCCGCTCTGTTAGCGAAGTTAATAATACATTTCCTGAAGAAATTCACCATGCCGATGAACCTGGCAATACCTTTGATGTCTTTAGGAGGTTTGAAATCACGGATGGCCTGTGTTATGGAATGATCGATAGAAACACCATCGGGCGACACAATATGCCCTAGGAATGACATAGAAGGTTTAGCAAACGCTACCTTGGATAACTTAACAGTTAACCCTGCTTTACGAAGGCGATCGAGTACTTCCTTTAAATGATCAAGGAATTCTTCAAAGGTCTCAGAAAATACATCATCAAGATAGTGATACAAGTATTAAAATTTGATGTCGGAAAAGACCATATCTAGCAGTCTAGTGAGCACAGCTGCCCCCGTGGGGAGCCCGAAAAGCACGCGGTTGTACTCAAGTTCCAATCCGTGGCGAAAGCTGTTAGATGTTTCGATTCTTCAGCTAGAGGGATCTGGTTGTACGCCTGATTAAGGTCTAAGATGGTAAATAACTTGGCTTTCCGAAATCATGAAAAACAAGAATGAAGGTCGGGAAGAGGCACAGATTGTAAAACCACCTTCCGATTTAAAGCCCTATAATCAATCACAGGCCTGAAGCCGCCTTGGGGTTTCGGCACCAGAAAAATGGGCGATAAATACGCCGACTTAGAGGGTCAAATAATACCGTCCTTTAACATCTGATCGATGATCTCTTTAAGAGCCTTCATTTTAGGTGGAGACAGCCTATAAGGCGGAAACCTAACCGGAATCGAATCCGTTACCTCAATCCTGTATTCCATAAGGTCAGTAACACCAAGAGTATTCGAAAATACATCCGGAAACGACTGACACAACTTACGAATACTTTCTGCCTGCTCCTCAGGTAGATGTCTAAGGTCTAACAACATCTCATCCTGGGTAGGCGAAACAGATGAATATGATACAGAATTACATTTGAGCAAAGGAATTTTACAATTATTAGCAAATTTGTAGGTGCACGACTTGCTCTGAATGTCGAACACCAGATCAGTAGAAGACATGAAATCCGCTCCCAATATTACGGGGCAAGACAAGCGCTTAGCCACAAACAATTTTATTTTCCAGGTGAATTTAGAAATACGAATTTTGGCAAAGAGGAAACCTAAAATTTCTAATGGAGAGGGATTAGCCGAAACGCATTGGACTGAAGACGAACAATAATCAGAAAACTTACAAACAGTCTTTAATTTGGAATACCATTCAGTCGAAATTATCGAACACACGCTCCCAGAGTCTAATAGAGCCGTGACGGGTTCACAATTCAATTCAATTTTCAGAAATGGTAGTAGTGCGGGGGACTCAACCGCAATTCTGAGGCATTCTTTAGGGCATTCAAATCATGGATTAGAAGAACCTTTATCCTTACCAGAGCTTTCGCTTGGTTTAACAGGGTCTGAGCCTTCGGAAGATGGACCTACCGACTCAGCCGTTGATACTAGTCACATTATATTACTGGAGTTCGTGGAGGTTGCACCAGAAGTTGAGCAGGAGGGGCTGCTATTGGCATTAGTGCAATTCTTGGCTAGATGAGTAAAAGAGCCGCATTTGAAACATCCTTGTGATCACCCTGCTCCATTCTTTGTCCCTCTCGATTTTATCACTGGGCACTTGTCACGCAGATGTTCCGTAGACCCACAAGCGTAGCACTTACGGGTGGTGAAAGTTCGGCGAGGTGAAGGCCGAAAATTATCAGAAGAAGGAGGGGGGTTCCTTCGCAACTCTTAAGGTGTCGGCATACCACACTCCTTCGTCTGAGACAGCCATAGCCTCTAAGCCTAATTCGGCCAAAGTTTGGGGACGAGACTCAAAACATAAATAATATCTATAAGGGGGTGAGATACCTTCAACAATCGTTTGCACTATTTGGTCTTCCGAAAAATGCAGGGCGAACACTCGGGTATAAAATTTGATATCTTGGATGTAATCCGCAAGATTTCCGTCCAGACGTTGTACCCTAAAATAGAACTTCTGTATTAAAGAGGACATTGCCCTAGCCGGAATGAAATTCGCCAAAAGGTGAGCGTGGAAGTCTTCTATGGATGATCTATCAGCTATAGCCTTAAGTATCTTGTTCGATAGGACGCCTACAGAATACGGGTACATAATTTGAAGAATTTGAGAGTGAGAAAGGGAAAACACTAGAGCGTGATCTTGAAATTCCACGAGAAACCTGTGAAATAAAATAACAACATTGGTGGAGTTTACCGAAAATTTAGAAATTTCCCTAAGCAACATAGCCAGTGGATGGGGCAGACTACTAAAACAGGGTGACATAATTGGAGATGGCCTAGAGGGTTGAGAGGCTTCAGACACAGCATTGTTATAAAAGAAAGGTGGAATTTGTGTTATTTAAGGCTCTTTTATTTATATGTGCTGGTTCATTAATTCATAATATAAAGGATTCTCAAGATATTCGTTTAGCAGCAATTTTTGGAAAATTTGAGGTTGTAAAATAATTGATTGAAATAGATGTAGATCATGTAAATTAGTCTCATTTTCTAATGGGGCAGAAGTTTGTTGAGTTGCCAAAGATTTCCTACTTTCTACACCTTTGGAAGAATCCTCCTCAGCAGGCAAGTTGATTAAAGGGGCTTGATCACTTTTGGGAGCAGCTACTCCGGTCAACAATTGACTAACTATCTTTAACATATTTGATAGATGGTCATCTAAATTACTAGCCTCCTTAACATGATCTTCTTTTAATTTCAGAGACAATAGGTCCTTAACCCTATGATAAAAATGGAACAATCTCGTCTGTACTCCTTTAAGCTGATTAGGAGATGCATCGCTTACTTAAAAAACTAACTATAGACGCTAGCTCGGTGGTGTTGTCCGTGATAGTGGAAAGAGCCTCATCAATTTCCTTCTCCCCCAAAATTGGGATGCAAATTAGCAGGAATCTTTAAGTTTGGCAATATCTGCCGCAACCGTGCCTCCAGATTGAACATTTCTAATGAGTAATTCATAAATCAATTCCTCCTTGCGCAAGTACCCAATTTGGAGGACTTCACGAGGGCCAGACATGATGGAGAACTACAAATTTAGAGAAAGAAGAAAAAACTTCCAGCGACCGAGAAAAATTCTTAGAGTTCGGATCGGATCCTATGTTTAGCCGTCGAAAGAGGCTTAATTTAGACCCATTCAACCACGCTCGGCTACCACTTGTTACGGGGATACCCGTGGAGCAGAAAGAGGTTAAAGAAGGTGCTGGGGTGAATGGGTCTATGTACAATATCAAAATTTTTAAACCTGAACTGAAGGTTGTATTTCTTCAGAAAACAACAATTTAAAAAACATTCACTTAGTGAACATAACATATCAGGTACAAAAGCAATCTTGAAACAAGACTAGGAAAATCCAAGATGAGTGAACTTTACAGATTCTGAGCTTCAAGCCCGTAGTTTTACAATTCTAGAGATACCGGATCCAGTTTACAAGACTTTAATTAAAAATAAGGAACCAGTAAGTTAAGGGCAGAAATCCCCTAAATCAAGAGCACTTGCTCCCCCAATTACAATGTCACGCCTTCCAGAGGCACCATTCACAATTACAAAACTTTGAAATGAGCTAACAGGTTCTCCGTTTCTTCCAGCCTACTCGAGGCAACATCAAAAATCTTACACTCCTTGGCCTTCCAAGGCCCAACTTACAAATTGAAACAGGGGAATCTCGTACCCACCTTATAGGGCCTTTGCGGAAAAGAACAGGTTAAGTAAACGGCCCGAAACACAAACTGAATGGGGGCGTACCCTGCACTCCAGATACTGAAATATAAAATACTACAGGGCTCTTGGCCGATGAAGCTGGGGCTATTCCCACACTACTGAGGTGGTTTGAATGGAAATAACTTTAATACATTACAGAAACGAAAGGTTGCGAAAACGTAGCCACCTCAAACCCAGATAAAGGGGAGCTCGAGAGGGTAACTCACTCTCTGTCCCAGATTTACAGTTTTTACATTAGGCAAAAGAAAAGTTACATTTTAAAATAGCATTGTTACATAATTAAAGATGTCCGACTCGTTGGCTGAATGGTCAGCGTACTGGCCTTCGGTTCAGAGGGTCCCGGATTCGATTACCGGCCGGGTCGGGGATTTTAACCTTCATTGGTTAATTCCAATGGCCCGGGGACTGGGTATTTGTGCTGTCCCCAACATCCCTGCAACTCACACACCACACATAACACTATCCTCCACCACAATAACACGCAGTTACCCACACATGGCAGATGCCGCCCACCCTCATCGGAGGGTCTGCCTTACAAGGGCTGCACTCGGCTAGAAACAGCCACACGAAATTATTATTATTATTATTATTATTATTATTATTATTATTATTATTATTATTATTATTAAAGATTCCGATCTTCCCCTCGAATAAAGCTGCGGAGGTGGCAAGAAAGAATTAAGTTATGTGACCATTACCTTATAAATGTTCTGCTGGCCGAAAAAAGAGGCGCCCCGCCTCCTGTCTTAACACACACACTTATAAAGACGGTGATCAGTGACAAGGAAACATGAAAAGCCGCAGTTTATATACCCTCAGGGAAGGTTCGAGATCATTCAAGACTAATCAGGACACACCCTCTTAATTTTTATTGGCAGATTCAAAGTGAACTGGAAATGCGGGATTGGTTGAAAATTAACTACAAAAATTTGTGATTGGCTAGATTCAAAACTGGCGGAAAGAAAAGGAGGTATTGCCAACCCAAAAATAAATGAACATAGATCAATTATGGAAAAACTAGGAATATGAAACTTTTTTAAGTTATAAGTTCTTCCACCTTGAACCAGAGTGCATGATCATAGATTTTAGTAGTATCATCTGTAGAAAAATGTCCAAACTTCATGATGTATAGCAAAACAAAACAAGGAGAAATTCAGTCAGTTTAGGAAACTTCACAACAAAACAATTACTTAATATTTCAGTGGTGACATCTTCTGATTAACGTTCTAAGTTCATGTTGTATCGGTTTCCACTTTTGTTCGATAGAGGAGTTTCTTAAGGCACTGATTTTGAATGCGCAGGGTAGAGGTGTACCTCCCGGTACAATAATAATAATAGTAATAATAATAATAATAATAATAATAATAATAATAATAATAATAATAGTAATAATAATAATAATAATAATAATGATGATGATGAAAACTACGAATACAATTCCACAAAAGCCGTTCACGTAAATGTAAATTTTATAACGGAAAATTAAAGAAAATATAACTATCTCGTGAAAAATCTCGTTAGACTATCCCTAAATAGTTTTCTAAAACAATTAAAATGACGATAACAATGATAATAGTATATTAATCTAACCGAACTCAAATGTACTGTCACAAACGAGTTGAAGTAAGTAAGTGAAAATGAAATAGCGTAAATTAGCGATATTAGATGCTCATTAACAACCCTTGAATAGTTTACTAAAAATTGCAATACGGGGATAATAATAATAATGATAATAATAATAATAATAATAATAATAATAATAATAATAATAATGGCAATGCCGAGGGAAGCGCTAAAAATAAAAATAAAACACAGCGTGTTATTGTCCTAGCCAAAGGGAGGAGCGTGACGTAGGTCAACGAACTGCAACCGTTCGCAACCACACCAATGACAGAGCAACGGTTTTTCCCAAACCTCACAGTGAATGCTGGAGTAGAGACAATGCAGGACATCATTACGATAAGTTCCAGATTTCAAGTTCCTAACAATTTTAACATAAATATTAATTTCTAAATACTTGAGCGTGATTTGATAGAATCTGACGATGTTGTTTCAGGAGCGAAACATGTAATTCTACCCGATTGTTGGAATAGCTCCCTCCCACTATCAGAAGGGCTGTTGCTGCTGATGCAGAGAGGACAAAGCAGACTAATGATTCTCGCCACCCACTGCATGATCACCAGGCTGTAGTCTGTCGACTGAAGTCGAGAAAGAGCTTCATCACCAGGACTCAACCACTGGTAGGAACACCTGAGTATAACAGCATCACCAGGTGGAAGCGCATGCTGCCGCCTGATACTCCTGCAAAGGAAGAGCTAGCTCCAGGAAATGACCTGCCCTACCCTATTTGGAGATCACTTAATCGTCTTAGGGTGGGCGTACCTCTTTGCAAGACCAACATGCAAAAATGGGCCTTACTTCCAGCTGATGGAGACGCATCCTGCGAGTGTGGTGTAACACAAGATCCGAACCACCTGCTCATCTGTCCCCTACTAGAACATCCCTGTGTGACGTACCCACTTGGCCCACAGATGTATGACAAAATTATAACGTGTCGGGTCACTTTAATATTAAAATAAATAAATGATATGTCATTGTATCTCCAGAAACAGTATCCCAAGGGCGCCAGTCTTCAAGCTTATGGCTTGAAAACAAAAGTAGATAATTAATAATAATAATAATAATAATAATAATAATAATAATAATAATAATAATAATAATAATAATAATAATAATAATAATAATAATAATAATAATAATACGTAATGAGACTCAAAAACTCCCAGGGGTGAGGTGAACGGAACACAAATCATTAAGTACACTAACTTGGAATTTAAGGATCATTAATAATCATTTCATAAAATACAAATTAGAACAGCTATTTATTAGGCTGAAAAACGTGACGTAACGGCGTACTAACGAAATCTGAACTTACGGAAGCAAAAGAAAAAGTGAATGAAATTAACTCTAAGAAAATGAACTGTTGCGCGAAGACTTGCAGTAACTTGTGCCATAAGCTCACCAAATGTAGACTCTGTTGTCTTGAAGCTGAAGATGTGTGGATCTCGTACCGGCTGCCTTCTCTGTTGTTGGATTCCAGTCCTACTTCTACATTTCCTGTCCTTAACACTTCCTACTGTACTCCTTACATAAAGTCGTAATGAGTCCTAATTTTAAGTGCAAAACCACCATGGGTTATGTTCATGGAGAGAATACATTCGTATTCTTCCGTATTACGGAACAGTAGCGTAGCTAAATTCATTATAAGAGCTCTCCTGCCCTATACTAGTCAAAGCCGGTCTCCCGTTGACTACCTCTCGTCATTGAGATAACAAGTCCCAATGAGAGTAACTTTTGAGTAGAATATACTCAGATGCGAAGTGAACTAAGTTAAAATCTTCTCCGATGTGTAGACGTTGAATCGTAGTAAGAGTATGAATAAGAATATAAATGAGAAAGTCCGAATGTCCGAATCTCCTCTCCAGCCCTTGTCGGTGGTATATATTGGCTCAAAAGTCTCCTTCCATCAGCCATATCACATGGTCCAGTAAGATTCGAGGTCTCATCCCTTCTCCAATGTATTGCTGTGGATCCATCACGTTGCTTCATTACGTTCATTCACATAGGCTGAACTTTCCCGCTGAAATAAAGCGTCCCGAAGCTGAGTTTGAAAAGTGGGTGTTAATAATGTATCAACTGTCTCTTCATGCGGTGGAGAGGGTAATATCTCTCGTAACCTCCATGACGTACTTTTCCTGGAACTGGGCTGAAATTAGCCTGCTGACTCTGGTCACCTCACAACGGCTATTGGAAAATTTACTGCAAGTTATAAATATGCGTGATGTTGAAATACTTTACCCAATAATTTGTTCGTTCAGAATACGTTATAGCCGCGATACAAAGAAATGAAATGATGATTGAAATGGATGATAAAAACCCTATATATATATATATATACATATTAATTTAAAAATGACCTATCAGTGAATAAATATATACATCTTATCAATTAAGTATATAGTTCAATAATTAAAAATATACAGTGATGTCCCAAACATCACATTCGCCCCTCTGAGCCTGAAACAAGTAGTACTTCCGTTGAGGGCTCACACTTACACTTTGCCACTTGTTTTCAAAACCACTGTACATTCATTCATTACTGTATACAACATAACACTATTTTACAAAATTACAACTTGATGATTCCACCTACAACTTAATAACAAATAATATATAACACTTCAAAATTTCCATTAAAACACAATATTACAACTTAGCGAGTTTCTGATGTCTCACTTTCTCAAATGTTCGTCACCTCTTGCTGATTTTATGAATCCAGTGTATGCAACACTTGACAATTCAATTTAGATCTGTACAAAATTTACACAAACAAAATGCATCGTATTACTCTTTCAAGTGTTTATACGTTCTTGCTGTATGACTATCACTTCACACACGCTAACACATTCACGTGGTTTTAGCCTAGGGTAAAATTATTGCAAGTCTTTATGATGACTTCTTATAGTCTACGGGGAATTTACATATTTTAAACTGCAATATTAATGATCGTCGTTATATAAAATCAAATACTAGATTACCCATACATGGCGTTACGTAAAGAGAACAGACGTAATCTTGGTAATGAACTCGTGTCAATCGTATATACACACACATCGTGTAGCAAGCAAAACAAAACTTGGGAAACTCCACCTACCAGAGAGCAGTCACTCCACGCTGCGACAGGTGTATATTATATAAGAGATAAGCGTGGCCTGGCTCACTGACCTATATTCCAGCACTATGGAAAATCCACCGGACTCGTAATATATTTACGTAAACTCCGAATGTTGAATGAACCCAATAAAATGCAATCACCGTCAGATAATTTATAAGCACAAGGTCCTAGTTTCTTATGTATACGATAAGGTCCTTGATATAAAAGGAAACACATTTTTGTGACTTTATCTTCACTGTTAGATAACATGGGAACTCTCAAAAGAACAAGGTCACCTACTTCAAATTCATCCAGTACCTTCCGTTTTTGCTGCTTCTTTCGAAGGTTGCCAGCCTTTACTAGGATTTCTCTGGCCAATCTAACATAAAATTCAGCATTACGCTGCGGCACCTCAGTAATACCCAATACTCTCACCAATTCATTTTGTGGCTTAGTACCGAAATGAACTTGCAAAGGTGTCAATCTAGTGCATTCGTGCTGTACGGCATTGATCCATGTCTCAATAAGGGATAATTTCGCTACCCAAGCGGAATGCCTCTCGTGAACTAGCGACCTAAACATGCGCGCAAGTTCCTTCATCACCCGTTCACACATGTTCCCCTGAGGATTTCTGATGGATGAATGGACCTGAGTAATACCTAATTCACTAATTACGGCTTTCCACTTCTTCGATGTAAACTGTGGTCCACTGTCTGACAATATTCTCTGAGGAGTACCTAATTCAGGGACATACTTCTCTTGGATTATAAGACTACAGGATTTTCCTGTTGCTTTCCTCATGGGGTATAATCTGACCAGTTTAGAAAAAGCGTCTATCAAAACGAAAATATATTGAAAGCCGTATTGTCCTTTTACAATAGGACCGAAAAGGTCGATACACACCAAGTCAACAGATTTTTCTGCAATTACTGCCTGACGAGGTCCCTCTAAATAACGGTTCGGTATCTTACTTCTCTGACATAGATCACAAGTGGCAAGAACCTTTCTGATTTCTCTTCCCATCTTGTCCCAGATAAAATTCTGTTGGATTTCAAACAGAACCTTATTAGCACCATAATGCCCTAATTCCCTGTGGATGAACCAAATTAACTCCACACGTAGCGATTTGGGTACACATATAGCCCATTTATGTTCGCTATATTTTCTAGCTAGAAATCCGTCTAACAATTTAAAAACGTGTCTACCGCGAGTCACAGTAACCTGCTCACCTCCCTGAAGTACAGACAAAGGTTCCCTACATTCTTCGTCCACAGACTGTTCCACCAACAGGTTGCGTAATCTGTTTAGAGCAGGCTTATTGTCCTTACTAAGGCATGCACAAATTAAAATGCCTTCCTGTGTTTTCAGAAAACTTCCTTCATCACACAATTCCTGATCTCTGGACAACAGATCAGCAAGGACATTGTCTTTTCCTTTTATATGCACAACAGAAAAATCGTACTCCTGTAAGGCCAGTATCCACCTACTAACCCTATTGGATGATAGCTTACATGTAGGTATAAATGAAAGAGCATGGTGATCAGTCCTAATCTCAAATTTAATACCTAGAACATACATCCTAAATATACTTAAGGAATACACAATAGCTAAGAATTCAAGCGCCGTAATGGAATACCGTTTCTCCGGTCCACTTAAACCTCTAGACGCTAATGACACAATTCCTAAGTCTCCGTTGTCATCTTCTTGACATAATACTCCAGCCAGACCATAGTGAGATGCGTCAGTGAGTAACACATACTTCTTATTTGCCATGGGGTACTTAAGAACAACTGCTTGCCTGAAACCTTCCTTTAAATCATTAAAAGCTTTGGGGTGACCTTCTGTCCATTTCCACTTACTGCCGGCTTTTAACAAGTCTCTAAACGGCTCAAGTACGTTTGCAAATCTTAGTACAAAGCGTCTAAAGAAATTGCAAACTCCAATATACGACCTTAGTTCCTTGATATTCCTAGGTGTACTGGTATTCAATATCTTCTCAATCCTTGTACTCTCAGGCGTAACCCCTATCGCAGATACACGATGTCCCAAAAATGTAACCTCCTGTCTACCAAAAACACACTTATCTAACTTCAAAGTAAAACCAGCACGCTCTAACTTAGCAAACACCTTCTCTAAGTGACACAAGTGCTCTTCAAAGGTCCTAGACGCAATTACCAGATCATCAATATAAACCGTGGCGAAATCACCTGTATCATCACCTAATGCAATATTTAATGCTCTAATTAAGTCTGCAGAACTAGTCTTCGTCCCGTAGGGAACGCGCTGAAACTGATACAAGCTGTACTTATGACTAAATGCTGTCAGAGACCTGTCCTCCACTCTCAAAGGAATCTGCCAAAAACTACTTCTTAAATCAACAGATGAAAACCATTTTTTACCCTCAAAGCCCTGAATTAACTCTTCAATAGTCTGTGATTTTAACTGGTCAGTACAAATACGTCTATTCATATCTCTCCCATCAATGCAAAGTCTGACGCTCCCATCACTCTTAGGCACAACGATTAAAGAATTTACATACTGGCCATTAGACACTTCAATTATCCCATCAGCTAACATAGCTTGTATCTGATCGTCAACTGCCTTGGCATATTTGTGTGAGATAGCATACCGTGGCCCGCTGAAAGGACTGTCATCCAGCACTGAAAAAGAATGTTCATAAACATGTGTTTTACCGGGTTTCTTAGAAAAAATCTCAGCGTGTTCACATAACACTGCCAACAATTCGTCCTTCTGGACTTCCTCTAATTTACTGTTACTCGCAGCTTCAAATAAGGCATCCTTCTGATCCTTTTTTAACCACAACTGGCATAAATTAAACCCCTCACTGGGTTTCTCCTCATATCTAGTAACCTCAATAACACTCCACATAGCACAAACATTCGTTTTCCTCTGAATTCCATTTCTCAGTTCGAGTTTGACATACTTATTATCCCACTTCAGATTTACTGTAGCATCATCGTAATCTAACTGAGCCGATTTTAAAGTCAGCCAGTCGCATCCCAAGATGAGATCAAATACAAGGTGAGGAATAACCAAACATACCTGTAGTGAAATAAAACCCTCTATACAAATCGGCACCGCAACCTGCTTGCATATTTGTTTCGACATTTTACCAACAGCTGTAATAATGAATGTAGACTTAACAGGCATCTCTTCTATCATAATACCCTGTTTAACTAAAGAGTCATACCATTCTGAACTAATACATGATTTCTGACTTCCAGTATCAATTAATGCGTTAACATACGCCCCCATCTTCTAATTGAACCACAAGATTAATCACTTCATCACCCGAATCTAAATAATTATTATCTGGGTCACACATAAGATCTTCCTTAACATCTAGGTCATATGGCAATAGTTTCATAACACAATTCCTAACTACTTCCTGGTAAGGCTGGAATTCTGACCCATCATTACAGCCTGCATTTAGTTTAAAGGTTGCGATCGTGTACCTACACTTGGCTCGTTAGTATCTTGTCCTCTGACTTGTTGGGCATTTCCCGTTCTATTTTCAGGTGCGCCTCCCCTACCGTTATGCCTTGGCTGAAACTGATTACGATTCTCGTAGTTTGGCTGTCTCCTATTGTCCCTTGGTTCACTATGAGGAACAAAATTATGTGCGTTTCCTGTTCTATGCCCAATGTTTCCTAGCGCATCAAAACTCCCTAATAACTGCTCCATTTCCTGAATAGTTTTAATACTTTGCATACACGCTGCTTCGCGTACCCTGTCTGGAAAATGTCGTAACAGTAATCTGACTACATCTGAATCACCCGTGATTCCGTCTAAATTCTGGCAAATCATAACATGTGACAAAAAATACTCAGTCATAGAGACACATTCATTATGTTTGAATTTCCCAAATACTACCCTTTCTCTTTCACGGCTTTGAACGTTTTCTTTCCAGTATTTGTCTGTGAACTTTGTCTTAAATTCCTTCAGACTTTTCATGTTACTTTTATAGACTGAAAACCAGGAACGCGTCTCTCCCACAAAAGCATGATCAATAATGTCGATCGCCTCTTCCCAGTCCATAAACCCTTCCTCAATGCGTTTCCCAAACCGTTTTTCTACTATTTTCAGAAATTCTAGTGGGTTAGTTTGTTTCCCATTGAACTTCGGTAATTCGATTTCCTTACTGTAAATCCCTCCATGACTTTGCCTCTCAGTGTTAACTTGCCTTTCTCTTACTTCTCGTCGTATGCGTGCTTCTGCCATAGCTATGCGGTTATCTACCTCTTTATCTCTTCTTTCAATTTCATTCACTACAGTGTTCTGTTTTTCTTTCAACGTCTTAATTTCCACTGTATTGCCTTCTACCATCGCAAACTTTTCTCTTTGTTCCCTAGTGTTGTCTTTTATTATACACTTAACCGTATCGATCTTGTTTTGTACCTGATCTTTAAATTCTTTTATTTCTTCCTTTTGGATCTCAACTTTATTATTAATACTTGTCACCTGTGTCTCTAACTCCTTTCTAGTGTTGTTGCTTTCTTTTTTCCATTAATCCCAACAACTCACTCCTCTGCTCTACAAATTTCTTTTCTACCTCTTTTTTGTTTTGCTTAGTTGTCTTTTTCTGTTCCTCTATCTGCTTGTTAAATCTTTCATTTTGCTTAAATAATTCTTGTAACTGTTTGCTATGTTCGTCCATCCTTTTATTAGCTTCGACCTTGTGTTCATTCAATGCCTTACTTAATTCTCGTTTAGTTTGTTCTACTTCATTTTTAATTTCTGATTTAGTTTGTTCTACATCTGTTTTAATTTGTTCCAATTCACTTTTTATTTCAGATTTACTGTCCTCTATCTTACTCAACATTAACTGCATCATTTCAAGTAACTGAGTATTATTACTCTCAATGTTAGGACTAACCTCCGCCTCGCCCCCCATCGTACCATCGTCTGAATCTAACGTAACTTCGTCATTCCTACTCTTATTCCCTTCGCTATCTTCGCTCCTAATATCAGTTTCCTCCTCTACACATTTATCTAACTCTTCCTTAGAATTACCTAAAGTACTACCCTTCAGCACGTGTCCACTACGCAGCGTCATGTCTTTCTCCTCTTGCTCAGCCATGTTACCCCCAAAATCAAACACACAAGAAAAATATACTGTGGATACACAACACTTACCCCCAAACTACTGATTTTATCCTTCTATACCAGTACTTAATGATTTACGAGCCCCTCAGTTGTGGCGACAATATGTGACGTACCCACTTGGCCCACAGATGTATGACAAAATTATAACGTGTCGGGTCACTTTAATATTAAAATAAATAAATGATACGTCATTGTATCTCCAGAAACAGTATCCCAAGAGCGCCAATCTTCAAAGCTTATGGCTTGAAAACAAAAGTAGATAATTAATAATAATAATAATAATAATAATAATAATAATAATAATAATACGTAATGAGACTCAAAAACTCCCAGGGGTGAGGTGAACGGAACACAAATCATTAAGTACACTAACTTGGAATTTAAGGATCATTAATAATCATTTCATAAAATACAAATTAGAACAGCTATTTATTAGGCTGAAAAACGTGACGTAACGGCGTACTAACGAAATCTGAACTTACGGAAGCAAAAGAAAAAGTGAATGAAATTAACTCTAAGAAAATGAACTGTTGCGCGAAGACTTGCAGTAACTTATGCCATAAGCTCACCAAATGTAGACTCTGTTGTCTTGAAGCTGAAGATGTGTGGATCTCGTACCGGCTGCCTTCTCTGTTGTTGGATTCCAGTCCTACTTCTACATTTCCTGTCCTTAACACTTCCTACTGTACTCCTTACATAAAGTCGTAATGAGTCCTAATTTTAAGTGCAAAACCACCATGGGTTATGTTCATGGAGAGAATACATTCGTATTCTTCCGTATTACGGAACAGTAGCGTAGCTAAATTCATTATAAGAGCTCTCCTGCCCTATACTAGTCAAAGCCGGTCTCCCGTTGACTACCTCTCGTCATTGAGATAACAAGTCCCAATGAGAGTAACTTTTGAGTAGAATATACTCAGATGCGAAGTGAACTAAGTTAAAATCTTCTCCGATGTGTAGACGTTGAATCGTAGTAAGAGTATGAATAAGAATATAAATGAGAAAGTCCGAATGTCCGAATCTCCTCTCCAGCCCTTGTCGGTGGTATATATTGGCTCAAAAGTCTCCTTCCATCAGCCATATCACATGGTCCAGTAAGATTCGAGGTCTCATCCCTTCTCCAATGTATTGCTGTGGATCCATCACGTTGCTTCATTACGTTCATTCACATAGGCTGAACTTTCCCGCTGAAATAAAGCGTCCCGAAGCTGAGTTTGAAAAGTGGGTGTTAATAATGTATCAACTGTCTCTTCATGCGGTGGAGAGGGTAATATCTCTCGTAACCTCCATGACGTACTTTTCCTGGAACTGGGCTGAAATTAGCCTGCTGACTCTGGTCACCTCACAACGGCTATTGGAAAATTTACTGCAAGTTATAAATATGCGTGATGTTGAAATACTTTACCCAATAATTTGTTCGTTCAGAATACGTTATAGCCGCGATACAAAGAAATGAAATGATGATTGAAATGGATGATAAAACCCTATATATATATATATACATATTCATTTAAAAATGACCTATCAGTGAATAAATATATATATCTTATCAATTAAGTATATAGTTCAATAATTAAAAATATACAGTGATGTCCCAAACATCACACCTGCACTACACAGGACCTAATCGAGGCGAACAACAAGGCCATCGGAGTTGCTACATTTTGGAAATGCTGACCGGACACGGAATGATGATGAATTAATTGGTTTCTGTGTCAGGTGTAATACTGTTACCGTATGTTTTCTCTTTCAGGCAGTTTATAAATGCATTTGCCCAAAGTTAGTTTCGACAGAATGAAGAGCCTAAAAGTTATAAAATAACTGCGACGAAACTGAAAAGATATGCCTTCAGATAACAAGAAACCCCTCACTTCTTACCTCACTATCGCAGACGACGAGTAATAAAAAGAATAAGACTTATCGATGGGTAATCAAACAAGCTGCAATACCACAAGGTTCTTTATTTTGATCATTAATTTTATTTCTTACAGAAATGTCACACCTCAATCCAAATATTGTAATTACCATTTATGTGCAGATGAACTTCAAATATAATATAACACAAACCTGAATGGCATTTGCTTAGCAACTGGCAGAAGGAATGCTGACAAAGAAAATATATCACCATATGCTAGTGAAAACTCAATATTAATACTGTAAATCTCTCCAAGATAAAAGATAGAAAATCAAAATTATTAACGTAACAATGCCTATCACTCACTCCGTCTGGTAACAAAATTCCATATGAAACTTGCGTAAATAATGTAGGTGTTATTATAAATGAGAATGTAAATGGGAATGAACATATCATTCTTATCCGTAACAGAGTACATACCTCACTCCAATCTCTGAAATAAACCACCAAAACATATTGCTATTCAGTGACTTATTCAAGTATATGTTAAATTTTACAAGCTCTCCTCTTATGTCCTAACAATTATGGAGCTGCGGCTCGTGTGGCATTCTCATTCAGTGGTGTAGATTTAAGTTTATTATTATTATTATTATTTGCGTATGGACCCTGTTGGATCAGGCATTACATTTATGATTCGCCTTTCTAACAGACCATATTGCTTTCATTCTTTCGCTGTGTGCCTGTTTTCTTTCTTCTGACTACTTAGTCCCCGATCTTTTAGGGACTTCATTCTCTGGCTTTACTACCCATCTATGTATCTTGTGACGGTAAATGTTTCTGTCCACTATTTCTGATGGTTCTATCTGGGCCTTTTCCAGATCATTTTTGACATCTTGTATCCATGGCACGTTCTTCAGTTTTTCGGTGTATGTCAAAATCTTGTGGGTTAGCCTTGAAGACGATAGTCTGAGAACGTGTCCATAGAATTTCAGTCTTCGTTTCCTGACGTCTGCGGCAAAGTTAGACAGTCTTTCTGTAGCTTTGCGTGATTTGAGCCTATACCCTTCTTCCTTTTTATCTGGGCCCAGGATTTTCCTCAAGATCTTCCTTTCCTCCTTCAAGATGTTTTCCAGATCACCTTTATTATTAAGAACCAAGATTTCACTTGCATACAGCACTTCAGGTTTAATCACCGTATTATAATATTTGATTTTTGTATGTATGGACATGCACTTCTTGTTGTAGATGTCACGGGTTCTCCAATATGCTCTTTTGAGTTTTTGTAATCGAACTTTCTGTGCTTCCTTTTCCAACCCTGTTGGTTCTAGGATCTCACCGAGATATTTAAAGTATGGAACTCGTTTGATGTGTCCATATTTTGTTTGTTAATTCCTGAATGTCGAATTTAGTGCAAATAAACTTGGTATTCTCGAATGAGATTTTAAGTCCAGTTTTCTCAGCGCATTCCTTGAGGATTTCAATCTGTTTGATCGCTGAAATTTCACTGTCTGTTAGTATCGCTAGGTCGTCTGCGAAAGCTAAACAACTGACCGTAATGTCATCGTTCTTTCGGCCAAGTTGAATGGGTTTCCATTTAAGTTTATTATTTACTTAATAATATATATCTTAATGATTTACGAGCCCCTCAACACATCAACTTGTGGCCTATTATATGTACAGCCATAGGTCTCTTTGTAATAGCTCAAGAAGTTGTTCATTTCTAGACGTTTCGAAATGAGCATTTTGTGCATAGCCTCAACAGATAATCCAACTTCTAAATATGTTATAGTTGAACATGAATAACGAGGTATTGTTTAAGAATGATTCTATGTGATCATTTACTTCGGCCACTTTATCGTTAGAGAGTTTATTGTGACTCCCATGTTGCCCATTGTATCTGTAGAAATAACTTCTTTAGTGTACAGGTTAGACGAAAAACCAATTTGCTTGACACAGCATGTAGGCTAAGAAAAGCTTTATTTATTTATTTATTTATTTATTTATTTATTTATTTATTTATTTATTTATTTATTTATTTATTTATTTATTTATTAAGTGGCGATGTTAGGGCTCTTGGCTCTCTCTTACACTTAACCACATACAATTTTCTTTATTTTTACAGTATTAATCTAAAGTATCATTGTAATCAATTACTGTTATTGAGATATGTATGTCAGATAAGGAATTACAATAATACAATTAATTAAGGTTACTACTGATGACAAATTATAGGATAAATAGAGAGTGGATAATAACAAAAAATATATCAACTTATAACCTAAAGAATATATCTACAACTAGATTAAAGAAAAACTTATTCAAATATAAGGCTAAAATAAATTAACTAGTATGTTACGATCTGAGTGTACTAAAATCAGTGTTACTATGTAGTCTATTTCTATGAACAGTCTATAGCCTTAAATGAGAGTAGTAAGAACGTAAATGGGATAGCCTAAGAACTTAAATCAAGTACGTCATTTTTGGTTTCATTCACACGTCATTCACTCTTACATTCATTCGAGTCAACTGTATGTACTCTGGAGGAATTTACGGTAGGCTGTTTTAAATGTCCTAGACGAGCAAGACTTTTTAATATCATCCGGGATCGTATTCCAAAACCTCGTAGCGGAGACCAGAAATGAATGGCTGTAGGTATTCGTTCGATGCGGTGCTATTTCAAGTAGTGATCCGGAACGAGTGTTAATTTCGTGGTACGAAGAAAGAAGCCTAAAATTGGACGACAGGTAGGTGGGGCTGTTTGAAGAAAGCAACTGATAGACAAGGGTCATTTGGTGCATTTTTCTACGGTCATTTAAACGTAGCCATCCCAACTTTTTGTAGTATGGTGTTATATGAGCATCATGTCGGAGCTGGAAGGCATATTGAATGCAAGAGTTCTGTACACGTTGTAGCTTTGTTGCTTGTTCACAGGTTAGATCAGTCAATAAACTGTCACAGTAGTCAAAGATTAGAAATAGAAGTGTTTGTATGAGTTTTAATTTAAGGTCCAGTGGGAGAACATTTTTATGACGCTTCAAAGGATAAATAGATGCGTGTATTTTTCTGCACACATTGGTTATATGCCCATTCCAGGTCAGAGTCTCATTTAAGGTGACCCCGAGGTTTGTAACGATCTTGGAGTATGGCACTTCGGTATCATCAATGGTAATTGGAGGAGGATTGTGATTACTATTTAGAGCACATAGTAATTTTTTGTGTCCAGTTATTATGCTTTGGGTCTTTCGTGGGTTGATGAGTAAGGCGTTGTTCCTGGCATACGTTGTGAGTCGTTGTAGGTCTGTATTCATATGCTGGAAGCTTCGCATATACTATCTACACTGGTATGGTAATATACCTGTAGGTCATCAGCATACAGATGGTATTTACAGTGGACAAGTGGGGATGAAATATCATTGATATGCAGGCTGAATAATAAAGGTCCAAGCACAGATCCTTGAGGCACGCCAGATAATCTGATAGCCGATTTGGACGTAACATCGTTTACTGAGACACACTGACGACGATTTGTGAGGTAGGATATAAAGAAATTGAGCGCATTTCGGTCAACGCCAAGGAAGCGCAATTTTGAAAGGAGTAGTTGTATGTTGACTGTATCAAATGCACTGCTAAAGTCAAGGAGCGTGAGTACCGTCACCTGTCACTTATCCATAGCAAGCCTGGTATCATCTGTTACCCGAAGGAGTGCTGTCGTCGTACTGTGGCCCTTCCTGAAGCCAGATTGCAACGGGTCTAGTAGTGAATGATTTGTGAGATATTCAGTTAGTTGCTCGTGAATAAGTCGTTCAAGGGCTTTCGCAAGCGGAGGGAGAATTGATATAGGGCGGTAGTCTGATGGATAATTTGATGTGGTGTTCTTTAATACTGGAATCACTACAGCATCCTTCCAAATGTCTGGAAAAGTTCCTGAATTTATACAGTAATTGAAGATATGAGTAATGATCGGTAATACTGCGCCGATGACATTTTTTATGAAGCCTATTGGAATATGATCTGCTCCTTTCGCTTGAGATTTAATGGAATTTAAGACTCGTTTTACTTCGTTTATATTGACAGTTCGCAATGAGAATGTTGGTTCAATATTCAAGTAATTGCCATCTTCGTGTAACGGGATTCCGAATTGGAGTCGAGTTTCTTTGATTTGATTACCAGTGAAATGAGAGTTAAGTATGTCCAACAATATTGTTGGTATATGAGGTTCTTTAATTTTTCCTATTCCTATTGAACGTAACTGATTCCACGCATTAACTGTATTGAGATTTTTTGTTTGATTTCTGATATATTTAAATTTACTGTTTCTAATTAATTGTTTCGTTTTGTTTCGTAGACGACAGTATTGTTCGAAATCCGTTTGCTCTTTAGTTGCTCTGTACGACGGGCCATTGTTGCTTTTATCTCAGTGTTTAACCATGGAGCAGGAGGGCAAGTAATCCTTGCCTGCAGAACGGGAGCATGCTTGTCATAGAGTCCTAACAATAAGGAGTTAAATCGTTGTACTTTCAAATTCACGTCGTGCAATTGACGTATGTCGTCCCAAGGTAAATTATATGCGTCATATTGTAGTAGAGTTAAGTCTATATTTTTCATGTCTCTGTAGTTTACATACTTAGCTTTACACTTCGGCACCCGCAGTGAGTAGCACAGATAGATAAGATCGTGTGTAGAGATACCAGGGACAGAGATGTGTCCGTGCTTGACAGCCTTATGGGGATTATTTGTCACTAAGTAGTCAATTAGGGTGAGGGTTGAGCCGTTACGTGTATGTACGTGGTTAGTTGCGTCTAACGGTAAGATGGTCATGTCCATTGACATGAACAACCTGCGAATTCGGTCCGAGTCACTAGTCTGGGTCAGGAGATTTATGTTAAAATCACCGAGGATTATGATGTGTTCGTAGCCTGGTATAAGTTTCAGCAGATCCGCTTCAAGTGCGTCTATATTACTTACCTTGGGTGGCTTATATACTACTACTATTAACAATTTCTGGTTGTTGACAATCGCCTCAAGGAGCATATATTCAGTATGTGGAGTGACATTGGGGGAACATTTACAGATTATTTTGCTCTTAATGTCGTCTCTACAGTACACTGAAATACCACCGCCTCGTTTACCTGCGCGGTCATTCCTGAATAAAGTATACCCATCAATTTTTACAAGCGCTGAACTGATACTGTTAGTCAACCAACTTTCACTCAGGCCGATTAAATGCATATTTGTATCAGTAATTATAGAACGGACTTCGTCAAAGTGACTTAAAAGTGATAAACAGTTAATGTGGCAACATTGGAGGGTTCTAGGAATCTGCGCCAAGGCACGTTTCAATAGGATTCCTGTGGGCTCAGGTTGGGGTAGGGGAGCTACTGGTGATTGTGAAAGAGGGTTGTCATTGTCTTGGAATACGTCCGGGTCAATGGCATCATCTGCTACAAGCACAGGCTCATTAGTCTTAGCCATTTTCATGCATAACTAAAGAAACACTTACCGAGAATTTCCCAGGTACATTCGCTGACTCAATTCGCACACCCTCAGACACACACACAAATATATACACATGAAAACTACTGAACATTTTAAGACTTAAACCTTAATTCACTGTTACACCTGCTGAGTTTAGAGTTCTGTTCAAGTCACCTACAGTACTAATATATTCTTTCCTTCCATTATTTAGTAACACTAGTATGCGTCCTTCGACTGTCCATACCCGCTTATGCCCTAGGATATCCCTAGCTCTGTTTAGAATCTGTTTCCGGATACTCGTAAGCGATTCAGTTATTAGAAATTTAGATCCTTTGAGAAGTTTTTTAACTCTCCAAACCCGATTACGATCTTGAAACCTAAGCAACTTCACGAAGATCGGTCGTCTTCCCGTCACGCCTTCAGCTGTTGTATGTTTCCGCTCACCAAGCCTGTGGCAGCGGTCAATGTCTCCTAGTGAGATGTCCAGTTGTAGCTTATCCCTGATGAAGTCCGTAATTTTTTTATACACGTCTTCATCAGGTTCCTCGGCAACACCGTGCAGTAGGAGGCAGTTACGACGGCTATACTGTGTCAAATCGTCAATCATTTCTTCATGACGGGTTAGTGTCTCGTCCATCGTAGATATCTTAGTCCTTAGTTCGGCAATTTCAATGGTCACTTGGTCCTTGAAGGTTTCAAAGTCGGCAGCCAGGCTCTGTATTTCTTGCCGTGGGTTGGTAGTAGTGTCGCCAGCACCGGTGGTCGCTGCTGCTAGGCGAGCTTGGAAGTCACTCAGTTGACTTTCAAAGACAGTTATTCTTTGATTAACTTCTTTAAGTGTCATGTTTTAGTGATATATTTCCAATAGAGCACTGTACAAATGTTCTCAGTGACAGAGTTCGTACCTAGATGCGGTTGTTCTTGCTGTTTTCGCGGGATATAACAGAGAGCATTAACACTCACATTGCACCGGCCGCCATCTTAAACTGACTGGAATCATATATGGCAAAATACTTGAAATAGGATGTGAATTATTTTGATTTTCCACTTGTTGACTGATGTCTAGCAACATCTTGCCTATCAATTATGCCCATCATATACATGTGTCCTGTTCGTTTTTAAGTTTGTTATAATGATTTTATCTTTCGCATATGTTGTAAACTTTCCTGTACACATCATTTTATATTCACTTCTTGGCCCTGTTCTTTCCCTTCCACTAACCTACCTTCGGTTGTCACAAAATCTTCTCCACTCAGTCTTTTTTATGTTTCAACATATCCTCATCTTATGAACTAGAATGTCACACTCTGACGCAGACATTTTCTTACTCACCATCAACACTCTAAAATACGTTCCAGTACACAATAAATCATCAAAATAAATGAAAAACTAATCCTACAATATGAATAGACTATAATTATGGTAGTTTGACCACAATCAACAATGGCCTCTGTAGACGGAAGGTATTACTATTATATCAGTGTTTGGAAGAGATAACGGTGTGACTGAGATCTAAGAGGAAAATGTTCCTGGAATATACATTTTCTTTCTTAACCTCAATGAAATTTTATGGTAGTTACTTTCTTGTACTTACAAGAGTAGGTTTTCCTTCTTTGCACCAATGGACGAGGCTTTGTTTAAACTACAAAAGTGCTATCTCCGATTAAAATGTCCAAACTCTGGAATCTTTTACTTCTTATTCTTAGGCTTTCAGTATTGATTTCTGTGATTTGGTAATCATTGATGGAGCTAAGAAAATAAGTACGATATGTTTACAAAATTATGATATAACACAATGCAGGTGCGTGGGCGTGTGTTGTGGTCGCATGCGTGACTTGACATTATAAGGACACTGATACAAGTGACTTATGGATCTGATGCGTCTACAGTTATGTCTCTGAAGGTTGATTTAGTTTATTGTCAATTTATGTTTATCTGTGATATACAAAATACCAAGCAAAAAGTAGCACATTAATTATGAGAAACCTTACAAGAGTGTCCGTCCGACGTGGAGAAAGGAATGAAGGAAAATCCTCACCTTTCGCCAAACTTGTCTGTTTATATTGTAAGTGGTAAAAGGAAAATTCTGTAACACAGAAGTGAAAACACCTGTTCTTCCTGCTGGCAAGGGATATCAAAAATACGGACAAAACTGATTTTGATCGAGGTTATTAAATTTATCCTGCATTCGAAACTTATATATGCTGAAATGTGCTGTTATGTTTAGAATGTGCAATAACGTGAAACTTCGAAATATCAATTTGCGTTTATACTTATGCATTTACAAAAACTCTCTGCCCTAGTTATTACAACGGTGGTACAATGGGAATTCTTATTGGAAAAGTAAAAATATTCAGTACAAAAGCAAATGAAACTACACAGTAAGCCTATCGCAAGTACAATAAAAGGTAAAGCAAGATCATGTACAGAGAGGATTCGAAGCAGGACTTCAATCCTATTACCTTTATTAGCCTTATATAAGAATTTAAACATTTTCTGCCGCTCCCAATACTGGAAGAAACCAGTTTCATCAAGTTTGTAACCAATAGAGTTAACTTTTCTTTCGTAGGGTGAGTTCTTTCGAATAACGTATGATTTCAACTCAACTGTAAGGGCGGAACTTAGGACATGAATGACTTCCATTGTTCTCCGTATTTTAAAAAGTCGTTCGTCAGATTCAGTGATAGCGACAATACAACTCACATTCCTATGGATCATTAAGCCAGAAACGCATTTATCGTTACCAGTATCGGAATCATATTCAATTTTATTGACAATGTTATTAACTTCTGGCGAACTTCTTTCAATCTCAGCCGAAATAACTGGGGATATAATTTTAAGTCCTGATCGGTTTATATCTTCAAAGGTGTCAATTTGTTTCTCCCGGCCGGGTTCCACAATGAGGCCGAACATGACTCCCAAGAAGGCATTTGTAACTACTACTGTGCACGTCAACAGACATGTCGTCAAGAAAAGGCGCTGCGCATGGGAACGAGACCACTGTGGTGGTGGCAGCCCCACTCCGAGAAATACATTTGTAATTTCCCTCAAAGACCTCGTCCAGGACGGATGACGGGGGCATGAGTTGAACTTTACTAAAATGTACCAAGCACAAACAGAGGATAACAAAGAGAAAACGAGTGCTACCCAAACTGACCAACTGAAGCACCGAAAGAACACAGTCAACGGAGAATGTAGCCGCGCCTTAGGCACAAGCATAGAAAACTTACAGAATTGTATAGGAGTGATATGAGATGCAAATCTTAATCCAGTGCTTCCAAACGCTAGAGAGTTGAGCACAAGCTCCGTTCTCCTCGTCACAATGTCGTAAAATGAGCGAGCATCGGGATTATGATTCTTGATTACCGCCGGGTAGTTTGAATCCTTTCCTGGGTTAATAATGTTGAAAGTCACATTCATTTGACTGGCAATAACGCTTAAGAACTCTTCATCTATTGATTTAATAATTTGATATCTTTCATCAAACACCTTCTTTCCATTAAGTTTTAAGTGCATGTTTTCTATGATATCTACGTTGAGTACATGTGCATTCATATTGTTCAACCTGTTTTTCAGTAGACTCGGCACCAGGTAGAAATTATCGTAAGTGTGAACTTGTACATTTCCCTCAGCTTGGGATAAGAAAGGATTGAATATGACGAACTCTGTTCGTGTTCTGTCTTCAGGATAATCTCTGTCCCTTCCCATTACCACTAAATTCAGAACGTTACACTTCTTCCAAATCCGTTTCAGTAGTATCTGGTAGTCTAACGCTGAATGAAACTCAACCCCCATCCACATTATGAGAATGTTTGCTTCAGAATTGAAAGCTATTTCGTTCGTGTAGTTTGTAGTGTAGCCCTGTTCTGCAACGTCGACGTAGCGCAGTGCACTTATCAAGTCTTCTACAATCAAGAGATAAGCCTGTCCAGGTTCCGCGCGGGTACTGATCGGGCTGCTAGACACGGTGACGGGAATGTCCAGGTTTGCCAGCAGCCGAGTTAAAAAGCGGGAGGTTCTGCCACTGTAGCTGCCATATTCAGGAAGAACAACAGACAGAGAACGAGCGTCGTTGAATAACCAAGTATCCCAGGGAGCTTCGTCACGCAATGCGTTCGTAAAACATGACAAAACTGCCAATAACAGTAAACTTGCTCCGGACGCCATCTCGAGTCTCTATTGAACGGAAAACTATTAAATATTGTCTTCTTCCATTTACTGCATATCTATTACCAGTACAAAAATAAGGTAGTACTATGACTTCAGATTGAGGATGGTTACGTCTATTGTTCTAACGTACTTACGTTCCACTCGGCACGTAGCTCTGATGTACATTAGGTCAACAAGAATGGTGCTAAAATAAATCTACACCGATGGGGCCAACACAAAGTCACCTGCAGATGATTGCGTGATATCAGCGTGTCACTGAGTCAAATCAAATTCTTCGTCCTCCCTAAACTTATTTCCGTTGTTTCTCATGTATCAATACCTGACTATAATGTGCACAAAAACGAAACCACTATGTCATAGAAGTAGCTGGCAATACAACACTTGTTAAACGCACTGTACAGTACCTCAGTCTTACCTTAACTTCTCTCTTTCACTGTACACTTTATAGTGCCAACTTACACTAGAAATAATCGTTGAATGATTTGCCTTGTATTTGAAGTATGACAGAGAGATATATTCCCGGAAATGTAAGATTGTGCCGGACTCAAGAGCCAAACTTGTCTCGTCCAATTCAATAATATTCCACTGAAAATCACGAGATTTCAAATTTACCATTAAGTGTGTGTCATGATACAGGACTCAAGTAAATACAAACTCTCACTATCAAGAAGTCCGACTCTCAAATTGTAGAACTGTCGGCGGAAATCTCAATGACAGTTCTCCTCAGAATATCACTTCCGATTCTTTTTCATCTTCACTTGACGCACGTTTTGGAGTGTGAATTCCGCTGTGTGTAATCCAAACTTATATTTCTATAGAATTAATTAACTCTGTAATCCGTTAAGACATCTTTCACATTCAGTATAACATGTCACTGAATTTTATAAACCTATTTTCAATAAAATACTCAGTGTACATTGACAAAATACAGTCATCTCAAAATATGACTGGTATAATAAGAAACTTATCTGCTGTATTTATACATGTACCACCGTAAGATATGGACGTATTTAGTGATAAATATATTTTTTAAACATTTAATAAAGTATAATTTAAGTAAAGCTTTTTTTGTCGATAATCCACCTGTTTTAATAACGTCCTAGTTTTGTGGAAGAAAATCATGGTAATCCTATTTGTAAGCTAGCATTTTACACCACTTTCTCTTCGATCTGCGGGCACCGTCTCTCTCATAATTGAGTGAGTTCGATAATCCTCCCTACTTCACCAAGAAATGTAGTTTGGTCACATTTTTTACTCAACACACACAATTTAACTGTATAATTTTACCAAGTAAAGTGGCACAACTAACCATGTTTCTCAAGTTCTTACAGGAACAAATTATTCTTTGAATGTCGAGTAAGAGCGCCAGTGTACGGAAGGTAGTTATTTAAATGTTTCATGTGCTTTGCCACTTTCACTTGTGATGAAAGACTATCAATAACAGTGTCGGGTGGTGGATCTTTACGATGGGTATTGCGAATATTTCCGGAGTTGGGCGTAACACGGGTTTCCATTAGCGAGAGAGAAAATTACCTAACTGGCCTAGTTTTCCGGCTAATGGTCCAGCACAGCTCCAATTAGATGGAAAGGAAAATAAAAGGTAACTTTAATGAATTATTGTAATTGACGACCAATTATTAATTGATTTTGAGACAAATCAAGAATTCAGAGAAAAATTAATATCAATGAGCAGGCCAATAGTAGCTTTCATTCGATTTTATACTGATTACAATAGCTATTGTTCAGGACGGTTTTATTATATTTGGATAATTTACGGAAATACTTTCAAGAAATTTGAATGTATGCATACAAGCTGGAAATGTTGAAAGGTTGTTATGAAACGTCATGCGTAGTGTTCGTCCTTATAACAATGAGACCATACAATACCTTATTGTAAAAGAAACACATTATTTATAACTGGTTCGTTACACGTCCTTAGTACGGGGATGAAAACATCAACTAGCTTTACGTCGCACCGACACAGATAGGTTTTACCGGGACGATGGGATAGAAAAGGGTTAGGAGAGGAAATGATGCAGCCACGGTCTTAATTAAGGTACAGCCCCAGCATTTGTCTAGTGTGAAAATTGGAAATTACGTAAAACCATCCTCAGGGCTACCGACTGTGGGGTTCGAACCTACTATATCCCAAATGCAAGCTCACAGCTGTGCGACTCTAGACGCACGGACAGCTCGCTCGGTGGGGAAATAAACATTATGCACCACCCTTAAGGCGGCGTTACACGGAGTCGTGAACTGGGAGAGAACCCTATCCATCGGCCAGCGCGTCGTGATCACTACCTAGTGTGAGAGTATGGGCCGTAGCCGCCCTCGAAGAGGAAATTAGTAGTGAAGTTTATCGAGTTGTATCGCAAAGAAGAAAACAAGTTCCGAAGCGTACTAGAACCGAGGTGCAAGGAACGAATAATTATAAGAAAGATGCAGGGAAATGAATATCGATGGTATCGGGAATCGTGAAGTGGCGGAAGAAATTCGGGGCCTTGGCAAATGACATAGGGCCTCATTGTTTTCAAGAGTGCATTCGTTTAAAAAAAATAAAGCTGAAATTAATGAAACTGAATCAAATCGGGATACAGAAGTTCAAAGCGGCACATAAAATGGCTAGAAGAAACAAACAGTTCTCTTACTGATAACTCTACAGCAGGAAGTTGTCCGGCTCCATAGCTAAATTGTTAGTGTCCTGGCCTTTGATCATAGGGGTCTCGGGTTCGATTCCCAGCAGGGTAGGGAATTTTAACCATAATTGGTTGATTTCGCTGGCACGGGGGTTATGTGTACGTGACGTCCTCATCATCATTTCACCCTCATCACGACGCGCAGGTCGTCTACGGGAGTCAAATCAAAAGACCTGATTTTGGTAAGCCGAACTTGTCCTCGGACACTCCCGGCACTGAAAAGCCATACGCCATTTCATAGCAGGAAGCTCATCCAACGAAAAGGGAACAGCTGAAACACAAAATTTCCTTCTTCACATCGGGCCAGTTCATCAAAAATAGGTGCCTTCAAGATGGACATAATCCACCTTCGTACATTACAGAAGTTATTGAAAAGCTGGAGTCCATCCAAGCAAATTTTCAACGGAGACAGCGTTTGATATTTGGAGTAAAATTTGCCCAACCAACTCAACAATATGGAGACATTGAAATACAGACACTTGTATGAAAATTAAATTTAAAAAAATATTTGCCTACAAAAAAAAAAAAGATATTTCTCATCTGAGAACGTGGAACGGTAGTGCTCCGGCCGTCACTTGGCCATGACGTCACAGGCTCTGAGGTCACAGTGGGGGGTTGGGGACGTGGTTATGACGTCACTACGAGGGTGATTTGAAAATTAGCTACCTAACTTAACGCTACACAGGAGTGTGAGCTTAACCTCACGCTAACGTAACCGACTGACATTCTCTACTCCAGGCTGCCCTTCCTTGCAGCAGGCTTGCCTTCCTTGTGCCGGCTGCCCTTCCCATCTGCTTTGTCTCTACATGCTAGCACGAGTCTGGGTGATCCTAGATCCGATCTAGAGTGTAGGCTTAACCTCGCGCTAACATAATCAGCTGCCCTTTCGTACGATCGGCTGCCATTCCTTGCAACTGGCTGCACTTTCGGCTGATTTTTCGTACATTTTAGCACAAGTCTGAGGGTTTTAGAGATGAGCTAAAGTGTAAGCTTAACCTCACGCTTACGTAACCGGCTGCCCTTCCTTACTTGAGGTTGTTCTTCCTGGCTTGAGGAAGTCTATGGGCGACAGGCTGCCCTTTCTTTCACGAGGTTGCCCTTCACTGCACTATTTCAAGGTTTTGAGGTAAAAATGGCGTTTAGAGTAAAAAGGGCAGGGGGTGAAAACAAGCCTTAACGTAAAAATTGAATAACTCCTAAACCGATAGTCCTAGAAGATTGATTTTAGCTTAAATGTGTTAAAAATAATACTCTAACCGGTGATATCGAACAACTTTCTGTTTCTATCTAAAGTTTCAGGGTAAAAATAACTTTTGACGTTTAAAAATTGTTGGAGGATACTTTAACTGACGTTTGGAGTAAACAGTAGTTTGGGGATGAAAACAAACCTTAATTTAAAATGCTATACCTTCTCGATATAAAATTGATTTATAGCTTAAATGTAATCAAAAATTGTTCCCTAACTGGTGATATAGATCACACACTCGAGATTTTCTCTTCGAAGACTTTGGGTAATAACGTCTTTTGACGTTAAAAAGTGTCAGACATTACTAATAACGTGCGGCATCGTTCATTAACCATCGCATGTTCCTCATCTGATCCGCTGAGGATTACTTTCTTTTGGCTGACTCCTCTGAAGATGACTTGCTTTTGGCCGACTCCTCTGAGGATTACTTTCTTTTGGCTGACTCCTCTGAGGATTACTTGCTTTTGGCTGACTCCTCTGAGGATTACTTGCTACTGACCGACTCCTCTGAGGATCACATGCTCCACTGAGGATTACTTGCGTTTGGCCGACTCCTCTGAGGATTACTTGCGTTTGGCCGACTCCTCTGAGGATTACGTGCCATTGGCCGACTCCTCTGAGGATTACTTGCTTTTGGCCGACTTCTCTGAGGATATCACGTGTTCCTTTAGGGACACTTACTTTTAACGACTCTAGTGAGGATCACTTGCTCCTCACTGTATCGTATCGAGGTACCGGAATTTTGTCCCACAAGAGTTCTTTTACGTGCCAGTAAATCTACCGACACGAGGCTGACGTATTTGAGCACCTTCAAATACCACCGGACTGAGCCAGGAACCAAGCTGCCATTTTGGGGTCAGAAGGCCAGCGCCTACACCGTCTGAGCCACTCAGCCCGACTAAAATGTTTTGGAGGATACTTAAGGTGACGGTTAGTGTAAAAAAATAGGTTGGAAGAAAACAACCATTAAATTAAAAAGTCAATACCTTCTCAACCGCTAGTTGCAGAAAATTGATTTTTAGCTTAAATTTGGTCAAAAATTAACCTCTAACCGGTGATATAGATCAACTTACCCCCTGACTGTTTCTTTTCAAAGTTTTGGGGTGAAAATACTTTTTGACGTTAAAAAGTGTTGGAGGATACTTTAAATGACGCTTAAAAATAGGTTGGGGGTGAAAACAACCCTTAGCTTAAAAATTCAATATCTCCTCAGCAGGATTACTTGCTATTGGCCGACTCCTCTGAGGATCACTTGCTTTTGACCGACTTCTCTGAGGATCACGTGCTCCTCTGAGGGTCACTTGTTTTGACCGATTTCTCTGAGGATCACGTGATTCTCTGAGGATCACCTGCTTTTGACAGACTCTACTGAGTATCACGTGCTTCTCACTGTATGGTCTGAGAACAATCTGCTCTTTTGAGGATTACTTGCTTTTGATTAACTCTACTGAGGATCACCAGGTCGTCAGTGTATCGTCACCTGCTCTTGTGAGGATCACCTGCTCTTGACCCGATCTACTGAGGATCAAATGCATCTAGAAGGCTTCTCACCTGCTCCTGGCAGACTCTTCACCTGCTTTCGGCCGACTCTCATATGCTTTTGACCGAGGATCACCTACTTATGCCCGCCTTTTTCGGAGGATCAACCAGAGGTAGAGATTATACACAAAACTTTAATACAAAATGGCGGGGCAGATCAGAGATCACGTGAACATGTTCAGACTAACAGGGCTGTCTAAGAGAAGGCTTAGACTGACGCTGAGGCTGGGGAGGCGGCACCTGGCTCCTTACTGCATCGGCTGAAGATCACCTGTTCCACTGAAGATCACCTGCTTTTGACCCGATCCACTAAGGATCATTTGTCCTCACCTGCTTTTCTGAGGATCATGTGCTTCTCTGAGGATCATCTGCTTTTGATCCGATCCACCGATCAAT